>NW_020653337.1:15911792-16035296 GCF_003589595.1 Hyposmocoma kahamanoa
AGGAATATTCTTCGACAAGTTCAACTACACTAAAGCAAGTAAAAGTAATCTTTTCGTATTCTAAAGTTTTTCTATAGATAAAGCTATAGACAAAATTCTCCCAACTGTGTTTTGAAAAAAGCTTCAAATTCTTATCGCCATTTTTATTTTTAAAGAATGACTATGAAGTAGCCGAGATAAATTTCTTTTCTTTTTAAAAAGCAAATCTAAGTTGAAATTAGCTTGAAGAAGCCTAGAACTTCTTGGAAATGGTTTGTTTTATGAGTTATTTTGTATATTTAAGCTTTCTATAAATATTTAAAACCGAAAATCGGTAACTGTATTTTTATTAAGTTTATTTAAGTATTATACATAAATATTTAAAATTTAGCGCATTACTTTTATGGCAGGTTTTACATCACTTTTCACAATGTATTTAAAGTCGCACGTCAATTTGCGCTTTCTAACCGATTAAACATTGCATGAAAAAGTCAGAAATATTATATCTAATTTCGCCATGTTGCAATTTTGATAGTTTATATTTTGTAAGCCATGAAACTTGAAATCTATTAGTATTAAGAGAATTGCGTCCTATGTTTGTAACGCTTTAGTACTTTGGTTTTAAAATAGCATTACTAAGAGATCTATCATACATATAAATTATCTAAAAACTATCTACAAGACTAAATAAAAACTGTCTACATTCTACAAATGGTCTTGTAGCATTCTAGAAGGCTTACTTCAGAAAAAAGATAAGAATCACTCTTAACACTACCTACAGATAGTTTCTCAAAGCACTCTTGTGATCTACTAATAAATTTGTGCCCACTTTTACTTTAAATGATCTAGAAACCTTCTTCGAAATATCTTGAGGGAATTTGAACTCTTAAAATATTCAATCGAATTAAATTCTAATAGATATCTTATAGTATATATTTAGATATGGGTGTGCTGCTTGGGTATTTATAGCTGGTTTGCAGAATTCTAACGCTGTCGTGTGAATCTCAGTGACGAATTTTGTGATGGTCGCCCGTCCACTACTGTGAACAATAAAAACATCGAGGCTGTGCCGCCGTACGATCAAAACAGATAGGCATGTGACATACCATGAGATTCGGGCATCTTTAGGCATAGGCATGAATTAAATATAATCAATACTATGCAAACATTTGGGTGTGAAAAAGCTGCGCTCTCGGTGGATCCCACACAATTTGACTGAGGTTCAAAAAACGGATCGCGTCACTTAGTGCAATGCCATGCTTACCAGACTCCACGAAGGGGCGTCAAATTTGGTGTGGGACATAGTAACAGTTGACGAAACATGGATTTATAGTTACAGTCCCAAAACAAAACAGCAATCGAGCGTATGGATCTTTCGAGATGAGCCAAAACCAACCAAAGTGGCGCGTACAAAGTGCCTCTTAGCGGATGATTGATTCTTTTTTTTAATAAAACTGGACACGTGGCTACTGTTGTTTTGGAGAATCGTTGTGCCGTGAATTGTGATTGGTACACGACCATTTGTTTGCCGGAAGTTATTGACAAATTCTGTAAAAATAACCGTAAACTCTGTATCATCTTGCGCCACGATAATGCCAGTTCTCACACGGCCAGACAGACAAATGAATTTTTGAAGGTGAAAACGTTGACCTTATGAGCCATCCCGCGTACAGTCCCGATCTGGCACCTTGCGACTTTTATTTATTTCCAAAAATTAAGAACCAGTTACGCGGTCATCGATTTTCATCGCCTGAAGCGGCTGTCAAAGAATATGAAAGATATGTTTCAGAGATTGTCACGGCGAAGTGGCATAAATGTTTTCAAAATTGGTTCATTCCCATGAAAAAGTGCATTAACGCTAACGGAGAATATTTTGAGAAACAATAAATTCATTTCTGACCATTTATAGTATTATTTGTTATTCATTCCGGAAACTTATAGTGCGCCTCTCGTACTTGTGAAGTTTTATCAATTTAATAATGATGCACTCCTTCCCGCGTCATATTGTTTATCAACAGAAAAAGCGTTACTTAAAATATCTCATGTAAAATAATAAAAAACGTTGAATAAAATATATTAGTGATGGCGTTAGAATTAAATGAAATAAAATAAAATTCATAAGAGTTGGTAACAGAATACTTAGAAATGGGGTAATATTTTTAAATATTTAAAATAGAGTAAATAGTTAGGTAAGCTTGTCTACCTTTCAACAAAAATCATAGCTTCAAAATCCGGGAGATATCTCGAAAACTGCAATGTGAAGCGAATTTCTGCAGGTCATCCCTTCCGCCTTTAATGAGAGATGACGGATCGCTGGCTCATTCCGCTGAAGAGAAAGCAAATCTTTTTGTTTCTCTTTTTGCTTCCAACTCCCGTCTTGACGCTACTTTGCAAACACCACCTACACTACCTCGATGTGACTCGGAAATGCCCGAAATCACTATCCGTCAAAAAGAGGTTTTGAAAGCTTTACGCAAATTAGACGTCAACAAAGCCAGTGGCCCTGACGGAGACCCAGCGATTGTCCTGCGGAACTGTGCACCCGAGTTGTCTCCGGTGTTGACTCGCCTGTATCGCCTCTCTATGAGTTCTGGACAAGTCCCGAAATCCTGGAAGCTTACAAATGTACAGCCTGTACCTAAGAAAGGTAGTCATGCCGACCCATCTAATTATCGACCTATCGCAATCACCTCCATACTCTGTAAGACTATGGAGCTCGTATTGAACAGCCGTCTCCTTGGATACCTCGAAGATAACGATCTCCTCAGTGATCGACAATATGGTTTTCGCCGTGGACGATCTACTGGGGATCTTCTTGCGTACGCCACACATTTATGGAGCGAGGTTGTCGAGAAACGCGGTGAATCGCTTGCCGTGTCTCTCGACATATCAAAGGCCTTTGATAGGGTTTGGCATGATAGCCTGTTAAACAAGCTTCCAGCTTACGGAATTCCTGTTGGCTTTTGCACATGGATAGGCGATTTTCTGAAGGATAGGTCAATCCGTGTAGTTGTAGATGGTTACTCGTCTGCTCCTCATGGTATAAATGCCGGTGTACCTCAGGGATCTGTCCTCTCCGCCACTCTATTCTTGCTGCATATCAACGACCTGCTGCTGATGCCCGGTATCTTTGGGTACGCAGACGACAGCACAGTGGCGGTGAGTTATGTGCCAGACGCCCGAGACAACAGTGAAGAGATCCGGTGTAAGCGAGAGGCGATGGTCACCCGGTTGAACCTGAGTCTGAAAGCTGCTTCCGACTGGGGAGATGCTAACAGAGTCAGGTTTAATGCGGCTAAAACACAGGCGTGTCTTTTCTCATCAAAACGGAGTCCCCTACACCTTACTCCGACTTTCCGAGGTGTATCCGTGCCGATAAGGGACCACCTTGAGCTACTTGGTCTGGACTTATCATCCAACCTCAACTTTGGGCGATACATCGAGTGCTTGGCAAAAACTGCTGCCAGAAAACTAGGCATACTTTTCAAGGTCAGGCGGTACTTCACACCTGAACAGCTTTTAAATCTATATAAAGCACAAGTTCGATCCTGTATGGAGTACTGCTGCCACCTTTGGGACGGCTCTGCCCAATACCAGTTAGCTGCCTTGGACTCGGTGGAGCGTAAAGCAAAGAGACTTATTAACAATAATTCTCTTGTGGAGTCGAAGCTCCAAAATCTCGATCATCGCAGAAAAGTAGCCTGCTTGTCGGTTTTCTATCGGATACATTTCGGGGAGTGTGCGCAGGAACTTTTCAATTTGGTTCTCTCTCTCTCTCTCTTCCCTCACCGTTCCTCCTTCGGTCGACTAGAAGGTCCGGAGCACTCCATTCTTATGTCGTTGATATTCCACCTATTCGCACTAAGCGCTTTGCTTCCTCCTTTCTGATGCGTACGGCAAAGGAATGGAATGCTCTACCGGCATCTGTATTTCCCGAAAAGTACAATTTGGGGCTATTCAAGGCTAGAGTGAATAGGCATTTTTTAGGCAAACGCGTCCCATCGTCGGTCACATCGTCGCTTAACATCAGGTGAGATTGTGGCCAAGCGTGTGTCTATTATATATATAAAAAAAAAATAAAAAAAAAATGTCCCGAAAAATTCAAAAATTATTATTTCGGAAGCTTCACGGAGTTGGTACTTGATTTTTTTTGTGGAATTAGTCTTTATATGCAGCTCAGTTTTAAAGCAAGTTGCAAATCCAACTAGCATATACTAAGGCCAGAAAAAAATAAAGTAAAAAATGACTAAATGGCGCTTTATTCGCAGCCTATACGTGCCTACAAGTAAGGCCTTTCAAAAAACAATCTAAAGAATTACTTAGCTGGAACGAATTGGCCACTAGATTTTTAAATTTTCAAAAAATATCAAATACGGGACATAAACCTTGGTTAAGGTTTTCTCCAAAACTATTGTAGAGAGACTCATGGGAATTTTACTCATGCATTCGGAATGAAACGTTTTCTCTGATTATTTTGTTAACATGACAGACATGTCCGATTTTAGGGGTAAAAAACACTGTGCGTGTAGTGGCCTACACTCATAATTTTTGTTTAGTAACGAAGTCAACTGTTTTTTCAGGGTCAAGTTATACAATGCAAGGAACTCACTATGATGTATGTAAAGTATTGAAACATCCGAAATATGGAAACGCGAAGCAATATTATTACTACGATATAGCTCTTTTACTGTTATCAAAGGCTATTAAGCTTAGTAGAAAAGTTCAAATCGCTACTATAGCTCCTAATCATAAGTGGCGAAATGTGAAACACACGATGAATATTGCTGGATTTGGTTACATTTATGTAAGTAATAGAAACAATCGTTTCTCCATTAGCGTAATAACCAAATCCGAGACAGAGCAAGATTTGAAGAAATTTCTTCATAAGACGCAATTAAATAATTTAATTTTAGTTTCTATAGAGGTAGTATAATTAAGCCGTGGTAGCTGAATGGTTTGACCTTGTTTGCAATGGCGAAGAAGACGATAGATATCAGTTATAATAATATATATTCACCAGAACAGAAATAGAACAACCACATATTTAGACGATGGAGAAACAAAAATAGAAAAACAATGCTTGTCATCGTACAGCTATGAACAAAACTAAGCGGCCAGTATAAATCTATAATCTATGGGTATAGAACCTCAACAGACCTATCACCTCTCAAACGGAGGTCGTGGCTTCGAATCCGGACACGCACTTCTGAGTTTCTCGGAATTTATGTGCGATATTCATTTGAAATTTAAACATTGGAGGTAGCGTAGCTTTTGTGGGTTTTAGCCCAACAAAAGATGGTCAAATTATGCACTATGAACTTTAATCAGAGTAATTGGCAGTTTAAAAAACTGTACAAATTTGTGAAAGAATTTATAAAGTAAAAAATAACGTTTGTTCGAGTGAAGCTCGCAATTGGATCTCTCCCACTAGTGGGCCGCACGCGCCCCCCGCGGCCCCATCCCGCCGTTGTCGGCTAACTTCGGCTTGCGCCGGTTAGCGTCGGCAACATCCTCCACCCCAGTGCTGCTCAGCAGCACTCACCATCCATGGGTATTCGAGCGATGCGTGCAAACGACCGCATGAGCACACCATTATTGGTTCTTATTTTGACGACTCTTACTCCACCGTCTTTGCCTGGCAACACCTGTTCTACCAAGCCTCTTGGCCCGGTGCATCGAGGTCCGTCCGGGTCCACAATTAAAACGAGGTCCCCCACTTGCAAGAGCCTCTCCTCTTGAGTCCATTTTTGGCGTGGCAACAGGTCGGGGAGTATTTCTTTCACCCATCTTTTCCAGTATAAATTAGCTAGTCTCTGGGCAATTCTCCACTGCTTTTTTAAGTAAAAGTCGGTATCGGTGTAGGCGCTGAGGTGGGGTAAGGCAGAAGAAGAGCCCGATAGAAAGTGATTCGGCGTTAGAGCTTCTGTACTGCCTGGTTCTACAGAGACGTGCGTCAGCGGCCGACTATTCACTATACTTTCGACCTCGGTCAATAATGTACACAGCGTTTCATCTCGTGGGGTACGTTCTTTCAGCACCACCTTTAAACATTTCTTTACAGTTCTGATAAGCCTCTTCCATGCTCCAGCCCATTGGGGACTAACAGGTGGGATGAATATCCATTTTGTACCATGATTCAAGGACTTTCGCTTGAGATATTCCTGGTCTAACTCCTCAACTGACTTTTTAATTCCACGTCAGCTCCTCTCGAGTTGGTGCCATTGTCTGAATACAGATATTGTGGCCAGTTACGTCGTGCCCCCGTTCGTCTAAGAGCCATTATAAAGGAGTCAGAGGTAAGTGAATTTACTACTTCTATATGTATCGCCCTCACAGTCAAACAAGTAAATAACACTCCGTATCTCTTTTCCCTTCGCCTTCCCACGGTGACTTCCAGAGTGCCGAATATGTCGACCCCAGTGATGATGTGCTACACGAGCCTCAGGTAAGTCTCCCATTCGTGGAATTTCTTGTTTACATTTTCTTATTCTGCATAACATACATTTTAGTTACGTTAGCAGCGGCGTCAATTCGGCCACCAACGCGTAAAACTTCGTGTTCATCAAGGTAAGGTGATAAAATTAATAACCGGCTTGTTTTACTTACGTACAATCCGCGTTTTAATTTCATTATATCTTCAGGAAACGATTTTGCTTGGCTATATTTTATAAGTAACCTTTCACCATTCTCCATTACAGTGCCGTCATCTTCGTTACTACGTTTACATTTGTTTATGAATTTCAGCATTATAAAAATAGCCCTGAGCTGTCGAAACCTTCGGGGAGAGAATCTCGTCGGCTCAGGAATCGGTAAGTTTTCATTATCACATGGCGTAATTGTCATTACACATTCTAATCATTACCGGTGTCGCCAGGCTTACTGGTAACCACTTCCAGGCGCGTCCTGCTTGCACTCGCGGTGTCTATGAGCGTCTCGCTCGCACTTGCAGCGGCCTGATGATATTGTCTAGGCAGACGTATCTCACGCATTGATTGTAGTTGACAAATCCATTTTAGCCATTTTCCGTAGATATTGTCGGGCACAGATTCATCCCAACTTATTTTATGTTGCGAAATTTCTTGTATAATTAATTTTCCATTTATTGTGAAAGGCGATCAAAAACCGTAAACGTCAAAAATTGACATAATCACTCGTAATATGTCTCTTTTTTTGGGCCTTTCTTTTCCACTGATTATGTTTTCAGATATTTTCTTCAATGAAACATCGAATCCAAGCGTGTCTTCTGTAGGATGCCATAATAATCCAAGTGTTCGCTCGCCCTGGTACTGCTGTCCGGCTTTGAACCATACTGCACAACTATCGAGGGTGTCTTTTGGAATGCAGTTGTTGACAGTTTTGCTATTGCTGTTCCAGTTTCGTATGTGAAAATCTCCTTGTGCATATATATAGGTGACGTCATGAATTAGTTTCATCGGTGTTTCTTCGTCAGGTAAGCTATCGATGTAGTCATCTACATACTCGTAATGTTGCGTGTATATAACATTCGCCGCTTCAGACACAGTACATTCGAAGTGTCGTACGTTTTTATTTTTTGTTTTTTTATTAACAGTTTGCCCCAAATATAAGTGACGTCATCAGGTAGGTATCCACAGGATCCTCAGGGCTTTCTCGGTATAGAAAGCGTAAGGTGTGTTGACCTTCAGATTTTATTTTAACTCTGAGAATCATGGATATGTTCCTCAGAGTTAAAATAAAATTAATATCGCCGGTGATGGCAATTTTATTTTCTCTAAATCGTAACATGATTTAATATTAACATTAACGACATAAGAAGGAGTTCTGCCTAGGTTTAGCAGATATGCCGAGTGAATCGATGGAGAAAGACAGGCGAATATCTTCATGAAGATCACGTAAAATTAGATTATTTTCCAATATAGTATCTTGTTCGTCGTTATGAGAAAGGTGTAGTGACGTGTTTACATTTTTTTGTGACGTAACTGATGCTTTATAAACGACACGGTCGAACCGTCATCGAGTAAAGCAGTTGCACTAATTATTCCGTTAGGTCCATAAATGTTTATTGGCACGACTTTTAATAGCACTTCGCACTGGTTAATGTTTATATGAGTTACAGTTTCAGTCTGGCCCTCACTTCCCGCCAGTTTCACCACTTCACCGTGATTTTGACGCAAACTTGAACCCGGTATGTAGTGCAGGAGTCGGTGGTGGGACTGGCCACACCCTTCGACGTCACATACTCTTCACGACCCAGGGCACGAACAGCTGTGACGTAGTTTTTTATTTTAACAGCAAACGGCACAATTTGTTTGTGGTAATCCGGCTGTAAGAGCGTGTAGTTTTTTTTATTTCCGTTAGCATTCTAGAAATTATTAATTCCGGGTTGCTATATTGTAACTCTAGTGTTGACATCAGAGCTTGTGGTGACGTTCCACTCATGCGAAGAGCGTTGACGGAATCTTTGGCGGGTCCACGGAGACACTTTCTTAATCGCCATATATTTTCGTTATCACTGAAACTACACGCCCTTACAATTTAAACAGGCTTTTGAAGAATCATCTTCAAAAGCCTGTTTAAATTGTAGCCATTCCTTTGGCTCACCGAAGAATGAAGGCGGTTCCCTCGGCTTGCTGATGCGGCTCAGCAACGCCGCGTTTTGACTATTGTTGTATGCAGAGGTGGTAGCTAATTACTTCAATGCGCTGGCTAACTGAATAGAATAGAATACAAAATATTTTATTACTACGCCACAACAAAAATATACACGGTAATAAAATGAAGATAAAAAAAGATGAAGCTACATTAAAACAAAAAATTAAAATTAAAATAACTGGAAAAAAAGAATAAAAATAAAATCATACACAACAACAAAGCAAACATGAAATATTTAACACAGTTAGATTAAATGTCATGTGCGCGGCTGTATGTGCGCGTATGTAACAGGATCCCACTCAGCTATTGTCACCACCGAGAAAAGGCTGTGACGCTGATTTTCAGTGGGCCCTAAAACCGAGTGAGTACCGGACGAACTGGTGGATTGGCACCTCGATACCGGCTGCTTCTGCTGCCGGTGGACACAGCGGACCCTATTTGTTTACAGTCTCGGGGGCTTGCTGTGACTCCAGTTCCTGTCGGCTGCGCTCGACCCACCTTACAATATCACTTTTGATGGATTCTTGATTCAGTTCTGTAGGTGGACTGTAATCTTCTAGTTCGGCAAGATCCGCTTGTAGCCTTTTGTCTATCAGGTCCATTTGAATGCGAGCTCCTGCTTCAGCTGCTTCTAGCTCCAGCTTCTTCCGCCGTGCTACTACAGAAGATGAAGACGACTTTGATGAAGAGGACATTTTTGTTTCAGAATAGGCAGTGTTACGTGAACAATGAGGTTGCGGTTCTTCGTTTTTTCTTTGTTGTGATGTTTTAACACTACCCACATCTAAATTTATAGTCTTGTCTAGCTGTTTTCTTTTGTTCTTTTTCTTTTATAGACGTTCATGGTTGCTGATTTAGAAGCTCTTTTTCTTATTCTTCTTTCTTTGCCTGTTCTCGTCTTGTAGTGCTACGCGTGTTAACCATCTTTGCTGGTGTACGGACCATTTACGAACTTTAATCAGAGTAATTGGCTATTTAAAAAACTACACACTAGTGGGCCGCACGCGTCCACCACCCCGCCATCGTCGGCTAACTTCGGCTCGCGCAGGTTTGCGTCGGCAACAGGTAACATAATTAAGCCGTGGTAGCTGAATGGTTTGACTTATCGCCTCTTAAACGGAGGCCGTGGTTTCGAATCCGGGCACGCACTTCTGAGTTTCTCGGAATTTATGTGCGATATTCAATTTGAAATTTAAACATTAGAGGTACTATAATTAAGCCGTGGTAGCTGAATGGTTTGACCTATCGCCTCTCAAACGGAGGCCGTGGTTTTGAATCCGGGCCCGCACTTCTGAGTTTCTCGGAATTTATGTACAATATAAAATTTGAAATTTTAAACATTGTGCCGAAACCTGCACGTCGAAGAAAGTTCACTAACCTCGGCAAACGTGTGAAATCCCTAAATGATGAAATCATATGCGCATTGGGTCAGCGTGGCGGACTATTGCATAACCCACACCCATGCCCGGCAGTGGGACGTTCAAATGGGTCGTTGGTGGTGATAATGATGTATAATCAATATGTAAAGACCTCGGTGACCCAATGGTTTGTACTGTGGGCGGACGGACGGTTTGATTCTCGTTAAGACCAATTTGGAAGATGAATTTTTCTAAATTGGTTCTGATGTCGGTGTGCTGGGTAGTGCACCGGAGGGAATTCCGTTGCTTTGGGACACGGCTGTACAGTAAAACTTAAAGTTAATTAGTGTGGCTATCTGTCGGTATTATTAATGTAAAAGTTTAATTATTACGTGATACGCAGATAGTCCAATTTATGCTAAAAGTAATGACAAAAATACGATAAAAGATCGTGAAATCTGTCTAGAAGGTGGCCGTGCATTACAAAGATGCTAATTTGTTATAAAGTAAACACGAACTCTTTTTGAAATCCTTCATGTATAAATAGGGCTGCCATCTGTCCTGGTTTTCCCGAATTTGTCCTAGTTTGAAGAGAGTCGGGGTAAGTCTGGAAAGGGTAAAAATTATTTGCATCCGGGGAAAATCCGATTAATTGATTAGCAATTTAAAAACAAGTTTTAATTCAATCACGACGCGACACAAACACCCAAAAATAAAAAATGGGGAAAAGTGAAAATTCCAAAAAAAATGAAAACCTATTGCGATAAAAAAATAAAAAGTTAATTCTAATTTCAATTGATATATTAACAATAAATGAATTAAATATTTCTAATTGTATTTGATGACTTAAAATTTGTTCAACACTTTATGATTATATTTTATGAAGTATTACTTAGTCATCAGTAAGTCAATAGTCATCACAGACAATTTTATTTTCATTTTTAATTAATTTGATGACTGACTAATGATGATGACTGACATTAGAACGCCAGATATAAGTTTGTTAATAATCACTAAGGTAAAAAAAATCAAGATGATTATTTTATTTTTGTTTACGAACACTTTTTTAAGAAGTCTTAAATTTATTTAAAACAAAAATTTAATTTTAAAACACGACAAATATTTTAAAATAGTCGCGAAAAGCAAAAACATGCACCCCTGAAAAATTATTCAAAATGGCGCGTTCGCCCTTTCTATAAAATACCAACGATATATCCATGTATGTTAGTATATTAAATATTATAACCAAAATATTATTTCACAGAATACAGAGGATTTACCCAATCAAATGTACGCGACACGAATGCACTACGTCGACGCGAAAATTTGCAGTATATCTCAAACTGGTGAGGGAGATTATATGCCGGTGCCCGAACATATGTTTTGCATGATCGGCTCTACCTTTACTAGTGACTGTTTTGGTGACTCCGGCTCTCCTATCACCTGGAGAATGTAAGTACACGCTTTTAAAAAAAAGTTTTTTTTTACAGAACTTCCACGAAAATATCGAATTTTATACAATAAAAAGTAACTTCATATAATGGAGTATATTAGACTTCAATAAGTCTAATATACTCCACCCCATAGAACAGATTCAGGAGCACGTGATGTGCTTGACAATTAAAATTGAAATTTAACTTTATGCGCTTACAATAACAACTCTCAAAAGTCTAAAGTGTTGTTCTAAAGCTTGATGTTAAAATATTTACAGGTAGCTACGTACTCTTCCTTTTATTAATAGAAGTATTGGAATACTCTTTGAACCAGTGTCTCTAGTACAAGTTTACTGGGACTGTTTTCGCTTGTCGCTAGCGACCGCGTAAATTACTTCACAATTTGGTATGGCAAATTATACAGCGCCCCGAAAAAAACAACATTTTGTGTACAAACATTTTACGCGTTCATTAGCAATAACTGTCACAGCAATCTCATGGTAGAGGCACAGTTTATAATGGCAATTATTAACACACATATGTAATTGGGTTTGCGAATTTCAAAGTATAAATGAAAACCATTCGAAAAAATAAATATGAAACTTTCATCAATTATACATAGGCTATGTTGATCTGTACATTTTTCCATCTCTTAGGTTATTTTAGAATTGTCCTTTCATAATAAATCCTATCTTTACCACTTTAAAGTACACCGCTAAATGTCGTTTTATGGTCTTTTGTAAATACCAAAGAAAAACGAGAAAATCTGAAGGGATTATGTCGGGCAAACACGGCGAGGTAACACATCCTAACCTAACTGCAATAGTTTTTGACGGCTTTGACCTTTACGATTTGCCAGTTCTGGGCGTTTTTTATGAACAATAAAATTAAAACTTTCGTGTTCATCATTCAAAGTTAGCAAGTGGCAAAAACCGCATGGACTTTATGGCGTACCCATTATTTTTAAACTTGATATAACAACATATTTACATATGATCATATATACCTACGACCAGGACCACATGTCTGCTAATTTTAAATCATCTGTGTTGTATGTCGATAGTGTCAATGATAGGATTTTGTACGTTTGGTATTCTGCTAAAAGTTAAGAGGGGCTTGTCAGTGGCTAGCATCGATTATATAACCAGAAATAGCGACGAAATGTCATTTAATTTGTTTGAAAACTATTCTGCCATATCATTACGGTGATAACTGCGCTCCTATTGGCCAGCCCGAATTCGAAACAATTGACCGGTGTCGTCAATTGTTTCACTTCAAATGAAACTTCACTTGAAATGTGATTTCGTTTGTTTTGTAATTAGATGTTTTGCCCACACCACCGAATGGAACAGCCCCCCATAGTTAGAGATATTATCTTTATTACAATTAATACAGAATATTTTTGGAATATGTGGAGACGTACACACAGGTCAGTTGTTGGCGCTGTACTATTGCAGCTTTTTAATTTGTCATTTCAGTGCAAACACGAGTTGACATTGAATAATGGTATAAGGCATATCAGCCTGATGTGTTGCCAGGGATGGATGGCCCTTATTTCGTCTCTATTTCTGGTTAATACTCGATGCTAGCCATCGAGCTATTATTCAACTGCCATTGTAATTTTGTGGTATTCTGCTCTTCAAAGGCGAGTTGACGGCGCAGTCAACTAATTATATGACATAAAAAATACATTTGATTTGTTGAGTAAATTGATAAGAAAAATAAAGATATGCGTAGTAATTTCCATGATAGTTTTAGTAAGGCAACATCGATCGTTAGTGATTAAATGAATGCATTCCACTCACTCTCTGCTGAGACTCAACTGCCATTGCAACTAGCAGAATAACAAATATTCTTATAATAGCAATATAATCGCACTGGTTTCTCAATGGAATTACAATGACAAGTGATTTCAACAAAATCAACAGAATTGGGGCGCTGACTTTGAGATAATGAATTTTTCTTGTCTTTTTATTCCCAGGTACATAGTAGGATTAGTTTCGCATGGTCGAGATAACTCATGTGGTTCAGAAGCAATGCCTTCCTTGTACACTGATCTAACGTACTTTAAAAGCTGGATAATGGAAAAAGTGAAACAGTTAGAATCAACACCTAAAGCAATATGTGACGAGGAGAAAAGACAAAAACAAATAAAAGAGAAGCAAAGACGTGAGAAAGAAAAAGAAAATAAAAGAAAACAATCCACAGCAAAATTAATGAAATTAATACCTATAATTAAAAACACAAATACAAGTCAAATTTTTTCTGAGGCTTGGCCAATATTTAGACCTCCATTCAGTTAATAATATTTTCTATGCGATAATATATTTTTGTAATAATGTACATAAAATACCTTGATTTTTATGAATAGAACGGAAAACGCAGTTGCTAAGAGACGTCTATTCATTTTGCGCCACATCGGTCGGTGTCATACCTTTCTCATCTCTCATCTTCCTTCTCAGATCAGTTAATACGCCCAAACACCGTTCCATATTATATTTACTATGGTTAGCTTCCAACCAAGATCTCCTTATATCAAGCATTTACTCAATAGGTTTTGAAACTTCATTAAAACAGTCTGTACAGCAGCGTGACAACCGCGAAATTAGAATAAAATAGACTACAGTAATAGACTGCAAAAGCAGCTTCTTTCTAAATTAAAGATTAATTAATAATTAAAGATTAACATATACATACATTGCATATTAAGCTGATAATTAGGTTACGAGTGAATTTCTAATTATGGCTCTATTTGACATTGGTAACTACTACAAAGTTGACAGCTCTCTGTTTGCTCGTCTCCAGCCGCCAGGAAATCTCCACAGCATCGATAGTCCCCGAATCCTCTTTTACCCTGAGAGGAGGCGAGAGTCCTCTTAACTTGGAATGTGAGGCACTAGTTTAGAAATATCTAGAAAATGAAACTTCTTTCGGATCCAAATAGCGCATATTTCTTTTTCAAAACAACGTTTTGGGCGCTTTGAAGGTCCCAAAAGCACGGCTTACTTAGTCTTTCCTATGTATAACAACCACGAAAACCTAAGAACTAGAAAGATCTTTTTTGTTGCTGTGTGCTTAGGAAAAATAAACTAGAATTTCCTACACACTTTTCTAATTTACTAACACCGCTCAGAGCCTGAAAGAAAAACTAAATGAAAATAGCTGAGAAAGTTATTTTGCCACATAAGGATGGTAGTAAAACTATTCGTACAAACTAGTTATGTAATTTGTATTAAAACTGGAAGACGTGTTAAATGTTTACACATCAAATAGAGTAGTAATTAATTACAAAATCAAGAATGGATTGAATCGTCTAAGTTTTCGGTAACATCATCTGATATATTGTCTTACATTTAGTAATATCCGTGCAGGGTTATGGCATTTATATGGGTTTAAAATTCAAAACCTATGCCAAATACTTCAATCTACTATATATAAGAACATTCACAGAAACTATGTGTTCTAAACAAAACACTATCAGTAGTAATAGTCTTGTGTTTTAAATTTATCAAAGAGTTACTATCATACTTAATCTGTGATTTAAAAGTTGACTATGATTTGTCTTGTTTTAATACGCGTTACTACGTGCTTGCGAAAACGAGATGGAAATTGTTAAAGATGTTTTATTAATATGTCGTCATTACCAATTATTAAATAATATATAAATTAATCGAAAACCACAATATCAAATCGATGTGAACAATTTTAATCTTTAGTTTGAAAATTTACTAAAAAGAAAATTACGAATTTGGTTGTGAGTTTTACTGACTAGATAACTCCAAATTAAACGAACAATTGTGTTGATAAAAGTTACTTATAAAAACCTTTCCTTTCACTTTTTAATAAAGATCCAAGAACCGAAAGGTCTGGAAAAAACAAAAGATGGTTCCGGAAGTATGCGGCGCAAAAAAATAAAAAGTACTCTATGAGAACTTAAAAGATTCTTGAAATAATTTCAGTTATATCTTTGCAACTTAGAGCTCTTTATGGCACATCAACTGTCGCTTACCACCAGGCACTTGACTTGTTCGTACTGTCAACTGGTATCGTAAAAAAAGGTATGCACTATAAGTTGAAATAGTCATTGCACACCGGCTTCAATATTGACCCGACTCAAAAATTTGTTGTGCAAGTGACGGTTATATTTATAATGTTTATTACGTCATCAAATCTGTCATTAGCTCACTTTAGACTGAGTGCGCTAATTGTTTTCAAACTTGAACGTCTAAAGATGACATCTTTTCAGCATAGACTGGCGATTGTATAAATTCAAATTCAAATCTTGTATTTAATATTTGTCATAGGATAAAAAATACCATTTGGGAACGCTCGCCTGGAATGTCACAATAAATATTGACTTTAAAAGCTTTTCTCACCTCATTCGGCGTCGGTAGCGGTGGCGTCTGCGAAAAATGGGATGCCAACATGATTGATGAGCACCCCGAACATGGGCCGGACCGTTCGTTGTTGAAACAAAACCTGTCACGCTACTGTTAACTTTTTATCATGCCTTTTTGAATATAAAAAATACAAGGCTGCAACGTAAAATAATAAAAGCTGTGATTATTAGCCTTTTAATTAATAAGAAGCCAAGTTAATTCACGTGCGATGATGCTTGATTACTGATGCGTTTACATTATATATAAGATAACAAATACAAATATCAGTGAATTTATATATATTTATATATATTTATATTTAGTAGCAGTAGAACTCCTTCTGAAAGAGTTAGTCCAGGAAAATACTGCTACCTTACCCATTTCTGTAGTAATGTGAGCATTAACCCCCGTTCACACAGCATTGTACTGCACGTTTTTCTGCAGTATAAATCTTACCAAATAAACAGTGGCGCATGTAATATAGAACAATGCACACGGTGTTTGTACTGCAAAAAACACACATCGCAAAAACAAACATACATAATGAACTTAAACGTATTCGGTTTGCAGTAGCATAGTATTACACCATCGCTTCTCATGTCGTGAAGTCATCAGTCAATAGCAACCGAACCGAACCAGATTTATTTATTGTAAACCCGAATTCTCCATTGTCAGGGCGATTGCTGTGTGAATATTGTGGCTGTCCGTCTTTTAGAGGAATGAAAATAATCGTGTTAACATCCAGCTGTCTATCCGTTTATAATCGAATATGTAAAAAAAAAAGGTGCAGGACAATGCCGTGTGAACGAATCCTTACTTACTTACCCGTTTTGATGGGTAAGGGTGCTGGTGAAATTGTAGTCACTTGACACTTGTCAACTTACGTCTCAGTGTGCCAGGCTGCTATGAAAAGTCGTGTCGCTTAACAGCAGGGGCATGACTGTTCGTCCCGTCACTTGGTATCATAAAAAAACACGTACTTAACTCATTACTAAATAAAGAAATTTGTCTGTTGCATTACCCGCACAAGACGTATTTAATTAAACTAAGTTCCATAGTTTCAATAATAAATAGTTCAATTTGTCTTCGACTACAAAGGATTTACGTATAATTTCACGAAGATGAGGAGAAATTTCTAGAGAAAAGATTGCGTCGGACAGGTTCCCGCAGTTTCGACGAATGAGAAATCTAGTATTTGTACGCAATGCTCCAAGCGATTGAGTAAATTATTATGAGTGGAACGAAATAGAGGCAGACGCATCACAGCGAAATGAAGTTACGTATGAAATTGTCTGCGTTGCGTAGAAAAGCTGGCTTGGTTTATTTCTGAAAATTGTAGCGTGATCCTCAAAACATTTTTATTTATTTCACTATTTTTGTAAATCCGTGTTATTTATAGGGCGTAATCGTTAAGTGTGCCCAGACGATTATTCGATATCGAAAGTACGTTACCTAATGAGTAAAACAACATCAATTACTTTAAAAAAATAATACTACTTTCGAACAACTGATTGGAATATAACATTTTGTACTTACTAAAAAATAAACATCATTTTGTTTTTATTCAATTTTTTTTGTTTTTATATTGGCTCATCAATTTGACAATTGTATTTTTACATATATGCACTGCATTGGCCATGAAAAATAATAATAAGTTATAGGATATAAGAAATGAAACTATTTTTCCGCATTTCAATCGCTTATATTTGTTTTTTCAAACAAACCAACGTTTCAACCGTGACCATGGGACCTGTAAAGGGCCCGAAATGTAGGTTTGTTTGAAAAAATAAATCAACGCGATTTAAATCAGGAAAAATTGTTTCATTTCCTATGTGTAACAATCGCGGAAACCTAAGAACTCGATAAGTTATAGAATAGTTTTAGTACTTTATTCATAGCAGTTTCGTTAGCTGTAAACTTGTAGTTACCTCTTAAAGTAGCTCAACTTAACAACTACGAATGTCATATTAAATATATGAGAGCGATTAACGTTATAATCTCAGTACGGATTACTAAAAAAAACCGACCTCAAAAGTACGTGGAATTACATATAATTACCACGTTTTATTGAAAGCGGTTGATAATAAAAATCGGTTCTCACTATCCAAAGTATATTGAGAGAGAAAAACGCCTCGAATTAAAGAGTTGCAAAATGAACCATTAAAATATTTGCTCATTAGACTAAAATTTAGGCGCTATTTATAAAAATTAATCTTCATGCGTGAACAGCCACCCTTAGAGGTGGATGATTTTCTTCAAAATTAAATGGGACCACTATGGAGGTGCCCTCTTTCGAACAAAAAAGAATCACGAAAATTGATTCACAAATACCGTACCGAGTTATCGCATAACATACATACAAAAAATAAAACATACAGTCGAATTGAGAACCTCCTCCTTTTTGTGAAGTCGGTTAAAAATTTTGGATATTTCTAGTTTTATTTCTAAAAACTTATTAATATCGAATTATTTTTTTATTTGAATGTTGAATGTTTCGCCAACAAGATAATCGATATTTTTTTGTGAAATTACTACACTAAGTATTTTTTGTTATAATTATCAATACAAAGATCGAACACTCATAAAAAATTCTTTAGATCCGGCCGGGTTCGAACCGACGTCACCTAGCAAAACGATGCCAGACGCTATACCAACTATGCCTCGGAACGAACCAGTGGACCTCACGAATTTTTCTATGTGCTTGTTGGCGACCTTTGTATTTGATTTTCAACGACTTTTTAGCCGTAGCGCCATCTAAGAGAAATCTATGAAAGTATTTCGTCACCCAGTTAAGTACCTTTACAGCTACCAGCCCTGGCTAGAGATGTCGCTATTAACTGTAATTAAATTTTTATTGGACGTCAGAATGTTATACCACTATGATATTCAATTATTTTTTGTGGAATCGCTCCACTACTTTGTTATAGTTATTAATACAAAAATTTGAACATTTGGAAAAAAATCCTTCGACCCGGCCGAAACCGACGTCTCCGAGCGAACCGTGTCAGACGCTATGCCAACTAAGCATGGCATACTATTAATATCGTTTCACTTATTAGGTAACGTATTTCTATATCACTATAACGGTTTTAGATACCTCTTTCTCTATTTACGGAATAATCGCCTGAGTACAATTAACGATTACAACTTGTATTATATAGTACTATTACTGATTTAGATAGATGTCATTTTGTCAATTCATAGTACTAATAGTACTAATATCTGACGCAAACATTATAACAAACAAATAAAAAGGAAAAAGGTAGGACACTCGTGTTTTGCATTATACCTATATGTAGATAGTACAGCTCACTCTTGGTAAAAATTAAATGTTTAGTTTTAGTTATAACGTATTTTATGAAACAGAGTAGATCCATCTGCTTTGATTTTCATGACGGTAGTCATGTTTTATTTAAACGCCTGCTTCAATATTCATCACTTCACCTCAGGCGCTTTGTTTCTGAATAAAATACACGACTTTTAGGTTTATTTTATTCGGCCCTCGAACGGACCGAAAATGTACATAAACTTCATAAAATCACGATAGACAATGAAATCCGACCCTACAAATGTTTGTACCCTTTGGCATCAAAGAAATAATTACACTTTATATTTGTATACAAGTACACATTGACTTGTGCACAATAATAAATACGATGTTAATAATTACGAAGTTAATACATTTTGTACACAAAACAACTGCAACAAAATATCATCATAGCAACTAACTAATATAAAATGTTACGAGACAGATTTTTTTGTAATACTAAGTGACGGGACGAGCAAATCGTGCACCTTGTGGCGACACGCCTGTCCATAACAGTTGCAATGCCAACCAGAGCTTTTAAAAAAAATCACAAAGATCTGAGGGGCACTGCCTCCGCGCCCGACACCCTGAGACATACATTGACAAATCCCATGTTCCTGTAATTTCACTAGCAGCCTTGCCCTTCGAACCCGGAACTCAGTAATGCTCACATTATTGCTAGGCGGCCGAAATTGGTAAGGTGGCAGTACTTCCCTGGACGAACTCTTAAAAAGAAGCTCTACCGCTACTAAAAATTGCAATAAATAATAGTAGTAACAATGTATACATTAAATAAATTAAGGGTGTTGCTTCAGGATTATCAATAGTTGGAATAGGGTGTTCCAAAAGTCTACACATAGATACAAGGAGTGACATAGAGCGGTTAAATCCACCAAATATTAATGAATTACTTTTTCTAACTCTGGATTTCCGAAAATAGTTTCATTACACCGTAAGATAAAACTACTCATCTAGGTAGCAGAAGTTGGATTTTAAAGTAATTCTAGTGGCGCCGTGCAAAAGAATTCAGTAGATAACCAACCTCACCTCACCAACCTCACCAACGACATAAACATTTTGTAATAAGCTATAAGTAATTAGCTGTTTTAAATAATGCGGATATTGTAGATACTTTTATCATCCTACGGTGCAGTTTTCGTAATGCCCAGCGGAAATCCAGAATTCGAAAATAGTATATTTCCAGTTTAATGTGTCAATTATAATTTGTAAAACATATCACAAAGGCGCTCTTTTCAGTTCTGTAAAAAATTATATTGTCTATGGTATGTACTATAATAATAATAAATAACGCACACACTCAACATAGCCCCGCACTAGGGAAACCCTGTGTCGCGGATGCCATGGACACACACATAGACAACCACAAATTACACCCAAACTCACGAGATAAATAATTGTAGGCCATACAACTATTTCTCCCGGCCCGGGAATCGAACCTGGGACCTCTGTGTGGCAGTCCGGCATGGTAACCGTTCGGCCACGGAGACAGTTAGTTACTATTATTGAAGGGAAAAAAATCTGTGTACAGAAAGAGAATGAGTTTCAAAAGAGGAATCGTATCGTAATCGTCGTATTTTTGCTAATTAAAATACATCGAGTATATAACCCATCCAGAAATAAAGATGAAATGTCACTTAATTTGTTTGAAAACTATTCTGCCATATCATTACTGTGACAACTGCGCTCCGATTGCCAGCCCGAGTTCGGAACAATTGACGGGTGTCGTCAATGGATGTCGTCAACTGATTCACTTCAAATCGACCGTTTAACTTGAACTTTGTTATAATGGACGAAAATTGCAAAATTACACATTTAATATTTAATTACCGATAAAATGTGATTCCGTTTGTTTTGTAATTAGATATTTTGCTGTTTTTCCCACACCACCGAATAACAAGAACAGCACGGCATTGTTCGAGATATTATCTTTATTACAATAAATACAGAATATTTCTTGGAATATACGGAGAAGTACTCACAAGTCAGTAGTTGGCCTGTCTATATTTTAGTGCAAACGAGAGTTGATATTTATAAGAGCTTATCGCTAATGTGTTACCAGGAATATATGGTCCTTATTTCGTCTCTATTTAAAATATATAAAATATGATGTTATTCAAACGCTTCACTGCCTCCTAATTGGTTAAATTGGCCTAAAGGTCTTGCAACCGGGCCATTAACCTTTATTTAAAAAAAAATATAAGTTAAAGTAGCGATACTTGGCCACTTCTATTCTATCTCTTCGGTTTTTTTTTTTTGTTTCATAGCGTTGTTTAGCTTTGAGTTTGTTGACATGGATTGTTAACAAAATATATATTAAATATTGGTTGTGTTTCATTATCTTATTTATTCGTATATTTCCGACCTATTCCGACCGTACAATCCAAGTACCTACCTACTAGCATTAAAAAAACTTGCAAGCAAATGCTCGAAAATCCATTGCGGCGTGAAGCTGGGACACGGTAACCGAGTGAAATAGATATTTGCCGAGAGAAAAAAGCCGTATTCTCGCTGTACAGCGACAACGTGACCGCACTATTCAAGCCTCGTTGCCACATCTTCGCTTTAACTTGAAAACGATCTCAGAAAATGCATTTTCTAAATAATCCGTTAAAACAGCCCAACTGCCCGCTGTGCCTTATATTAGCTGTTGCGATCATAAAACGAACGTTCAGTAAGAAAATATAGTTATTAAATGAACTAAGTAAAGTTTTGTCTTCCGAATAACAAGCTGAAACAATTATAACTTTCTTATAGAAAAAAATCCGTCCTTAAAAGTTATCTCTTTCTATTTGCTAAGTTTGATTGAAAACGGTTAACAGAAAGTGGGTGAAATTCAATAAACCGAATTCATCAACTAATATACCGACCTTAGAGGTGGAATATTTTCTTCAAATTTGAATGGGACCACTACTGAGATACCTCCTTTCCAACAAAAAAAGAATCATAGAAATCGGTTCACAAATGTCGAAGTAATCGCATAACATACGTCCCAAAGAAATGAAAATACAACCGAATTGTGAATCTCCTCCTTTTTTGGATTTATTTATCTATGTAACTGTAGTATGTAGTCGAATTGTAGACAATAATGCTTAATACTTCTCGTCTATTAAATGCATTGGTAGTGCGAGTCGGTTCGCCGCCGCCATAACCGCAACCCCATGGCGTAGTTACTGTCAAGCCAAAGCCACAGCCGCCGCCTGCGCCATTCTAGCTGACGTAGGAGAACATTCGTAGTCTATATACGTAGATATCTGACGTAGAGACAGGTCTTAGTTCACAATACGCTTCATTTTAATTGACATATTATGTACCATATATACATATATAATCTAAATGATCCCCTCAAATACAGTTAAAATTAATCATCAAATACCGTCCACATTATGTAGATGTTTCTCAACTATTGCATTCACTTATAAGTGCCAAAATAGAAATGCCCTCGTCTAGTGGAGATTGGTCAAAGGAGGAATTTGAAATAGCGCCCGAAGGACGAAGAAGGGACACAAATGGCGTAAAACACGGCTTGGAACTTTCATCGAGACTTTGAAGTTGACTGTACAGCGCAACGAACGTCAATATATTTTTATAAGGTACTGCTGATCTGTACAAAATTATTCGCTCAGAAGTCTCTAAATATATTCATTATGTTTCCTGGAATTTATTGAAACGACGCTGTAAAGTATTTTTTTTACAACCATTTATTTAAGTATTACTCTTTTCGAATAAATATTGATTTTTTTTAGTATCATGATGATATTAATTTTATTTTTAGTGAAATTGCTTCACTAGTTTGTTATAATTATTAATACAAAAATTTCGATTTGACTAGACTCGAGCCTGCGTCTGTGCAATGTTGGAATTTTAGTAGATAAATTTTAGTATGGTATGTAATAAGGAAAATTTAAGTCAGGACAGTCGAAGCAAATTACAGCATTGATGACATACTATGTACTGAGTACTAAAAAAACCGACCTCAAAGTTCGTGGAATTACATCTATTTGCCAAGTTTTATTGAAATCGTTTACCAGAAAGCGCGTGAAATCGGATTTATCCCCTAGTATGCTACCCTTACAGGTGGAATATTTTCTTTATTTAAATGAGACTACTGAGGTATCCTCTTTCCAACAAAAAAAGAATCATCTAATTCGGTTCACAAATGCCAATGCGAAAAAAACATACAGTCGAATTGAGAACCCCTCCTTTTTTAAATTGGTTAAAAAGGGGTAGCTAAGAATCGCACTAAGGAAATAAGATTTTACGATTGAACAATCCTTCGGTCTACACTCCCGAAAACATTGTTCGAGCCACCTTGCATTTTTAGTATTCAGTGCCCTAATCTTGAACTATTTTTGTTTGATTAAAAAATATTTCCATAAGCTTTTGTTGAAAATTTGAATTTGTAAAACTGAGGAAAAATTTTTCTTCGATGATAACAATATTTTTGTATTCTAGCCATTTAAGAATAAAAATGCAAGGTGACTCGAATTATGTGTCCTAGATAGTGTTATAGTCTTTCAAATAAATTGAATTTTATAAACAGAGCTTGCTCATAAAGATTTTGCACTTGATAGTGTTGTATGTAAAAGTAAACGTGGTAGAGGTAAATTTTACTATATTTTAATAAAAATTTGTGCAATTAAGGTTTTTATTTTTAGTTTTGTATAATGACCTCATCTGATATATTCAATCATTCAACTATAGCAAGTATGTGTCCATTGACAATAAACAATAAAGCTAAAATTAAAAAATCTGATTTTAAAAGGAAATGGACACAAGCTTCTGTGCTATAAACGAAAATTCAATATTTTAATTCATCGTTACGTGGTTTACATAATATTATTTACCTAAGGTGACATTATTTAATTCCATGTTTAGATGGTGTAATAACTTTTACAGCTTTTAAGATTTTTTTACATGACGGGACGAACAAGTCGCGCGTCTGATGGTAAGCGACACACTTTCCATGGCAGTTGCAGTGTTTTAAATCGCAAAGATCGAAAGAAGAAGAATCGAAGAGGGGCACTGTCACTGCGTCCATCATCCTGAGACATAAATTAACAAGTCCCATGTGCCTGTCATTTAACCAGCACTCTTACCCTTCAAAACCGGAACGCTGTAACATTACAGCTGGGCGGGATAAATAGGTAAAGTGGACAGTACGTCCCTGGACGAACTCTTTCCAAGGAACTGTACTGCTACTAAAGATAGATAAAGATGTACAAGAATCACCCCTTGAAGCATTATTTGAAAAAAAAATGTTACTCTTGTAAGACTAGAAAGAAAACTGCTTCATAACCGTTATAATCTAAATCGTGGAACGTGTTGTGGAACGGGTGGCGACATGCAGCGTACAATATGAAACAAAACAGAAAGAGCGCTGTCGGCCCATGGAAATTGCAATATCCGTCACAGAATTACCAATGCAATCTTCACCTACCAGCTGGATATCGTCATGGACGCAACCTAACACTTAAATATAAACAAATATTAGAAAACATCACATACTTTGCTCTGATCCTAAAGTATATAAGTAACTAAAGCTATTGTGTAGAAATTGGAAACAATGACGGTACCAAAAAGACCAGACCCGAGACAATATAGAAAATTTAGTTTTCTACATTTATAAAAAAATATTGGTTAAAATATATGCGATACTTGGCCACTTTAATTCTATCTCTTTGGTTTTTTATTATGTAGCGTTTATTTGGCTTTCGCCTAAATATATGAAGAAGCTGTATGGTGGAAACTTTGCCTACCCTAATAAATGGGTTATTTTATTTAAATTTTTTAAAAAAAGCGTTTGTTGTCATGGATTGTTAACAAAATATACATTAAATATTCGTTATGTTTCGTTATTTTATTTAATCAAGGAAAAAGGATTGTGTGCAAATGGTGTGCAATCATTATATAACTAGGTCCTAAAATCTCGTACTTAGTCATTATACTCGACTTTAAAAACTCTCATTATGTAATGATTGCGTAAAATACTATTTTTTGTGAAAATACTTCATTATCTTGTTATTATTATTATTATTATTGACACAAAGTTCGAACAAACAAAATAATTCTTCGATCCGACTCAGCATCTGTTGCCTCAACGTGGCTACCGCTCTGCCAACCGATCGAGCTAGCAGATCTTACGAATTCCTATAAGTACTTGTTGCAGATCTTTATATTGGATTTAAACGACTCTGTAGCCGTAGTAGTTAAAATTCTTTTTACTGTGTTTTACAATCACAGAAAAGATGAGAACTCATTCCCAGAAAACAATAACCACTACGAAAACACTTTTTTTTTTATAACATCAAGTAACGGGACGAACAAGTCGTTGTGCCTGATGGTAAGCTACAAGTCTGTCTATAACAGTTACAGTGCCACTCAGAGTTTTAAATTGCAAAGATCTGAGGGGTACTACCACTGCGCCCGTCACCCTGAGACATAAGTTGACAAGTCTCATAGGCCTGTAATTTCACCAGCACCCTTACCCTTCGAAACCGGAACACAATAATGTTGACCATTACTGCTTGGCGGCAGAAATAGGTAAGGTGGCAGTAGTACCCTGGACGAACTCTTTCACCAGGAGCTCTACTGCTACTACATAAAAAAAGTGTAGGTGTATGATTATATCCTTAGCCAAAGGTATCTAGAACTTGTGATTCTTCGACCCTTAGCTTAGAAAAAGAATCGCACACGCTTAACTAAACTTCATTCATCAAGTTGGAATAAATGTCTACCGTGGAGTTGTGGAATAAATTAAAAGTTTATAACATACCTACTTAGTCGTATAGATTACCGTATTAGCTCATTGTATTCTTCGTCTGGAATCCCTTACAATAGCACACCACGCTGACCCAACGCGGGTTCGAAACTTATACCTCTTCATAACGTTCCTTCGTCGTTCGGTTCACAAAGTTTTATTTTCTATTAACTTGTTCACGCGAACTCTAAAGCCAAAACGTTATGCCCGACTTTGTTTGAAAGCTTGTAAAACTACCTACATGCATGAAAGCATTTTTGTAGTAACGCAATTCCTTGCATGCGTACTAACTATTCCCTGAACGCAACAACTTGGGCCTTTTTAAATTGAGAGTTAGTAAGCATCATGTAGGTGTACATGTTCCATCGTTGACCTCATCATTACTTTCCATCAGGTCAAATGGAGGTCAAAATGCGCACGTGTTTTATCTTAAAAAAACAATACTTGACTATTAAAATGTACTATAATAATACTACTATAATACAGGTGTCCGAATTTTTAAATGACAATTTCCTAATTTCATTTCCACGCGGCGACTTTTAGCAGCCATGCAATCACGCGTTTGTGTCCTTGCAATCGCGCGCTTACATCGCGTTTGCATCGGTGCTTGAAATCGCGCGCGTGTGTATAGTTAGATGACTAGCGATTGCCTCGCGTTTGCATCGCTGCTAAAAGTCGTCGACATACGCCACTCTTAGACATTTGTATGTTTGTTTTAACGTTATTAAAATACAATTAATTATTTTGATATCCAAGTAGTTACATTCTACATTTATTATCATTAATACTAAAACTTAACCGAAATCATTCATCGCTGCGCTTAAATTACTGACTGACCTGTTAAATCCGTGTGTTATTATTAAACGCCCATGTGATATTATTAAAAAAAATACATCTAGTTTAAAGTACATTGAAGTCTTAGAGGATGGAAAAAAATAAAGGAATTTAAGTGCATGTGAATAAATTTGAAATATACCTTAAAACTTCAGTCAACCTGTTAAATCTTTACATATCCATTGTGATAATACAGACATTTATCGATAAATTTAAAAAACCTCACGTGTCATGTAGCAAATAGAAGGTTTTCGCACATTACTTTTTAATAAGAATAGAACGTTTTAAGTAAGGCGACGTTATTAAAGTTATGTGCCCATGTAATATTATTAACAAAACATGTTTCACTTAATTTAGTCTGTTGAAGTGAATTTGAGTACATGTATAATAATATATTATCCTTTCAATATGTTTTTGTATGCCTAATATTTGGTCGGACACAGTGTAATTAGGTATACTTGTTTTCTAACATGTCGACGTCTATACAACCTGTGTTTTTTTGTTAAGTAAGTTACACTGTTTTTTGGGTAATATAGGCCCCTTGGTGAAATCAAATTCAGAACTCTTTCATCTTACGCACCCCTCATGGAATATTGGCATAAGTGGAGTTACGTCAAAAACGTTTATCGCCATTGGCATTAGATACAGAAAAATATAACCCACATCCTTTCCAATTCTTGTAACTCTATCAACTAATATTGTAGATTGACTACTAACTAATACTGTGCCATTCATCCATGATGGGTGCGTTATTTGGAGATGCAAACCCAAATATACTGTCACTGCATTGTTAGGTACATAACGTAGGTCATAGGTTGTACCTGCAGGTTGTAAACACAATTTGAAAAAACAAGCAGTATATGCCAACGTGCTATAATCAAATAACTTGCGTTACATGCAGTAGGTATCTTGAATTGAATGTGGAGTATGATTATGAAATAGAAATTAAATGCTGAGCAGTTCTGAATTTGTGACACTCTCGTCCAAACTCCACAAACACGTCTACCATTTGATGTAATTTTTTAAACACTGAGCGACCTCTTCAATTCTATAATTACTGGCGTGTGCGATGACCCGCGAATGTGTGCTCACATACAAGCCGCGCTGCTACATTTGTATGCAGTTACGACATTTGTCTTATACTATGCTATATTGCACTATTTTAATTTTAAGTAGTACATAGTGTTGTTTACCAATTATCACAAGGCCTTTAAAAACCATACGCTTTGAACAAATCTGTAGGCGCCTTCACCTCGTTGACCTGGCAACAAAGTTGCTCGTGGGGTCGTAAACAGACATCTTTGTCATCCTCTATAATGCTACTCCATGGACATGCGACACTCTTTATACAAATCCCGTTGTATGCCTTGCCGCATTTTTTTATTTGAAATTCTGGAAACACATTTATTGATTATAATTATTAACAGAGAAGAAAATTATTGATTAAGTTAACACACATTCCATTACATCCGAAGCATGAATTTTTTAAAAAAGAACAAAGTTTAATAGCTGTCTTAATATTACGTGACCTATGTGAAAAATGGCGTCCCAAATTTATAAAGATAAAAAATAATCTTGAAATAAGAAACCTATCCTTGTCATAACTAACGTATAAATTTGCATTTTGGTAACTTTCGAGATATTGGCATCTATGAATAAAAATGGCAATTACGCTGATTTTGCTATCAATAAAACTGAAATTAAATAAGACATAAAATACCGATTAGAGGGGGTTATAGATCTTGTTTCGCTGATTCCAGAAAATGTTATTAAATCAATTTTACTCAAACATGTAGTGACAAAGATGTTAAAGGGAATGCTTGGGTGGTTCGGACATGTAGAGACAATGAATGAAAGAACATTGACGAAACAGATTTATAAGGCGAGTGTGAGCGGGCAAGTTGGTATGGGCTGACCAAGGCGAACTTACCATGACCAAATTGAGGCCATCTTAAAGAAGGGCCAGGTCAAGAATACCCTTAAGGTAGGCGTTCACAGATCCGCAGCGCACGCATCGGACGGATCGCATTTAACGGCACCGTTTGTAGCAGTGCGTCCACTATATCCGCAGCAATCGGATTACCGACGCAACTACTAACTATCGGATTCCACTTTTTGTAGCGAGTAGACGAGTGTAAGTTGTGTGTGTGAGAGAATTGATTTGGAAAGTGATGAAGAACAATTTGTCGTGGTGCCTTGTTTGTTGGCAGAAGAAGAAAGACGAGAAAAAAAGGAAACATGATATCTGGATACATGACATATTTAAGAAGAGATCGCAACGCGGCGGCGCACGCGCGGTGTGTGTCCACCGATACGCAATCCGTATGACGTCATCGGCATGAATCGGAAAGTGGCCCCTCCGAGCAACTGCGTCAGCATTACCGACAGCACAGAGCGTGCGGTCCGTGCGATGCGGATCAGTGAACGCAGTTGTATGAACTTCTATACAAAGAATACTTAAATCCGTATAATACGATCCGTCCTTTGCGTGCGCTGCGGTGCTATGGACACCTACCTTTAACCGACGAGGTCTGACGCGTGTTGATGACGCAAAAGATGTGTGTCAGGACCGTAGCAAGTGGAATACTGTTGCCTCTACCCACCCCGATGGGAAAAAGGCGTGAGGTATAAGCATGTATATATGTATGAGATGGAAGGCAGCATGACAAAACGACTATTAAATTGTTTTAGACAACGGTTTACTTACTAACTTCACCGTCGTGGTCGTCCAATCCACTAGTTTTCATATATGAATAATAATTGTTGTAACTACGCTTCAAAGTCGTTCCGTGTACTACATAAGTAGGAACAATGAAGACAAAGAACAACAATCCATGCCTCACCAACATCGTACACTGACTAACTGATAGCATTGTAAAATTGACGACCGAAAATAAATTAAAATAAGCAAAAACGATAAGGAACAAAAGTAGGTAATAATTCGTTCATGTTTTCGAAGAAAACCTTGATGACCGCAATAAAAAATTACTGCGTGTGTGAGTGCAACCTGTACGATATCACCATAGTCGCACATGAAAGCGAATACTGCAGTAATTCAAAATTGTGGAATAGAGAAAACATTATTTGAAAGTTGAAAAAATATAATTTATTATTGTTTATAAATTGACACCTAAATACTCGTATTACGTGTAAATAAAAATAATCACATTATTCGCAATAAGACCCATTCAGTTTTTTTTTTATATTTTTCGTATCGTGTTTTTTCAATTCCACAATTTTCAGTAATAACAAACAGTATTTGGTTTCCTGTGCAAGTTAAAAGACAATTCAGTATTTGTATTTTTTTTATTAAGTTTATTAAATATCACTGTGTTTTACTCCCATGATATTCAATTATTTTCTGTGAAATTACTCCAATAGTTTGTTATTACTACTTTATCTCAGAGGCCAGGAAGTAAGGGATTGCTGAACGAGTATGAGTTACAAGAAACAGCGTTAATCCTCGTTCCCGCCGAGGCATGTAGAGTATTTAATTTTTCTTTAATAATGTTAAGAATGAATAAAAGACTAAAGAGAGAAAGACGTTTAATAGAAAAAGTAAAAAAATAATTATTTTTGAAAAGTATTTGACGTGTTAGGACAATTGTTAAAAGAAAATGTCATTGTTTTTCCAGACACATTAATAGTAGTCTGCTGAACTTCTGATGATGTGTTCCAAACACATGTGTATCTATTGCTGTATTTTCGTTCTCTTCTCACTAGCACTCACTTTCGCGATCAAAATACAAAAAAGATGAAAAGACAAAAGAATACCAAAAGCCTTTAGTCCTTAGAGGATGGAAAAAAATAAAGGACACTTTACCGCCATTTTCTTTTTTTTTTTTTAAGTAAGCGGTACATGTAGGTTTTAATTCTCGCAACTAGTGATATTGTACTTGTCTAGCGACTATGAACACTGAGCAGTTGACTGTGTGAGAGTTTATTTTGCCTGTTAACATAATTTATTAATTGTAGGTAGATTTAAAAGGTTTGAGAAGTGGGCAGTAATGGTTTTCATACTTACTTTGCAGGCCTTGACCGGGAAGTAGTCGCGCGGTCCCTAAATGACAAACTTTCCGCGTTCGTTTTATGAAAGTATAATGCAAACATTTTCGAGAATGTTTGAGAAATATTGTTTATTAATACAAAGATCAAATACCACGAAAAATACCTACGATTCGGCTGGATTCGAACCAGCGCTTTCAGCATACCGTGTCTGGCGCTCTCTCAACTAACCTTACGAATTTTTAAATTGTGCATGTTGCAGATGTTTGTTTTTGTTTTTTAACGACTTTTTGCCGTAGCACCACATGTGAGAAATCTGTGAAAGTAAACTTACATTAACTTACTAACAATCAAATGGAAAGAACGGGACCTCGAATTAAAAAATTACTTAATGGATTTCTCAAACGTAAAAACGTATAAAGTTCCGTTAGTAGCTTTTAAATTTTGTTTTCTTAAACAATTATTACCTATTGTAGTCGATTGAGAGATTATGTATGGTTTAAATTCATTACTGGCGCGTGAATGTAAATTGAATTATGATTTCTTAATCATACAATAAATCTGAAATTGTACAGACGGCAGGACAGCAAGTTACATATAAACACAAACTGGAGTATACAAAAGTCGCACATGACAACTAACATAGCATTCTCTCAAAAATTGCGTTGTTGGTACTCGTGTATGTCATTCGTAGATGATTTAATTTCGAACTGACAGTGTTACTCTGTCAGTATGAAATTAAATCGTAAACAAATGACATACATATAAAAGCAATTTGTGAGATAGTACTATGTTAGTTGTCATGTGCGAAGTGTATAACTTGACTTGTTGAATCTTATCAAATAATTATAAATTCTTTATTGCACAAAGAAAATACACTTAAAACACATGCTACAAAGGACGAGCTTATCTCTAGAAGAGATATCTTCCAGAACTCTAGCCGTGGTATAGAAAGAAAGTCTTATTATTGTACAAGAAATTTGAATGTGAATATTAATTATAAATGGTGATAATATACGCACTAGGGAAACCCTGTGTCGCGAGTGCCATGGACACATAGACAACCACAAATTACACCCAAACTCACGAGAGACATAAATGTAGGCTATACAAATATTTCTCCCGGCCCGGGAACCGTACATGGAACCTCTGCGTGGCAGTCCGGCATGGTAACCGTTCGGCCACCGAGGCAGTTTACACATGTGACAGTTATACACATCTACTTAAACTTTATAAAGGATGGAAAAAAAATAATGGAATGTCATTAACAGTTACGTATTTCAATGTATATTTAATTATTATAGACCAATTACTATCCTATGTTTCGGAAACAATTATACGTATTCGTAAAAAGTACTAAAGTAGGTATATAAAGTATATAAAGCGAAAGATAGACAAAGTTGATAGGGAGCACCATCTGCGTAAAAGTTCGGAACGTCAGAGACGTTAACGAATTTGAAGTGGTGTGTGTAAGATTGGAGCATTGGAAAGAAAACTCGGTCTATCTGGAGTGAAAGAAAAGGATTGAAAAGTGAGTTTTAAAGGTAAATACAGTAATTGAAAAATTAGAACGTTTATTTGTTTTATTCTTATCTGCCCATTTCCTCTCATGAAAACAATGATTACATAAGTATTTAGCACTGTCACAACTACGTCCTACAGGAACGGAGGGTGGAAATACTGGTGAGGGGAATTCCGATTAAAGGAATAATAGTCTGCGCCAGGAACTACATACATATGTAGTAATGAATACCACAAACCTTTAGCTTTTGGATGTACTTATTGCGTGATCGAACCTGCAATTCAGTTTTTTTTTACTGACAATATATTGATTCAATAGTAAAATAAATATACCGTATCATAGATTGGCGTCCCGTCTGCATAAATAAATCGCCATAGTTAGATAAATGAGATTATTTGAATTACCAATAATACAGTTACGCGTAAAGGATGCGAAATTAAACCTTATCGGATAATATTTTACCGAAGCCTTCAATTTAATGTTTTCAAATAGAATCCGCTTGTCGGGGAGCGTAATTATTGCTTCCAGTGATTTATTCGCCTTTTATTTCCGCGCTGTCGCGCTTCGACGAATCCATTCCCGTAACTCAGCGAACGTATATCAATGGTATACAGTAAGTTAATTTAAAGGTATTGCTTTATTAATGTCGAACGGAACGTTTGTATCTATACTCTAGTCAAATTCTAAATTATTTTATTAAAAAAATTCTAAAAAGATTTTTTTTAATGATACCAAGTGCCTGGTACTTGCAATGGAACAAGTCGTGCACCTGAGATGGTCATGACACGCCTATCCATGACAGTTGCAGAGCTACTCAGAGTTTTAAATCACATAACTTTAATTGTTCTTAAAATGTTTGTTAACTTGATTCAATAGGTAATTGAAGTATTACTCTCTCTTTGTATTTTTGCTGTGCTCAACAGAAGAGAGGGTACCAAAGCTATAATTTAAACGTGTCCACCGGCTACATTGTAAAATTTGAGCAATAGGCAATAATAACCCAACACACTTATAGCCCCGCATTAGGGAAACCCTGTGTCGCGGGTGCCATGGACACACATATAGACAACCACAAATTACACCCAAACTCACGAGAGAGGTAAATGTAGGCCATACACATATTTCTCCTGGCCTGGGAATCGAACCCAGGATCTCTGCGTGGCTATCCACCGTTCGGCCACGGAGGCAGTTAAGGAATGCAATAAAGTAGCAAGTATTGAATGTTGAAAAGTCCTATGTACCTGTGATTTCACCAGCACCCTTCAAAACCGAAACGCAGTAATTCACTCACACACTCTCACTACTGCTTGGCGGTAGAAATTGGTAAGATGGCAGTACTTCCCTAAACTAACTCTTTCAAGGGAGCTCTACTATTTATACTAGATATATACTTGCTCGATGTAGAATAAATGTCAACAAACAAAAACATATGATTTTTTGTGTTTTCACCGCAGACTGTTTTACGGTTACCACAATTCCAATATTTTTCTCCGAAATTGAATTAGGCTATTGGTAAGTATTTCTCACAACACAGAAAATACAGTAGAAGTGATTAGTTAGCCTCACAGACGAGCCAACTGAATGAATGAAAGAATGTATGAGTTTTGGCGACATCGGTTCTGATAGTAATCGAGGCTTATGGTACTTCCATTGTTTTTTTCTTCCGTGATAATACTAATCTTGAAGTCATCACTGCGACGAATTTTCTTTAATAGGAGTTTTAAATCACTAGGAAGTGATTTGAAACCAACATAAAAAATTACCAGCAATTAATTCTTTAATACAACTGTGTCATCCCTAATGATTTTTTTATTTAAAAGGAGAGATTGGAAACATTCGAATTCGAGTAGTAGCAAGTTCAGAATCGGAAATTGATGGTGATTGAAATATGTAATAAATTTTTAGTTTTCTTTTGTTCCAAAACAATTTTGTTTCTATTCGTCTATCGTTACCTACTATCTAGCAGTAAGTATTAATAGGTATCAAAAACTCAATTATTTTATTCATAAACCATTTATGAGTAGATACTATACCAACTTTTTAATAATTGGCCAGTAGGGCTAGTACGACAAGGTGCGAATTTTGCGAGAAGAATTTTGCTCTATGCAAGAACAACAGTATCTCGCGCTTTATGTCGCTCTCGCGCCAGTGGCACCCTGTTGTGCTAGACCTACAGGTATTACTTCTACTACATAGCCTAATTACCTATTACAAATTTCAACTACGTGAGCAGAACTAGTCTAAATAATGAGCAATGACTAAAAAATTTCTTTTCCTATGCTATAATTGGTTGCCTAGCAACATTTTGTTATTAAAGATTCTGTGTAGAATTTGGCTAGAGTACAATGTACCATATAGGTACCCACAGCCTATTTCGTCTTGTAAATTGATAACACAACTAAATATTTGCTTTTCCACATTTCGAATAATAAGTGCTTACGTTGTGTCACAGCTACAACTCATGCATAAAAACAATTTATTTTTATTCCCACAGGGACTCAACAAATGGATAACGCAATCATTGTAATAATCCATATGTCACACATATTGAGTGAATGAAAGTATGTATATCTACGTATTGCTTATACACCTGTAGTACAAATAAGGAATAAATATTAACATTCTTCTTCTTTGATTGTAAATTTGGCACTTAATCGTGTATAAAAACATGTTACATTTATCTCTTACTTTTGGACGTATTGCAATGTCTATGATCTCGAAGGGACTTGGTTGGTATAGCGTCTGGCACGGTATGTTAGAAGACGTCGGTTCGATTCCGGCCGGATCGAAAGAATTTTTGCTGAGTGTTCGATCTTTGTATTAATAATTATAACAAACTAGTGGAGTGATTTCACATAAAAATTTACATATTTAAGATGATTACAAATATATGAGTAAGACAATAAGGCAAAGTCCTTGCTCTAAGGCTGTGGTGTCCAGATTACTGGCTGTATTTCCGGAACCATGATAGTGACATACATAAAAACATATATTTAATTTTGTTTTGTATTATAACTTCTTGTGAAAGAGTTGGTCCAAGGAAATACTGCCACCATAATGTGAGCGGTGAGCGTTATTAAATTCCGGTTTTGAATTATAAGGATGCTGATATAAGGCACATGGGTCTTGACAACTCTTCTTTCTAAATATAGTTTGCAGTGGCCTACAGGGCCCATAATGCTCTGTTACCTTAGCTTTAAGCTATTTACAGCCTTAGTAATATTATGGTTATGCAATGAAGAATTCAATTGAATTGAATTGTAAAATTCTGATAAACGTGACAGAAATTTGGACGGTTCGTTAAATAAGTTCAAGGACAACCCCGGGAAACAATTTGTATTTGGGTTACTTTGTATCTTTGAACTAGAAACTCATCGCGACCGTGAAAGTTCCGAGGTGGATTTTGTAAACGTCAATACTCATTTTATTGCTTTCAAGAATTAATAGGTAGTATTCAATGTAAAAAACAAACTCAGGATTTGATTATCCCGAGTTGGTTAAGAAGTAATCAATATTTCACTTCGTGGTTGGTTTAACAAATGGCAGACAATGTAAATTAAGTGTCAGAGGTGTATGTGGTACACCTCATTTTGTCCACTACAGGCGTGTTCCAAGGAGCTTGTTGGAGAGCTTCACTAAGCTGGACATTCTAGCAACCCTTGGATTCAAAATTAAAAGGCCGTGAAATCCATTTGACACTACGATAATACAGTTCAGCCCTCACTGCCTCTATTATCACTCATTAAGGTGTACCAAAGAGATCCTCATAATATTAATAATAGATTATTTTCTGGCAAAAATCCCATTTCACCTTATACAACATGACGTAATACATCAATAATGATAGTGAACTAGAATAAAATGCAAAACGTTAAAATAAAATAAATCACATATAATAATTCTCAAATCTTCATCTATTAATTTCCTGTTTGCGACGCGGTGGGTAAACGCCAGTAATTAAAAATTGGACCAGACATATCGGAAAATTGGCTTATTAAATGCGTGCTCTTTAGGTACGAAGCATGATGAATTCGTAGCGGCGATACTCGAGTATATTATGGCCATAAATAAGACGTAGCTACGGGAGGGAGAAGAGGGTCGAGCGCCGGTTGTGCCTAACTACAAACTGCGTCACGTGCCGAAGCCAGCGAGCGTGCGCTCACGTGGTGGCGGAGTTGGCTTCTATGTGCGAAACGGACTTCGCGCTCGTGCCTGTGGGCACTTCGTTGTATCTCTCGTAGAACAGTTGTGGCTAAGCCTGTCTTTCACTGTACGAGTAGTACGTTTCATTATAGGTACGGCGTATCGACCGCCATGGCTTGATCTCGATATTTTTATTGATGCGCTTACCGATTCTATCGCTAGATTTCAAAACTATGAGCGTATACTATTGCTCGGCGACCTTAATGTCAATTGGCTATTAAACAATTCTCTCTCTAACTCGAACTCGTCCAAAATTTTTTGCATGCCTTTTCACTTCAGCAGTTTGTAAAGCAGCCTTCTCATTTCACGTCACACAGTGGTACGCTAATAGACTGCATTTGTTGCAGTACCATGGTACAAAATGTTAAGGTTAATAACTGCCTCCGTGGCCGAACGGTTACCATGCCGGACTGCCACGCAGAGGTCCCAGGTTCGATTCCCGGGGAGAAATGTTTGTATGGCCTACATTTATTTCTCTCGTGAGTTTGGGTGTAATTTGTGGTTGTCTATGTATGTATCCATGGCACCCGCGACACAGGATTTCCCTAGTGCGGGGCTATGTTGAGTGTGTGCGTTATTATTATTATTATTTACCTTATAATTATATACCTACATTTAGTAGTCATGCTTCCAGAAACCTAAGTCTGCTCCTCTGTGGATCAGTTTTAGGCCTTTGAAACCCATAGACTAGAATCCCTTTGATCTGGCTCTTGCATCTATTGATTGGCAGTCCATGGTATCAACGTCAGATGTCAATCAAATGGTTGAGTCATTTCAGGTAGCGGTGTTGTCACTGTTTGATATTTTTGCACCGTGCAAGCGTGTACTCAAGAGGGCACATAATTATCCATGGGTTACATACATTGTGCGGGACATGATGAGATTGCGTGATGAATGAGGCCCACGAAAGGTGCAAGATGGCAGGACTAGAATCGCATAAAAGTTATTATAAGGAGCTCAGGAGCTGTGTTAATAGCTGTGGCACTACACAACGAGAAAATGGCTTATTTTGAACAAAATATTAACCGTTACTCGACCAGCTCTCGAGCTCTCTGGAGTAACTTAAAGCGGTCAACAGTGAAAGCCAAGGAATGTGAGCTCTCATTGAACTTGCGGGATGCTGAGATGATAAACTCACATTTTCTTGACGTACTCAAAAGTGCAGATGTACCCGCCTCTCTTTTGCAGCACTACGATACTCAGCGTTTTGGCAGAGCTACTTTTGAGCTACAAACTGTTGCAGAGAGTTTCGTTGCAAAAGTTATAAACTCTTTAAAGTTCTATGTGGTGGGGAAGAACGATATATCCCTTGACATGCTTCTACTCACCTTACCATTATCATTGACAGCAATTACTATGATAGTTAATAAATCAATTGTGACTGGCGTATATCCATCAGCCTGGAAGGTGGCTCTAATTAGACCAATACCCAAGAAGACAAATGTTGCCAATGTAAAGGACCTGCGTCCGATAATATATCCTCCCATGCCTCTCGAAGATACTGGAAAGAATTGTTTGTGCACAGCTCACATTTTTACATTGAGCGCAATAATATACTACCGGTGCACCAGTCCGGTTTTCGTAAATCTCGTAGCACGGCGATAGCACTACTGAATATAGTGGATAATATTCTTTGTGCTCAGGATAAAGGAGAAGGTACTGTAACGGTGCTTCTAGACTATTCCCGAGCTACTGACTTAATAAGTATCTCCCTTTTACTGGCTAAATTGAATTTCTATGGTTTCTTATCTGCTACAGTTACTTGGTAGGCGAGCTACTTCTACGGGCGCACCCAAATTGTCCGTTTGAGCAATGGAGATGGTACGAGTGGCATTTCTACGCCCGCAAGTGTTGTACGTGGTGTGCCGCAGGGATCAGTATTGGATCCGGTCCTCCTTGTCTTGTATACAGCTGATATGACAGAAGTAATCAAGCACTGCAGCTATCATGTATATGCCGATGACACGCAGTTGTACCTCTCCTTTAAGCCTAATGATATCAGTTCTGCTGTATCATAAATAAATGAGGACATGAGGCGGCTGTCTGAGTGGTCTGGAAATCATAGTTTGCTGTTGAACGCGACCAAAACTAAATATATGATTCTCGGTTCCAAGCATCATGTTTCGAAAATAGCAGCAAAAGATCCCAAAATTTTTGTAAATGGTGTCCGGGTGGAACGTGTCTCTGTAGCTCGTAACCTTGGAGTACTGATGGACGAGAGGCTACTCTTTGAACAACATATATCTGAAATGGTACAGAGATGTTATTACACGCTAAAAATTTTGTACTGCATTCGTCAGTACCTTAACGAAAATTTACGCATCAAATTGTGTGACACCTTGGTATTATCCATACTCGGATATGCGGACGTTGTATACGGTCCACGTCTCCTGCTAGAACCGAGCGTTTAGTTCAAGGAGTGCAGAACTCGTGCACTAGGTTCTGTTTTGCTATACCTAAGCGAGCCCATGTCACATCGTATATTATGGCATCTAATATCTCAAAATGTCTCTACGCCGCGAGCAACTTCTGGCTTGCCTTTTATTCAGTTCAATTTTCGGTGCTTATTTATTTATTTTTTGTATTTTTTATAAATTGTTTGCTGACGTTGAGCTTTGCGGGCTTACTGAAAACCTGCTCTGTGGTAGGTCACTGCAGCATATGCTGAGACAAATCCCGTGTTGGCATGACGCTACAACACAGACTATAGTATACCTCTACTTTGCCTTTATAAACTAGTTTTAAGTGTAATTGTATGTTTAATAATTATTTGTATGTAAACTGTTTGTAGAGTGGTTTTGTGTTGTTGTATTCATGGCAATAAAAAGATGTCTATGTCTATGTCTACTTGTGTACTTCGCCTGTGGTTGCCCGGTAACAACCCAGCAGTCATAATAATAGACGCGCCGTTTCATGACGATCTCTTACATGATTATTCTATCCTGTTACGCTGCTTCCATTTGCCCCATCACGACGCCGAACGGAAATGCATATCGCACCGAATTGCAGAACACAATCTACGTCTGAATACTGACGAGAGACGGTCAATAAACCTTCTATGTACATTAGCATTCACACGTTTAACACACTCTAATTTCATAAAACAAAATTCGTAGTATTTACAATTCGACAACAACCCTGGAAACCCCATCTGACCTTCATAATTTCTTTTGGTTTATTATATTCAGCATACGACGAAATTAGAGTCTGTTATGTATCTTTACAGACACTAATTTCGTTTACGAACTATTCGTAGGGAAAATTATTAGATGAGAAAATACCGTCCACTATTTCCATAGATAAAGTAGTTTCCCAGGCAGCTGCCGATACCATTTAGTGATCTAGCCATTTACGTGAACTGTGTGCGTCATTTACATTGGTATACGTGTTGAAATCAGCGCCCAAGCTAGAATATCAGCACGTATTAGTTCATACTCCTCGCACAAAAGCAGGAGTTCCTTTCCAAACGAGGCACCCGGATGCGCATTGAAATTTCTTAATACGTACTCCCCTGCAATACCAATTTCAACAACGATGGCATTCATACTAGCCAAATAATTCCTATAATCTGGCAAATTGTCTATTTTCTCCGTCGGCATATACACGTTACAAACTAACACTGAGCGGTCGTCAGATAATACGCCGTTAGATATACGTATAGCCTGACATATATCAGAGCTACATTCAACAATCGACACATTAGGAAATTTAGATTTTGTCCACTTCATTTTCAAATGACTATAATGTGCGCTTAGCACACGCAGTGACACATCAACTGCCGACCTAGCCACACAGCAAAACTCACTATCTTTCTTGTAGACAAATCTAGGTCATGAATCTGCAGCTAGGTCTCTTGCAGTACACCAAGTCAGCATTTGCACATAACTAACGTACCTGTTGTGGGGAAGTTTATTAATTTGCAATTAAAAGAGGTCATAACTATATTATGATTTTTAATAAACATACTTGCCTAGTTCATAAGTTTTCGCGTAGTATTGCTACACATAGGAAATGAAACTATTTTTCGGATCTAAATCGCATATATTTCTTTTTTTTTTTCAAACAAGCCAATATTTCGTAGTCACGGTCAGCTAGTTGACAGTCAGCCCTAACCGATCGTCGATTCAGATCTGAAAAAAAAATAGTTTCATTTCCTATTAACTTATTTGTGTCCCTTTGCTTTTGCAAGAGAAATTGCTCCTGTAACACAAAAACATCCTTCAAAAATATAGGAATCTTTTGTTTAAAAATGACAACTTTAAAAGCTACAGCTTTGTATCCATCGAGTATATTGGTAACATATCGTTAAGTGTCATGAACTGTTTCACTTCAAATCGACCAGTTAACTTGAGCTTTGCTATAATGGACGAAAATTGCAAAATTACATATTTAATATTTAATTACCGATGAAATGTGATTCCGTTTGTTTTGTAATTAGATGCTTTGCTGTTTTTCCCACACCACCGAATAGAACAGCACGGCATTGTTAGAGATATTATCTTTATTACCAGGAATATATGGTTAGTGCTTCTCTATTGCTTATATACTAGATGATTAGGGTTAACCACGGAGTATATGGAAACGGCATTTAAAGCAATTTCTTTGACAACTAGCGTAGCTGACTTTTACACGCACACATTTGTTACCTAATACGCATAAGGTTTTACTACACGCAAATATTAATTGATATAACTTACGCAGGCGTATGCGTGCCTATACGTAGCTACATGCTACAATCACAGTATTAATGATTTATTATACTGTCATCGTACTTTCATTAACCTACTAAATTTCAAGTCAATCCGATCACTGGAAGGGTGGAAATATTAAAAAACAGTCATCATAAAAATCTTTATTCTCCCTGAAATATGATATATTTGGTCAAAAATTACCTCTTTCTGAACTGACTGAACATAACTACACCTATAGCGTCGACGAGCTTGTCAAGAAAATGAAGACACTTATTTCTGAAGGCGAAGAAGCGAATCGTTTGTTTCCTGAAAACTTGACGAATGCCTCAGAAATGTTTTCATATTTAGATGTGGTCTATAATTTGTGAATGCGACTCTGAGTTTCATGTCATATGAGGCAGAACTCAAGCCGTTGAATGTGTTGATCGTCGTGGAACGTTAATGAAATCAGCAACTCTTTCTGTAGAGCGTGGTGTGGTTCAAGGATCCATATTAGGATCGACTCTTTACACCATCTATACTAATGATTTACTTAATCGTATACAATCAAATAGTGCACATATGTATGCGGATGACACACAAATCTTAATACATACCGAGCCACAGAGAGATAAAATACTTACAGCTAGCAACCGGGCGCTTAATATTGACTTGAGCCTGGTATTGGATTGGTCTAATAATAACGGACTTTTATTAAACGCGCAGAAATGTTCCTATCTGATATTGGGCACAAAACATCAGATTAAATGTGTCTATGATTCTAATCCTTCCATCATTATTAATAGACAGCAAATGTGTGAAACTATTATAGCGAGAAACCTTGGTCTTTTATTCGATGGCTCACCAATTTTTGACTAACATGTGGCTTCCAAACTACCTAAATGTTATGCTGCGCTTAAACAGTTATACAAGATAAGACCCCATTTGAGTACGGCTGTAAAACGTAGATTAACGGATGCCCTGATTTTATCTATTATCGATTATTGTGACGTTGTATATGGACCATGTTTACACAAAAAGACGGCGAAGAAAATCCAAAGCGTTCAAAACGCATGTATTAGGTTTTGCTATTCCGTTCCGCCGAGGTCGCATATTACCGTTTCTTAATACCTACAACATTTTGAATATGGCGAACAGGAGAATGTTAAAGCTTGATACACTTGTAGTTTCTTTGAGAAATAAACTGTCGCCTCCATACTTGGCATATAAGCTGATTTGGAACGATAGAGTGGAGGGCAGCACCCGTACGATACGCTATACGAGTTTGAAATTGTCACCTTCTTCTCGACTATATTCTTTTAGAGGCAGCTTTCGTTTTGCGGCAACTAAGTGTTGGAACGATCTTCCGCCGCCAGTAAAAATATGTAAATCGTCATGTAATTTCAAGTGTAAGTGCAAGGAATGACTGCTTAATCTACAGAAGACCTCTTACTGTTGGTCGAAGGTGATGTAGGCTCTGTTACTTCATTGGAAATAATAAAAGTAAGATTATGATTGGAATTAAAAATGTACTAACTCTATATACTTCTAAATTCCATTCTCTGCTTGTTGTATTCTATGTACAGAGTGAAATACTCTTTGCTGCTAAGTGCTGTATGTTCGGTGGTCGGTACGTATGTCATTTTAAGTTTTAAGGTTTGTTATTTATGTATTAAACGTATATAGTGAGTGAGTTACCCTCCTATTTGTTTATATATATTCGAAAAGACACCCGTCTCTATATGCTACGGTGTCTCCAGCGGCGAATACTTGCCAGGTGAAGCCTGAAAACCAGCAAATTGCTGAGGCTTTTTCCTTTTCTTCGACATAGATTTAAGCATTGTTTTGTCTTAAATATTGTTGTGTTTTCTGTTGAAGAATAAAGTCTTTTTTTATATATTACCTGACTAACCAAATTATTTATTTCTTAATGAATTTTTCGGTTGTTATTCATATGTACATAATTTAATGTGATGTCATGAAATGCCTATAGCAAATGGTGCTACATTTAGTAGGTACCCAGCTTTTACTGCCTGTTGCTTCAGCACATTTCTCCTTTAAAAAGGATCCGGCGGGAAACTAAAAAAATCAACTAAAAATACTAAACTACAAAAAAATACAAAAACTGCAAATGTAAATCATGCCTGTGATAAAACTAAGGACTCAAGCGGACGAAGGTGACGTATAATTAGCAAGTATGGAGATGGGAATCATGTAGATAAGGGAAAGAAAATCTCCAATCTCATAAACTCTTCATTTGATACTCCACAAACTTACGTGCATTGTAAAATTATCGACACTGTACCTCTTCTATCTACATTTCCTTTTTTCCATTAATACATCGTATTTACTTAAATTGAAAATTTTAAAAAACTATTGCGAGTGTTGGGACCAAACATATAAGTAATTAAAATTGTTAGAATTATTAATACAAAGATCGAACACTCAGAAAAAACACTCAGAAAAAATTCCTTCGATCCGGTCGGATTCGAACCGACGTCTTCTTGCATACCGTGCCAGACGCTATACCAACTAAGCCACGGAACGAACCAACGGACCTCACGAATTTTTCTATGTGCTTGCGTCGTGTCTTTGTACTTGGTATTTCAACAACTTTTTAGTCGTAGCGCCATCTATTTGGTTGGTTGATATATGTCTGGTGATAAGCTAGGTAACGCAGACCCCGCCCACTAACCAGTCTATTACTAGTATTTATGTGGTCTGTGACGACACCCGTCAATTGTTTCGAACACGGGCTAGCCAATCGGAGCCCAGTTGTCACAGTAATGATATGGCAGAATAGTTTTCAAGCAAATTGAATAACATTTCGTCTCTATTTCTGGTTATATACTCGATGTTTGTATCCTGTTTAAGTCTAGATAAATAAATAGCGCATGGCATTTCCGCTACTAATCATTTGATTATTCTCTGCGCTTGTTCACACTCTTTGGACGTTTTTGACAGTGAGACACTAGCGTAAAGCCGTCAGCGTTTTTTTTACTACGTTACGTAGAGTTTATTACTCCGGTGCCGGTATGAAAAACCGCACAGATCTACCTACATCACACATTGAAACAAAGTCGTCTCGGAGCTTTTAAAGTTCCGTCTTTAAAATGAGCATACCGTTGAAGTAAACGCCTAAAATCGATGCGATCGAAATTTTCGAAAAAGGACAACGGGACAAGTTTCACATGACAAAGGTTGGCTGTAACGGTCCGTTTCTATTATTAGTGTAATTACATCTACAATGTTTTCTTATTTTTGTCATCTCCTTTCACTTGAAAATAGGTTTTTGCCTGATTCTAATTCTGCATCAGCGAAATTATAGCCATATATTCACAAACTTAATATTCTGCAAATATGCAGAATACTAAGTTTGTGAATAGTGTCAATTTTGCTCTGCATAAAAAGTTAGTACTCGTTAATAATCATCTTTTCGGACATAATGAACCGCCAACGCTAATGAGGCAACAATAACCGACACACAGGATACCCCTATCGCTCACACGGATGCGGACAGACTGATAAAGCTTTTTCAACATTTTCTTAAACAATAATTACAATTATTTTAATTTTCTCATGATTAATTAATTAGAATTAGTCTGATGATTGATGGCTGAGACTATGGCTATCAAAATATAATCTTTATTAAATTCATGCATGTATATACCCGCATCAATATTTTTATGTACGCCCATTTGTTCTTGTTACTTTTGGCCCGGCCTTTAAGCACATCCTCAATTTAGCTGAAATATGTTTGCCAAAGCCGAACTCTTCGCCAGTTTCCATAAATATTCCCTTCATAAATGTGTAGCGTTATTCTACCAACATCCATCCTTTCCGGACCAAACCATCGAAGCATTCACTTTTCTGTACTACTTCACTACATCATTCCCACTAGGGATGCCAATAACGTCTGCATCCGCAACCGCAACCGCGAATCATCCATTTTTAAATATCTGCTTCCGCATCCGACATCCGAATTAATCGATGAAGAGTCTTACGGACACGGATGTTTAGCAGGTCATACGACAGGATCGTTGGAAGCAGACCCTACATCGCGTGTCGAATACTAATGCTAATTGGCCAACCAGGGATCGACAATTCCGCAGCGTGTAATAAAATTATGTAAAATAATAATTTTAATTTAATTAAAAATATAAAATATAATAATATTTCACTTAAATTAGTGATAATTCGATAATCACCAAATCCACAATGATCCACATTTATTCTGAAAAAAATTGTTTTCACACATCCGCGTCTGGATTTCAACGATGAAAAACTCGCATCCGCGGCCACATCTGCAGTTGCGATCCACACATGCAGCATCCCTGATTCGGCACAACACGCTCTATTAATACACTACTTCTAATGGCTAGCGTAAACCAGCGGACGACTTCGCAGGCAGAGGACATTAAATTTATCAATGTATATTTTTTGCTATTACAAATTGAAATAAGGCATAAACAATACCTTATACAATACCTTATTTCAAACGAAATAGCATAATATATACAATGATAAATTTAATGTCCTCTGTCTTGTCGTCCGCTGGATCGCGCTAACCCTAAGTGTTCAAACATACCGTGCTACGACTCTATAGCATTCACACTATTTTCATTGTTCTTCTGCAATACCCACGGAATAACAAACTAGTTACAACAAACTAGTTTGTTATTCCGTATCCATACCCAACATTCACTACCGTATATGAGGGTTGAAACAACAATCCAAACAGTCCCGATGACCGACTTTTTCGGCAAGTTTTGCTTAACTGGTGTAAAAAGCCATAAAAAATGCACTCGCGTAAAATATTTTACTTTTTTTATATAATAATAAGTGTCGAGACGAACACACATTAGTGCTTGATGGCAGGTAAAAGAAAAAATGTAAGGTAAGGTGGCAGTGTACTTCAATGGACGACCTCTATAACGAGGAGCTCTACTGCTACGGAAATACAATGAAATGAAATGCATAAAATCATGCAATTCAAGAATTTATTATAATAATAATGTGCCAGAGAACTATCGGAGATCGGATATATTGGAGATCAACTCCATCTCACCTGATGAAAAGTGACGATGAGGTCGACGTAGGAATAGCTTAAATGTTAAATCGTAATGTCTGTACTCGTCTTTGCTTCAGCTTAATTGTATCATTAGGAAAAGGGGGATTTCTTGTTAGCTGAAATCACTGAAGAACATTATTTCACCTCTCCCAGTATTTATTGGAAGACAGGGACGGGACGACCATAAATAGTCGACAGAGATTACTCGGGCTCTTACGGAACATTCATTGCTCAACAATAGGGTAGGATGGAAAGGTGGAGAAATGGGTATACATAATAGGCGGAGAATGCTCGGTCTCATATAAATCTTACTCCTTTCTTTTTTAAAGATGGAAAGGACAGCTATAGAGGTCGGCGGTATGCCACTTTTACGTTCTCAGTTGGAATAATAATAATAATATGTCAGATACTACTTCAAATTAAAGGTTTACATAATTTTAATATTTGTTGGAAATTTTTTTTTTAATGGTTGCACCGGATTATCCTTCAAAATGGCAAAAAATGTATTTATTCTAAAAGATTATACTTTGGCTGTACCCCTCAACCGCCGCCAGCAGCTTACTCTGTGATACTGACCTTACTGGTCTATGTTGTCATTGTAATTTCTTAATGTGCAATAATATAATATTATATTGAGTCATTCATTTCATTATTTCAATTTTGGTTTTAATTAAGTTTAAGATGTGAAATTGAATTTATAACAGTCGTGAAAACCACAAAATTGGCGCCCGGAAAATTTTTTCCAATTGTCGCTTGCGCCCTTTCTACAAAACACCGGCGATATACCAAAATCAAAGTTGTTTCCACTGCATTGTCCGCCTAACAAACTGTAATTAATAACGTTTAATCATATTCCTACGGAATGAGTTCTCAATTTATACAAAAATACAAGATAATCCCTTGGTTGCTTGCATCTCTTACCTATAAAATCCAAATTGATATTATAAATTTGAAAGTAACTCTGTCTGTTACTTTTTCGAATTTTGGTATAGAGATAGACAGGACCTACTAGAAGGATACTTTTTTGTCACCAAAATAAATATTAAATGGGGTGATATAGACGTTGAATATTTGTATAGAGAACCAGTAAACTATGAAAATTAGTATAGTACACTTGGCTACTCGAAGTACTTCTTCTACGCAGACGAACTCGCGAGCAACGTCTATATTATATATAAGGTTACAGGCTCCCAAAGTATATTGGCACTTCAAGTGTATCGAAATGGAATACATTCGAAAAGGCGATGTGATAAATAAAACTTGAAGAAAACAATCAAGAAAGCACCTTCACCTATTACTTGGTCCCTTTACTTGTAATGTTTGTAATACATATTCTGTGTACAGTGCCTCTATTTTCCCAATGTCTCTCGGCAATCATCGGATTTCCGAATGCACACGAACATTAATTTCCATACTCATTAACCATTAGATTTAAAATATTCAATAATTTGAATTTTGAACAACGTACTTTGTTGTTTTGTTTTGATTTCCGTGTGAACTATATAGAGCTGTAAAACTATTTCCCAATTTTTAATAACATTTACTCCATGTCAATGCGGAAGTTAACAAAATATCAAGCAAATAAAGTGTGCTTCTTTTATACAACTAAAAATGAATATTTTTCCGGTTATTAATCATTTCAATTCAGTCCGTATCTGAACGCATTTCTTCATTTTTACATAGCTATGTTAGCATGTCGTCATCAATGGAATAATTCTTTTCGCTGCTCGAATGGGTATTTACTATAAAATTGTTCATGTCCGGTACAAACAGTGGTTCAAAAGGAACTGATTTATCTTTTTTGTTATAGTCTTAAAATATTAATTACTGTTCCAATTGAAACACCACTAGCTACAGAAAAACGTTTTTGAACTTTTTGAAAATAACCATTGTTGTCTTTCTTGAACGTATCGGCTTCTTGTAAAATATACACGCTGTAAATTATCTGTCGTGCCTGTGACTTTAGTGACTTTCCTCCCATTGTATAATAAATGAAAAATGTAATAGCAACTCTACATACTTCCAAATCGACTGAAAATGTCCGGTCTCTACCAAAGGCAAAGGGCAACTGAATAAAACCCGACGACATTCGAAACACGAAGTTTGCCGAGAGACATTGAGAAAATGTTGTCTGTGGAGAATATACTCGATGAGAAAATAGTAGCACAGCCATAGCACAGCACAATAAATTGTTATATATATGTATAAATAGCTAAAACAATAATACAATCGTACTGTTTGCGTAATTAATATTTATATATTTATACGATGTGCCAGATAACCACACAAATTATCTGGTCACAAACGTGAGGATTCCCTGTACTATCACGACCACGGCAACGGAATTCACTCCAGAACGCTGCCCAGAGCACCCAGATCAGAAACAATTTAACTTTATTTTTCCCAAATTGGTCCTACAACGCAAACGGTTGGACCACTGAAGTCATCATAGTAAATAAGAATGGAATATAAATTGTGTTATTATACTGATGTCTTTTCGTTTGTTATATTTTGTTCGGTGTCATAGTAGTTGTAGATTATTGCAGAGGCCGGGTAGTAAGGGATGAATTACAAGGCCGACCGAACGGTTGCAAGGGCTGACTCGTATAATAATTTGGGTCAGGCAATTTCCGTTTCCGCCGAGGTATATGTATGTAGCATAGCATAATAAAACAAGTATGGTAACTCCATGCAAACGTAGCAGCGCGGCTTGTGTGTATGCGCGCCCACCGCACGCCGTGCACACACACATTCGCACATCACACGATGCATTTATGGCTGCGGTTTTACACCGAGTCGTCTTCAGACTACTCACTATTTACACCGGGTAGCTTGCCGCCTTGGGCGAGGGTCGCCTGACGACTTGGTGTAAATGCGCCATTACGTTGTATAAAACTCAAAATCAAAAAATCAAAATCAAAAATCAAAATAATCTTTATTTCATAGGTAAGCATTATTACACTTGAAATCGTCACAATGGTTAAACTCTACCGCTCATTCGTAAGGCAGATTCCCCTGAGAAGAATGAGCAAGAAACTCTAGGGGTTGCTCTTTGTAAATAACATTTACAATATTTTTTTATTTGAAACATCAGATTGAGACTACCTCCATGAGCTAAACGGGTTACTACCACGGATTTTTGTCATCCAAGTACGCAGAAGTTGTATAATAACCTTTAGTATAAAGTTTTTGTTTCACTATAGTTTTAAACCTCGTGAAAGGCAAATTTTGTATATCAACCGGAATCTTGTTATAGAAGCGTATACATTGCCCGTTAAATGAACTGGTCATCTCAACACGCCTTTCATTATTATGCGAATGTGTTGCTACAAGCCGCGTTGTTACTTTGTACGGAATTACCATACTTCTCTTATTTTACTATGTATGCAGTGTATTTCTCAATGCGAGGAAAGAAGGAGAGTACAAAAAAATGTAAGAAAAAATGCATATAACACAAAAATAAATAAAAAAATCATTAATTTAAAGCATGTAAGGTAATTTTTTTTTGTTCCAAGAAAATTAATAATATTAGTAATATACAGGCATTGACTTTATACAGAACTTTCAATTGCTATGGAACACGGAGGGAAACTACTTTAAATATGTGTAGTAGATAAGATACGATGATGCTTCATGGATACGGATACATTATTTTATTTTTAAAAGTATGTAAGACTGTATTTAAAGACTTTTAATAAGTTCCTTGTCTCATATGGGAATTGAATTGACCAAATGTGAATAAAATCCTGTATTCTTATGATGCAAATTGTATAGTTATTTTTGTCACATTTAATCGGTTCATTTCCCAGCGCTCCTTCAACCAAAGATACCATATCAGAAAAAGCAGTACTTTATAGGAAAGTGTATGGACGAATAGATTATAGAAGTATATAATAATCTGTATGTTATATTAATAAAAATATAAAAACATTTGAAATATCAAAATTTATGGGCCATATCCACACAAAACTTCACTTGATCAAAATTTACGTGTTGTTGGAGAGAAACTGTCAAACAATGGATAATTAGTACAGGGAAAATTGGAGAGCAGAGTTCAAAGAAATTTCCAGAGCGGAAGGATTCGCACAGTTTTGGAAATCAGACGTGAAAAGTCTGCCAACGTAAAAGAAAATACCTAATTCAATAGAATCTGAGCGTTTCGTGTAAGTACCAACTTTAGTTTTTTCTCTATTAGACAACAAGTTAAAATATACTGGCAAGGTTCAAGCTTAAAACTAGACTAGAAACTAAACTAGAAACTAGGTGCTGGCAACATTCCCCCTTTGTATAGCTATGTAAATGCGTTCGGTAAGGTAGGCGCCGGCCCGTGGGTACTTAAGGTACTTATATTATAATCAATATAATTTAGAACGTTTTCAGGAATCAGGAAATGTAAGGACGTCTGCGACAAACACGTAATGGACAAAATTAAAACGATAAGGAGTCCGTGGATTTACTCTTCACATTACAATTGGTTTTTGAGTAACTGTGCGTGGAATATGAAAATTTTGTTGTCTACAATGGAACAAGGCATTCTCCTTCATTGATACTTTTTATTTACTTTTTAATTTAGTTGCCGTGGTCACCTAATGTTTTCACTTACCGCCTCTTAAGCAGGAGCTGTGGGTTCTAATCCGGTCTCGTACTTCTAGAGTTTCTCGGAATTTATGAATGAATGAAGGAATGAATGAATGAACGAATGAAATATTCTTTATTGCACATAAAATTACAATTAAAATACAATACAATTGCTTAAGTACAATAGTAGTAGTAAGTTAATGTGCCACAGGCGGCCTTATTGCTATGTAGCAATATCTTCCAAGCAACCTTAGGATAGACATTTCGGATATGCAAAAAGGGGTACAACCAAAGAATATCATCATAAATTCACTACATAATAAGTAATAATTAAAATATATACGTGGATGTACATATACATACAAATAATTTATGTGTGGAATTTAAAAAATAATAATTTGTAATTTACCATAAACTTTTCGGTGTAGGAAAACATTTTGATGAAACCTGCACATCGAAGAAGGTTCACAACCCCTCAAAAACGTATGAAGGCCCCAACCAGATTTGGGACAGCGCGCGTGGTGGCCTATGGTCTATGGGCTTGAGTGAGAGCCCCGTGCTCAGCAGTAGGCTCAGCAGCATATTTTAAGAAAATTCACGGTCCAGTTACTAGTACAATTACAAAATAACGATAAATATTCAAATACCATTTCCAAACTTCCACATTTAGAACGTACGTGTACTAACTTCGAAGTGGCCATTGCCAAGCAAGGATATTCTAGATACTGTAGCTTTCCAGACTTAGAAAGTTCTACACAACTGATACTGAAGTTGCGGTTTTGAAGTGTAGAGTTTAGTTTTGTCCTAAATCTGTTAACTAAAGCGTATTATATGAAATAAGGTGAAATTACAGACACATGGGACTTGTCAACTTATGTCTCAGGGTGAAGGGCGCACTGGCAGTGCCCCTCAGATCTTTACGATTTTAAGCTCTGAGTGGCACTGCAACTGTTGGACAGGCGTGTAGCTTACCATCACGCGTACGACTTGTTCATCCCGTCACTTGATAGTATAAAATAATAATAAGTATACGTCAGGACTCAAAAGACAAATCATTAACACAAGATAAACAAGAAACGCCTTGTTCATTCTGATGCCGCGACAACAACAATGCAAGTTTTTGTAAATATTTACTCTTATGTATAAGCTTTACACCGTTTTTCTTCAGGTCTTCACTTGGAAACGTCGCAAACAGACCTCGAGTTTGAACCGCATCAGAAGTATTTTTGAACTATCTAATTTATGACTGTTTTTTTTTAAACACCAAGTGATGTGACAAACAAGTCGTGCGCCTGGTGGTAAGCCACGCGCCTGTTCATAACAGTTACGGTGCCATTCATGTGTTTTAAATCACATAGATTTGAGGAGCACTGCCACTGCACCCGTCACCCTCAGATATAACTTGAAGACCCATGCAATTTCACCAGCATTCTTACCCTTAAAAACCGTAACACAGTACAGCCCACGTTACTGCTTGGCAGCAGGAATAGGTAAGGAGCCCTACTGCCACAAAACGTAATGCAACTATTATAGAGAATTTGATAATATAGGCTGTTTGCACCACCATAAAGTTGTGTTTGTTTGAAAAACCTTACATGTGTTAACTTCTATACAACCTGTGTTTTCACAAATAAATGAGTAATTAGTTTATGATGGCCTCTGTGGTCGAATGGTTTGCACACCGTTTTTCATGGTGTCGCCATCTCTAAGGTCCCGGTTTCGATTCCCGGTCGGGTCAATGTAGAGAAACTAACTTTTCTATATTGTTTCGGGTCTGGGTGTTTGAGGTACCGTCGTTGTTTCCGATTTCCATAACACAAGTCTTTAACTACTTATTTTGGGATCAGAGCAACGTATGTGATGTTGTCTAATATTTATTTATAATTAATTATGAATGCGAGTCAAGAAAGTGAAAAAAGTAAGTAAGTAACAAAAGTCAGAGCGTTTGCGCACAACGTCCGATTCGTATCAGTTCCGAATCCGGAAAACAACGGTCCGAAATGTCACAGGGTTACCTATCAGTAGTCCGAAATGACATTTTCCAGAAATAACGTTTGCTCGAATTTTCATAACATCGAAAGTAATTTTGAGAGGAATTTAGCTAATCGTGTCTTTGCGATAAACATCCAACATATCCTGAAAGAACAACGGTTACGTTATGATTCGGTTTTCGGTGTAATAAAAATTCGAACAAACGTTATTTCGGAAAAAGAAATTCGGGTTTGTGAAGGTTAACGCACAGGCGACATCCGAAGTGGGTTCGAGTATTTTAGATTTGTATAGTCTCGGTTTCGAAACGAAAACATATCGGATGCACTGCGCAAACACTCTCAGTGGGAGACGGGCGTAACGGTGTACAGGAACATAAAGTACAATTATACACATGGGTGTCATAATTGTATTCCTGAAAACCAACAACTATGGTTTAACTGCTTTTTTAAATTAATAAAAAAATTCAAGTCATCATCATCATCATCATTTTTTTCAAACTAGATGTTCGGCGAGGGGATTGGAGTTAATGAAAGTAATAATGTAGAGCTTGCTGTAGTGTAAAGAATGATTGCTTAAACTACATAAGACAATGTGATGTAGGCTCTGTTACGTCATTAGAAATAATAAAAGTAAAATTACAATAACGATTAAAAATGTATTAACTCTAAATTCGTTTATATACCATTCTCTGCCTATTTTTGTTTTGATTTCTGTAGTAAGTAAGTAAGTAAGTAAGGTACCTTGTTATTTACATACTATTTAATCGAACAGATACCTGTCTCTACATGCTACGGTGTCTTGAGCGGCGAATGCTTGCCAGGTGAAGCCTGAAAACCAGAAAATTGCTCAGGTTTTTACTTTTTCTTCGACGTAAATTTAAGCAATTGCTTTATCTGAAATATTGTTGGTATCGTGTTGAAGATAAAGTACTATATAGTACTTTATTATATTTATTATTCTACTTTATTATATTAACTTTATTCGTAACTAACTACTTTTACAAAAAAGTAATTTAATATGACAAATAAGAATCGAAGGCGTTCCAGTGCGTGCAAATTTGAAAATAAAATTAATTAAAATAACGTAGAATTATTAATGTACTGATAAAACGTTTCGATAGCGGCATTGACTTAGAAATGGATAGCGGTAACCAAAAACAAAGAACCGAATATTCTGTCGTAAGTACTATTATATTGTGTTCTATTCAGCCATGTATTCAGCAAACGCAGAAACACCCATAACAGTCCCCCAACAGTCACAAATACAAACCAACCTGCTATTTGCTATGACTGTTCTTGACAGTCGTTTTCACAAAGTCCGATTGATATTCAAAATTTGCCATTCACGATTAAAACTATAGTGTAATAAAAACTTTATATTAATCTTCCGCGAAAAAATTCTGGTAATGACATGATAATGGAAAATCAAAAATCCATAGTAATGACACGTTTTCAGTAGCAGTAGACGTCCTTGTGCAAGAGCTCGTCCACGGAAGTACTGTCATCTTATCTATTTGTGTTGCCGTGAGCATTACTGCGTTTCGGTTTTGAAGGGTGAAAGGTGCTGATGACTTTACAGGCACATGGCTATTAACTTATATCTCAAGGTGACGGGTGCAATGATACTACCCCTAATATTTTGCGATTTAAAGCTCTGAGTGCCCCTGCAACTATTATAGATAGGTGTGTCGCCACTAGTTTTTCACCGCAAGTAGTTAGTCACCACAATTTCCTGCTTATTTTTCTCATGGGAATCAGCTTTACGAATGAGCAGTAGAGCTTAATCACTGTGACGCAAGTATAATTTGCTTACCCATGAAATAAAGATTATTCGAGTTTTGAGTTTATGAAGAGCTTTAAATGAGTAAAATAACAGAGCCAGGAATCTACGGGATATACAATACGCCGTATAAATTATAATATCAAATTTAATATCAGCAAATAACAAATTATTCGGTCCATGAAAAAATTTAAGTAACGTATCCACAGTTTTACAATGTAATTTTAAAAGTTAAGAGCATTCGAATTGTATAAAATTTAATTATCTCATTTTAAAATTCAACCAGCGTGTATCTCCATGGAAATAAATTCAAGCGCGAACTTTGCATTCAGTTAAGCTTCAAATTAACATTTTACGTATACTTTATGTTACGTTAAATATAACTTTCGTGGATAATAATGCAAATCGCCTTTTAGGGAGCCCCGGTGGTACATAGGCAACAGCGGTAAACCCGTGTTATGATATTTTATTTAAGGAGATTTGCATATAAACATGGCCGCCGGGTTATATACAGCGTCATCCCTTATCACGGCCTACTTAGTTGAGCTCTCTACAGAACCGAGATACAGTTTAAGTAAGATGTTTGAGTTTTTCTTTTGCACTTTTGCAAAAAAAATTTACTTATTCACGTATTTCGATTGATACATTGCCAGAGCACAAAAGAATGTCTAACTTAATTACTTTTTTTTTAAAGTACCGTAATAAAATACGATTACCCATAGTAAAATAAAATCGACAAAATACTCATAAAGAACTTGTTTTCCTGGTCCCAAAGACGGTAAGAAATTATCTTTTAAGACAAACGATTGTAGGCTAGCAGGCTTAGCAAGAGCGCAAAGATAAAAGCTATATATCTTTTCCACCATGTCAGTTTACTCTTAAAATTTATTCTTGTCATCTCCACAGGCGCGAGCATGACCATCGCGTTCATTGATACTATTAGGTCGACAAAAAATAACGTTTTCTGCTCTCACAACTTTCTTTATTTACGCCGATGCTAAACCTACAGGTATATAAAGTAGTACCTACGAAGCGTAGAAGCCGTAGGGTCACGACTCGCGTGAAAAATTCAGTTCGGTCGGCGGCATGTTTTATTTAAGACCCAGCGCACTGCGGCCCGCTCAAATATTTAGTTACGACCATTGAGACGGAGTGCTTACCCCCAGACATTGTGGCTCTCATCCTCACGTACTTTTTCCATCTACAAGCACACGTCTCTCTATGAGAACTCAACGTTGCAAATGTAAGCTTTGTGTACAGTACAGTAAATGCCCCAGTTTTCATAATGCCAAAAGACTAAGAAGATTAATTTAAAAGATTAATATAAAAGGCTAATGCTAAGAGTAATAATAAATAAAATGATAATAATGTGGGATAAGACCTTTAATACAATGAAGGAATACGACACAAAAAAATGGAATCATACAACTCGCTATAATATATGTATCTGTTTGAAAAAAAAACAGATATCGCAACTTGAAGGCGTAACTGAACGATAAATAAGCCAATACGTGTGTTTTACGAATCCGCTGAAGGATATAAAACGGATGATAATCCTCTGAATGGCGTATTTTGCGGCTCCCATCTGACTTTTATAGCATGTACATAAAAAGCCAATGACTCCTTCCAATGTGCCTTATGAAACAAAAACATTGGTGTAATGTTGTATTTTACAAATATAACGTCTGTCCAACATCCCTCTGACCCTGCCCAATTGTTATATAACTCTAAACTCTGCCCGCGATATCTTTATTACCCTATGTGCTAATCAAAGTATACATGGTATAATCGTTAATGGTGTCCAGACAATTATTCCCTTAAATATAAGAGATGTCATAAACATTTAAAACTAATATCGACAGTACGTTACCTAATGGGTGAAAGGACATCAATAAGTTTTTAAATAGAACTAGAAATGTGCAAAATTTTACCGTTCAAACAAAACAAACGCTCCCGTACCTTTAATATGACATTCGTAGAGAGGCTTTAGTTTCGAACAGTTGTTCGAACAGTAGTTACTTAGAAAAAAAAAATTTAATAATTATTAATACAAAGATCGAACACTTAGAAAAAAATATTTCGATAAGGTCGGATTCGGACCGACGTCTTCTAGTAAACCGACGCTATGCCACCTAACCCACGGAACGAAACAGCGGACCTCACTATATACATGTTTGTCGGATCTTTGTATTTGGTTTTCCAACGAGTTTTTAGCCGTAGCGCCATCTATGAGAAATCTATGAAAGTATTTCGTCACCCAGTTAGGTTACTTTACAGCTACCAGCCCTAATGGAGTAATTTTACAAAAAAAATTGTATATCAATTCAATATAAATTTAAAAAATATAGACATCACATTGTGTTTTTTAACTACAAAATATTATTACTTTATTTATAGCACTTTCGTTATCTGTAAACTTATTGTTACCTCTTGAAGTAGGTCAGTATAGCATAATAATACTAAAAATAGATAATAATAATATAGCATGGGAGCGTTTAACGTTAAAATTTTGGACATTTCTAGTATTACGTAAAAAAGTTATTGATGTCGTTTTGCGCACCAGGTAAATTATTTTCGAAATCAGTGTAAAGGTTTTTCATATCTTTTATATTTACGGCATAATCGGATTATTGAATAAAATTGTCTTAAATCCGCTTAGCAGTTTCGGCGAGATTGATTAGCAAACATATACACACCCATACACCAATCTTAACTTTCTCATTTGTAGTGTTAGTACGGTATGGGATTATACGTAGTAGTTTGCTAATGATGAAACTTGAACATGTATACTTCAATTATACTCTGTGCTGGAAAAGCGTTGACAAATTGCAACCCTAATGTAATTGTTGGCTGTGCTCTATTAGAAATTATGTTGCTTACAAGTGGATAGTAACAAAATAAATGTTTATTTTATTACACATACATTTTATCGCATACGTACCTTATTATTTGTGTTTAATAATCGTAAATTTATCATGAACTTAAATCAATTAACCAACATTGTTAACAGAAAGAACAGGCTTCCCGACTTGGCGTTAATAGAGGTGTCATTTTGTCAAGTTCATGAATGTCAAAATGAGCTTAGTACTATTGACGCCGACTATCCCCCCCATAGACGTAACATTTGGTAAGACTTACTAGGAATAGATTGAAAAAGTAAGTAGTCGTGGCATAATTTTCTTACGAGTGTTCAGTCAGTGTTCCAATAAAAATGATGTAATAAAAAATAGGTTTAAGTAAAAAAAAAAAAAGCTCCTTGAAAAGGAATGAATCCAGGGTCGTACTGCCACCATACTGTGATGGAAGCTTTACTGTGTTCTGATTTTGAATCGCAAAGGTGATGGAAAAACTATAAACTGCCTCAGTGGCCGAACGATTACCTTGCTGGACTGCCACGCAGAGGTCCCGGGTTCGATTCTCGGACCGGGAGAAATATTTGTATGGCCTACATTTATTTCTATCGCGAGTTTGGATATAATTTGTGGTTGTCTATGTGTCCGTAGCACCCGCGACACAGGGATTCCCTAGGGCGGGGCTATGAGTGTGTGCGTTGTTATTATTATTTTAGACTCTCCCAAGGCTTAAAAGACTCATTTTCAATTTTTAATGGGAGAGGCGGTAATCCCCGGCAATGGCACAATCGGCCGGGGTCATGGACTCAGGTTCAAGAACCAGCGAATAATACGTGCCGGAAGCGACACGCCACTGAAATCTAACCACCTCGAGCTGCTAGCAAGTCGGACAAAACAATTGGGATTATTTCAGTGGAGGCCACATCCCACATGTCTCTGATCTCGTGCGCCAGGTCTGGATACTTTCGGCGTTTCTCGGTTTCGGCTTATACGAGACCCTCGTCATGACAGATGGTAACAAGAAATCCACAAGAAATACCCTCGACTGCGATCGATCCAATATCACAATTATTATTATTGCATAATTACATTAATTACAACCACACGGGACTTGTCAATTTTATTTCAAAGTGACGGGCGTAGTGGCAATGGTCCTCAAATTTCTGCGTTTTGAATCCTTGAGCGACTATGGTTGCGCTTACCACGACGACGCACGACTTAGTCGTCCGACAAATCTGGTTTCATGTAACGCAGTGAGTTTGAGTATATCAGTAAATGTAGACAAACAAACATAATTTACACAGATTTTACCAAAGCTTTTAACGTATTCCAAAATGTACTGTTGAAAATCTTTATACCTACAGTTTTGGTGGAATAGGTTTCTATTAGCAAAGGATCGTTCATTTTATACTCCGTCTAACCATTTATTTAAATTTTGACAGATCGAATTCTAATCCATTAGTGATGTCCTAATGCGTTTCCGATCCGATTTTTTTATAGCAATCAATTTTATTTATAAAGAAGTTTAAATCGTGAACGTGAGCGATATCCAAAAAAAGATATTGTCTGATCGGTATCGTGATGTTGCCTTTGACAATTTGTGTACTCACGAATTAATAATTAATGATAGTGAAGATTCAAGTGATGATTCCCATTCATATTGAGAAGAATCCGACGATTCATTACAATAAACAATAAAAATGTATTATTAGTAATTATTTATGATTTATTTCACTTAATTTTCATTGTAATTTATTAGACAGGTACCAAAATTATCAACTTGAATAATCTTCGGTACATAATCTTTTGGCTCGATAAATATTGCTTCACTAAAATTAAGAAATAAGAGTCCAGGAAGTACTTAGACTATGGAAACTAAAGGACATGTTACGTTGACATATATAAATCAGACGTATATGTATATGATGCATTTCGACGTCGAAAACATAAACATGTTATTGTCTTTGTTTAACTATTACGTGCCGTCTTAAGCCAAAAGAGATAGCATTACATTGGTCTGTGTCAAACACGGGAATCGAAAATACGTAACGTCATCTTAAATGCCAACCGTGTCCATTTCGCAGTACATGAGGTACATGATACCGTTGTCAAAGGGAAGTACATCAAACGTCAAAACAAATGTTTTTTTCCAAATGTACTATTGAATTAATCGCATGTAAATCACACAATAGCCCAAATATTTCATGTAATTAGACTTATTTAAGTAGTTTATTTGCAAATCTTGCCAAATTTTGCTTTTGTTACTTTAGATTGCCTGTTTGTGTGTATATTTTGATGATTGTTGTTAACGATTATTTTGAGATAGTGTTGATCTTGTAAGCATACGTATTATCGATATTCTGTTATTAAAACAATTCACTACGAGGTTTTTATTGTTTGATTGTTATTATTTTCATTATTTCAAGTTTTCCTACAAATGAAAAAAGGAAGAAAGAATGGTTGGAAATTATAGGACTGCCGAATATAAACGTTGGATCAAAGACCATCTTCATTTGTTTGCTTCATTTTGAAGAGTCAAATTTTAACAGAACTTTGAATGTAACTAGATTATATGACAATGCTATTCCATCATTAGGTTTATTGGTAAATAATTTTATATTCAATTTAGATTATAATTCAAGTTAAGTTATAAGTTATAATTATGGAACTTCGAAGACAAGCATACATCAAAAGTTAAATAAATAAATAGTTGTTATTGGATGTTAGACCAATTTTTTTATTATTAGTACCAGTCATAGACTTAGAATAATAACGCATAGAAACCTAGCCCGCACACGCTAAGTGAGGCAAGTTAAAGGCTTCCTAACGGGCTCCCAGGAGCGCGCGGGCTGTTAGTGCTCAAGGTCAAATTGCACCGCGAACAGCTCCAAAATTTTTTGCTAAAAATGACGAAATGTGCGGTAAATGGGTGTAAAAATAAAACAGACAAACATAAAATAGACACTAACATCACATTCCACAAGTAAGTAATGCGTTTCAACTCATATTTTGATGTAATTATTCACTAAAACAGAAAAATAATTTCGCGGCAACAAGATACGAAAGTGTTGCAAAGTAACGAATTTGTTTTCTCCCCATTTTGCTATTCGTATCAAAATAATTATATTACGTAAATTTTAGTGGTGCCTGTAATTTCGATTCATTTGCGCATCTTGAACTAATATTTACTTGAATAAACATTAAATGTTTTCGTTAACTCCTGTAAGTGATTGGGACACTTAATTATTTTATAATACTTTTAACGGCTCTGCGTTCATGCTTTATTGAATAATTATTTATTTTAATTTTATTTGAATTGGAGCACATATTGCAACAAATTTACAGTATATATTTATTTCTACTATAGTGTTGGCACCACCAGTACAACTTTGGTAGCTTATTATATGTCTTTCTTTTCGTAACTCAAGCGAAATATTTTATATTGAAATATTTTATTTTCTTAAAAGGGGAGCATTCTTAAGCGATTTTTTAATCTATTTTAACAGTTTTTCTTTAATATTTGCTCATGGCATTTTCGGTTTTAGGTTTCGAATATGGCACTTATTTCTAAATCCAAGATGGCGGGCGCGATTTTTCGAATAATGGCAAGTTGGGTATCGTTTTCGAGATGTTTGGGAATGTTCAATACAAATATGGCACTCATTTCTAAATCCAAGATGGCAAACACGACAGTTCAAACAAAAGCAATATTCGTAATGAGCACCCCCAAATACCTCGAAAACGAAACCCAACTTGCCATTATTTGAAAAATCGTACCCGCCATCTTGGATTTAGAAATGAGTGCCATATTCGTAATGAGCACCCCCAAGTACCTCGAAAATGATACCCATATTGCATTTATTTGAAAACTCGTGTCCGCCATCTTGGATTTAGAAATGAGTGCCATATTCGTAATGAGCATCCCCAAATACCTCGAAAAGGATACCCATATAGCATATTTTGAAAAATCGTGTCCGCCATCTTGGATTTACAAATAAGTGCTATATTCGTTTTTTATCGACAAAACCGAGCATATCTTCGTGGAATTTTTTTTTTTTTTTTAATAACGCACACACTCAACATAGCCCCGCACTAGGGAAACCCTGTGTCGCGGGTGCCATGGACACACACATAGACAACCACAAATTACACCCAAACTCACGAGAGAAATAAATGTAGGCCATACAAATGTTTCTCCCGGCCCCGGAATCGAACCTGAGACCTCTGCGTGGCAGCCTGGCATGGTAACCGTTCGGCCACGGAGGCAGTTAAAAAAATATCTGTAGGCACCTAAACGACAATGTCGGGCAAATCTGTAGGCACCTTTAACTTAATGATGAGTTAAGCAAGATACAATTTCCCCACTTTTGAGGGAAATGTTATTCCATGGCATCATTATTTGTATATTTGTGTGCGTGCCGACGAGCGTAGTTACAAGTTGCTTACGCCTACATGAATTTGGTTTTTGCCTCACTTGTGACAGTTCGTTTGATATGAAACTATCATTCTATGCGTTATTATTCTAAGGTCATAGATATATCTATGGTACCAGTATACCTCACTATTCACGTTTGGGGCCACTTCTCTTTGATATTTTTAAAAGTGATGTTTCCACGTATTTTTCGTATTCAATATCCTATATGTACGCAGACGATTTAGAAGTCTCCTAAAGCTCTAGGTTTTGTTATAAGGAACGGAAAGGCAATTACGCTCTCCTGCTGCAAAAATGCTATTTCACAATGGCTGGGATCGCAGTTTACTGGAATACCCTAGCCCGGTTTAGCGCTCTCATTACGCGAACCACATGTTGAGGCTTGAGCGAGCAACTTAGCGTGTTCATTGGGGTTAGCCAGACAATTAAGGTTATATTTTTTGCATTTCAATATAACAGGTTTTTGCATTTCAATATGGTATCGCTTGCAAAGAGAAGGGACGTATTTTTTTTGTTATTGCCTTTATATTTTCGTATAATAATCTTGCGTTGGCACATAGTCTGCTTTCTAAATTAAGGTTTAAAATTCCCTCTTACTTTTACTCAAAGTATGTTATTCCAACTTTAAGCGTAAAACATGCTGACCAGGTGTGGGTCGGGCGTGTGTCCGGTCGGGAGCACGGCGGGTGTAATTCCGTGTATTTATAGGATGATAACACACCACCCGCCGTGCTCCCGACCCGATACGCGGCCGAGTCGCACCCGTTCTCAGTGTGTTTCACGCTTTAGAACAACTGTTCCGCAAGCCTGTTCTTGTTTTTGATTTTTGTCTCTAGGGTTTGCATGTTTTGTAACAGTCGCAGTGGGGTAAGTGGCATATTTTTGGACTCGCCTTACAAATTTCATAAAACAATTTAATTAAACCTCCTCTAAATTATTTTTCTTTTTAATTTGATACTGGGCGAGATGCCTGTTCTCTTGAATTTATTTTCTGTTTGTATTTTTTTATTTTGTTGATTTAGTTAATGTGTTTAAGTGTACGTTATTTTTGCGAACTATATTCACTTATGATTAGTTTTGCCATTAAGTAAGATCTCCATTTATTGTACGTACTATTGTAATAACTGTTAGTGCACCAATAAAATAAAAAATAACCGACGATATTTCGAACGTTGGTAACAATTATCTCGGTACTAAGAGCGTCAATTTAAAAATACCCGAGGGGAGGCCGAGAGATAGGTCAGGTGGAGTTAAACTCAATCATGCGAGTTATTGGGCGCCGGTCTGTAACGCGGAACGTCAAGCGGGACCTGCTGGGTTTAGGTATGTAGCTATCTCGAAAACTAGGATATCAATCAATATTAATAAACATTATATCTCTTCTCTAAGAATATGGTCAGTACCTACGCTGAACATTTTGACCTAACTGTGAAACCAACTGAGGGTATATGGGTATATCCTGAACACAACTTTTGTTCATGGTCTTCTTTATAACCTGTAAGTATATTACATGCCTATACGACAGCATATTCAATGTTGCTTAACAACAAGTTTTAACTTTTTTTTATTATAATAAATATGTGTATTACACACAGCACAGAAAAACACAAATCACATTTACTAAAACGGAAACTGAAGCCGAGGTAGCATTAATGATCTGACCTACTGCCTTTCAAGGAGGGGGTCGTTAGTTCGAATCCGGACATCTGAGTTTCTCAGAATTTATGTGCGAAATTTAATTTGATATTTACCATGAGCTTTTCGGTGTAAGAAAACGTCGTGATGAAACCTGCACGTCGAAGAAGATTCACAACCCTCGGAAAACGTGTGAAATCCCCAACACGCTTTGGGCCAGCATGGCAGACCATGGCCTAAACCCTCGTCTGAAAGAAGACCCGTACCAGTGGAACGTATAAAAGGGTTGATGATGATGAAAACGGAAACCACGAACAAAAGGTACCGGTTATTTCTATAAGAAATTTCTTCCTGCAAACCAAAATACAGGACACAATAACTACAATAACGGGGTTACGTGAACAACAAAACATAATTAAATTATGTAATAAAATAATAAAAATATTGAATTACTACAAATCTTAGATAAATACATATTTTATATTATAATGTATATAAAATTCATGGAAAAGAAGACAAATATGATAAATTATTAAATGCACCAGATTTTCTAAAAATATAGGTTTAAATCTTTACGTATTAGCTATTTCTACATCTATTAAACTTTAATTTAAATTGTGTGATTTTTATTTCTTCAACCAAGGCTGTAGGCTACCTCAAGAGCAGTCTGATTAAATAATACGAGCCTCACGGTATGATGAGCTGCGCCTAGCACTAAGGATATTGCGTTGCAGCCAGGCAGGGATACAGTTAATGCAGGCCACGAGCTATAATCTCTTGCACCGAACACTAAGCTATTTTCAAGATCCCATTTTGTAGAGTAGTTTAAAAATAAAAAATCCAAAATACCCTGTCAATTTCATGTGATTAGGATAAAAACAGATGTGCTGTAACGACAATCATATGTTATATATTAGTTAATTATAATAATGCTACACGTGAAGTAAAAACTGTATATTTGATGTTGTTGTTATGAAATGAAATGAAAATAATTTATTTGCAAGCAAACACGGTATTGGCGATGGTAAAACTGCATAATACTTGATCTCATAAGTACAACAAGTGGTGTTGCGCCATTTCTGACATGCAAAATTTCAGGTTAGTTTAGACAACAGGTTAAGAAGTAGACTTTCATTATGAGATATTTTCACACGTGGCTTCATTCATTCATATATCAATTTGTTATTGAAAATAACCAATATGTTATCATGTATGAATAGCACTACGTCGAACTGATCACTAGCGAAATTGTTCCAGAACTCACTGTTTACGAATTTTGCTGCACGCGTTGTGTAAAGTTATCAATGTACAAGTTAAACTAGGCCAAAGCCTCGCCAGTTTAGTCTTCATTGGATGCAGTTCCAATACCTAAATGTGAGTCATAAAACGGTGTGCAGACTTCCAAAAATAAACCTAATCGTACAGTAGACCAACTTTTGTGGAACTTTTCAAAGCTCCAAGTTCCACATTGACTTTACAAACTTTCTAGCTTTAAATTTAGTGGGAAATTCATTCAAAAGAACGATTGTAAGCGATTGCTGATAAAGTTCGGGCAAAGGTCCACAAGTTGCCTTAGAGTCCCTGAAATGGTGGCCTTATATGACTGATTATTTTAAATCATTGCTCATGTGACAATATTATGATTTCACATTCATTTCGCATAAGGCGTTGAAGAATTCTCAGCCGTCGGGATGTTCCCTGAACGCTATAACTTTGGCCTTTTAAGGGGAGAGTTAATAGTTATGTGACCTCCTTCATCGTCCTTTTATCAACCCCCTTACTGTTCCTGGCAACTTACTTTTAAAATTTTGAATCGTTCTCGAATTATTCCCTTTTCCTTCACTATTCTTACATTGGTTCGATTCGTCGTCACTCCCATCAAAATTCTGGAAACGACGGAATGAAGACGTACGTATAAATCATCACCTTCATGTATTTCTAAACTATACGTCGTTAACTATAAAAATACACGTCGTTAACTATAAAATACTTGAAATAGATATTCTGTGGCTCCTTTTGAGGTGTTTAGTCTTGCATAGGGAGTGTTTTATATAATTGTATTTCTTTGTATCGTTTATATTGTTATAGCCTCTTGTTTTCCTTTGTTTTTGCAATAAATGATGTGAACCGTGCCTTCCGCATTTTCATTTCGCTAAGGCTAGACTACAGGCATTACATAGGTGTGCAATGTTGTTGACCTCATCACCACTTTCCATCACGTGAAATGAAGGTCAAATGCGCACTTTATTAGTAGTAACAGTAAAACTCCTGGTAAAAGAGTTCGTCCAGGGAAGTACGGCCACCTTACCTATTTCTGCCGCCAAGCAGTAATGTCAGCATTATCTGTGTTCCGGTTTTGAGACTAACTAACTAACTAACAATCCCTTTCAACTTAATTTTTAGCCATAAACGTAAAAACGAACTTCGACTAAATAGATCATACTTGGTGGTGCCCGCGACTTCGTCTGCGTAGAATAACTATTCTTCGAGTAGCCTACTGTACTACTTACTTGAGAAATGACTGAAACAAGAACTTTCTCCTATGTCCCATCTGTAGGAGTGACCCTGTACATTTTTTTCATGATTTACATTTTGTTATTTTAATATGCACAAGTAAACCCGCACGATATCATATGTATTCTATTTATGCTTACTGCAGCACCACGGTTATCGATGTATATTTTGCAATAAAGGAGTGTTATTGTTGTCTCGTTCGGACACGGTCGTTTTATTTACATTATTTAATAGTACTCCAATCATTTGCATTGCAATTTGCATCTATCTAACTCCTTGCACCGTCCTACTTGCATTTGCACCCTGCAGTGCAACGTGTGTTAACGGCACACCATCTTTCTCTATAAATTTATGAAATTTGTGAAAACGCAACAAACAGAGTTACTTTCTCATTTATAATATTAGATTGGATTTAAGAATACCGATTATGACTAATCCTCATTTTTTAACGCACACACTCAACATAACCCCGCACTAAGGAAATCCTGTGTCGCGGGTACCATGGACACACACATTTCTTCCGGTCCGGGAATCGAACCTGGGGCCTCTACGTGGCACTCCGGCATGGTAACCGTTCGGCCACGGAGGCAGTTAATTTGATAATATAATTTAATAATTTGAGGCAATTAATTTAACAATTTGATAAGTGAGTGGCTCTCCTTTTTTTAACGCCGTCTATATACTAGATTTCCGCTCTGTGAGATGTGGCATTAAAGATGTTAAAGATTAGACTACGTGGAATAGACAGACTTGGAGCTCAGATGAAACAGCTTAAGAAGACTGTGGTTCTAAATCAGGAATTTAAGTTCGTGGTTAAGATTATATATTTACTTATCCATTCCTTGCGTAATTTACTATTGTAATCTATTTATTTATTGTAAATATACTAAGACTAATCACAAATATTCACAATGAACACAATGTAAATTAGTCTATGGTAAGACGCCAACTACTTTTTTTTTGCATTTTTTTTTTATTTTAAATGACGAGACGAACAAGTCGTGCGCCTGGTGGTAAACGATACGCCTGTCCATAGCAGTTGCAGTGCCACGAGAGAGAGACGAGAGCTTTAAATCACATAGATCTGACGGGCACTTTCACTGCGCCCGTCACCGTACAAACATGTACAACAAAAGTGCCTATCCCATAGCTTCGAAGTTTATAAGCTGACACATCTGCAATAATACAGACTGGTAGAGCCTATCTATACACAAATTCTTGTGATTTAGGTACTTTCAATTATCTTATTTATTTTAGGATACTTTAGTTAAAACAATCTGTTTTATTTTCAATATCTTATACTTTTTTCTTGACTTTTCGCAGTTAGAGTTTCAGCCACGACAAGGTTTTTGACTTTCGTCTTTCTAAGAAATCATCGCCAGCAAATCTAGGTGCGCTATGCAACCAGAGCTTAGACTATATTTTTATCTATCCTCTAAGAACCAGAGACACACGCATCGCGCATCGCTATGTGGCAAGTCCGTTATCTACCCAGGATGCTGCGAGAGGCCATTGAAATTAAAAAACATCCTAATTTCAACAGGGAAGATGGTTTCTCAGTACCACCAGTTTGGGATCCAGTATTTCCTCTAACGAAAAATCCCAAACAGACATAAGACTGCAGTACTAATTAATATGTTTTAGTTTATTCTAATTTCTATTATTAATTAATAATAAATTGAACTTAATAAAAAAAATTATTCAATAGAATAATTTTGTAAAACTTAATGTAGCGTAAATTGGAATGTTTTCTTTGTAAAATTAAAAATAAGGTATTTAATTAATAACTATTGTAACTATAGTGATAAAATAGTTTGCATCAATATTAGACATAACTGGTTGAAGACTGTCTCAGGGTGACGGGCGCCGTGGCAGTGATCCTCAGACCTTTGGGTCTAAAGCACTGAGTGGCACTGCAACTGTTATGGATAGCCATGACGCTTTCCACCAGACGCAGGACTTATTCGTCACGACACTTGGTGTTATAAAAAAAAAATTGGACTCCATAGCCTTAGCCTGTTTCAAATATTAGTGGTTTATATTGTCAATGCCGAAGGACTACAAATTTTACTACTATTTAAAGTTTTGATATAATATCATAATATCATGTTCAAAGCAAAAATTACAAAGAATTCGTTTCGTTACTTACCTAGTCTATATAACCTAACCTCCGGTTAAAAAACCGACCTCAAAAGTCATTCATCCCCTAGTTTGCCACCCTTAGAGGTGGAATATTTTCTTGAAATTTAAATGGGGTCCCATTTAAATTTCAAGAAAATATTCACATTACATTACATCTGAGGTATCTTCTTTCCAACAAAAAAGAATCATCAAAATTGGTTCACAAATGGCGGAGTTATTGCGTAATATACGTATAAAAAACACAGAGAGAATTGAGAACCTCCTCCTTTTTTTGAAGTCGGTTAAAAATAAAATAGGACCTTCAAATATTGTTTATATTTATAATAATCTTTTATTGTCAAGGAAAAACACACAATACACATTTAACAAAAGGAAAACACAAACAAGGTTCAAAGGTTCTGTTTATTTCTAAAAGAAATTACTTCCTGCACACCTAATGACACAATAAATAAAATAATGCGCTCAGGTATGTGCACAACAAAACGAAAATTATGTAATAATAAAGTATTTATAAATATTTATATAAATACATATTTCATAATATGTAAGAAATAGTAGACGTTTGTTGAATGAATTAATTAAATAAATATTTGTTATTGCACGTAAAATTACAGTTAAATACAATATAATAGCTTAAATAATAGGGGTTAAAGTATGAAATTGCCGATTTGTACTGAAAATCTAAATTGTTTATTTTTTTAATTTTTAACAAATTTATTTAATCAAAATAGTTGCCATTATTATCTATACATTGCTGCCATCTAATGGGAAGGTTATTAATGCCTTTGCGATAGAACTCCGACGATCTAGACTGCACAAACTGTGTGAAAGCATTTTGTACTGCCTCCTGGGAAGAAAACTTCTTGTCACGTAGATAATTGTCCAAATCACGAAAAAAATGGTAGTCCGTTGGAGCAAGGTCTGGTGAATACGGAGGATGACGAATGGTTTCTAACTGCAGTTCCTGAAGGGTCAAAATGGTTTCTCGTGCTGTGTGAGGTCTCGCGTTGTCGTGGAGCAATAATGGTGAAGATCGATTCATGAGTCGGGGCTGTTTTACTGCTAGTTTTGTCAACATGGTTCGGAGTTCGGCACAATAGACATCTGCCGTTATTGCTTGACCAGATCGGAGAAAACTATAGTGAATAACACCATGCTGAGACCACCAAACAGTTACCATTACTTTTTATTGGTAAGTTTTGCTTTAGCTTTTATTTGAAAATATACCTAAGACTACACTGTACTTAAAAAGTTCATATTATATGTGCATGAGAATTTATAATAAGTTGCCAATAGAAATAAAAAACTTGACATATAAAAGAATGACATCTGAATTGTATAAATATTTAATTAAAAAAGGTTATTATAGTGTAAATGACTACCTAAAAGACTAAATTTTGCATGCTTTTGTATAATGGCTGAATAGCAGTACCTACTCAAATGTAACAACTACCATCCTGTAAAAAACCTATTCAATGCAAATAAAACTTATTTCATTTCATTTCATTTCATTTCATTTCATTAGGACACTGTTGTGGCATTTGACCTGGGGTCAGCCATTGCATTTTTCTTTTCCGGTTATCATAAAGAATCCACTTTTCATCACATGTTACAATTCGATCCAATATTCCTTCATTTCTGTACCGGTTCAACAAGGCAACACAAGTTTCAACACGCGTTTCTTTCTGCAGATCAGTCAAATCATGAGGCACCCATTTTTCGTATTTTTTTATTTTATTGATTTGACGCAAGTGAGTCAATATTGTGGGTAAGGTAACGTTAAACCATGCCGCTAATTCCTGGGTAGTTTGACTAGGATCGGCTTCCACTATCTCTCTTAATTCATCGTTATTCACCTGTGTGGGCGGTCTTCCTCGTGACTCGTTCTTTAAGTCGAAATTTCCATCACGAAAGCGTTTAAACCAAAATCGCACGGTGCGTTCATTAGTAGACCCCTCTCCAAACGCAGCATTGATATTGCGGGCTGTTTCTGCCGCGTTAGTTCCGCGTCGGAACTCGTATTCAAAAATCACTCGAATTTTCGCAGTATCCATCTTTCTTGTCTAAATTGAATAACAAAAACAATTGAAAGTCGATATTCAAATGTTTCAAATTTAAAAAAAAAAAATCACAGAAACCATTTGAAAAAAGTTTCATTCGAAAACCTCAAACCATGAAGATTCTATGAAAATTCAAAGAACCTATAGCAATAAAACGGCAATTTCATACTTTAACCCCTAATATAATAGATTTGCTACGTAACAATTTCTTACAGGCAACCTTAGGATAGACAATTGGGATATGCAAAAGGGATGCGACCAAAGAATGTAATTATAAGTACAGTAATTATTAAGTAAAAATAATAATGTATACGTAGAGATAAATGTACTTATTAATATTACTAAAAAATATTAATAAGTGGTAACCTATCACAAAGCCGAATTTTTTTTGTCCAAAATAACGTTTGTTCGAATTTGCATGACACCAAAAACCTAATTACAACGAAACAGTTGTTCTTTCAGGATATGTTGAATGTTTATCGCATACACACGATTAGGTTCGGTTAGGTTAAGTTAAGTTTAAAACATAAAACATTTTCCTCTCAATCAATCAAATTACTATCGAGGTTATGAAATTTCGACCAAATGTTATTTCAGGAAAATGAAAAATTTCGAGACTACTGATAGGTAACCTAATAAGTACATAACAATAAAGAAAAGTTTTTTATGTTTTTTAAAATTTGATTGTGTTTAATTACAATCCGTCTACGTTGTACAACGGCACCAGGCTGCAGGCACAGGTTCTCCACACGAAAGAAATCCCAGGGTCAAACGTTAACTATAACGTAACGTAAAACGTTAATGTAAACTGACTTGTGAGACAATGATTATCACATGGACAATTTTGTAACACCTATAAATTAAATTTCTTGTGGAGTGTTGCATTTGACATTATTGGAACCATTCCTCAGAATCCAGCTAAATTGGTTCTACACAGTCCAATATCAGTCTTCTTGATAAATAAACTCATCAATACAGGACAGATGTTAAAATGCTGCGTAAGTTGTGGACTTAATACACATAAATAAATATTAGACCGCATCGTATACGTTACTCTGATCCCAAAGTAAGTAACTAAAGCCCTTATGTTATGGAAATCGGAAACAACGACGGTACCACAAACACCCACGACAGACCCGAGACAATACATAAAAGTTAGTTTTTCTACATTGATCCAGATGACACCATGAAAACCGGTGTGCACTTAACCACGGAGATCGTCATATTTTATTGGTCAGACGTTGGTGAATAATACTTGAAATTTCTCGTTGGAAAATTTAAAATCAAACTTTATAATTGATAACTTTATCTATAAGGGCACATTATCCATCCGAACAGACTAACTTTGTTCCTCGAAGTACCTTTGAGTCCGTCTGACTAATATAACTTCCGAAGACTACATCGTGACACTTAGGATTTGGAATTCAAATTAAACTGGAATATACTAGTTTCAGAAAGTCCGCATACAACTTATGCAATCACTTAAAGCCATAATACAACCTGTATAAATAATAATAATAATAATGACGCATTCACACAACATAGCCCCGCACTAGGGAAACCCTGTGTCGCGGGTGCCATGGACACATACATACACAACCACAAATTAACACCCAAACTCACGAGAGAAATAAATGTAGGCCATACAAATATTTCTCCCGGCCCGGGAATCGAACCTGGGACCTCTGCGTGGCAGTCCGGCATGGTAACCGTTCGGCCACGGAGGCAGTTAATATATAATTAATATAATAAAGGAAAATTGGCTGGAGTACTTTGATAACATAAATAGATACATATATTTTACAATTTGTGACCAGTGTGTCAGTAATGTGGGTTGGGTATTTTGTGAATAGCCTCCAACAGATTGTTGCATATTATATTCTCAGCGTTTTTATTTTATAACGGAATTAAGCCAATTTACACTCAAAGAGACTTGAGAAGATATATATAATATATGCGTTAAGTCGACACCTGTTAGTAATTCCTTACTGATACAAGAATTCCGATTTTCTAAGTTAGGTATATGTAGCTACACATGAGGATACCGAAATAAGTTCACAAAGTTTGGGTCTCGCGTAATCCACAAACAAAGCAAGTTACTAACTCCACAGATGCGGACGAGACGTGATTAATCATGGGAGCAACAATCAATACTAAACTTAAGTAGTTTTAAATTCAAAGTGTTTTCTATTACTACACTTACATTTGTAGATTAATAAATAGACATTTACTATAATGTTGTTATTTAGAACAAATTTTGAGCGTTCAAATAGAGACAGCACACAATTGTTACCTACTGAAAGAACATACGCTCCCTTTCAAATCTTAAAATTTATAATAGTTTATGTGTTCTAGGCATTTCTTGCCATCATGAATACCTGATTAAAATTTTAGAATATAAACGTAAACTCAAACGATCCTTGGATATAATATACATAGATAGCTAAATAAAAATAAAAATAAAGGCAGACGGACGTAGACCTTATGTTTTTACTACTGTTTAATAAATGAATCCCAATGACTATACAACATTCTTACCATATTACCTTAGAGGATCGAAAAACGAACATAATAATCACCCATTAACGTGTAAGTACAACCGGGTGCCTTGTGACCTTAGAGGATGGAAAAAAATGACAGTACCGGTGTAAAAACTTAGATAAAAGATAAGGTTTTTGGTTTTTAATTTTAAATTTAGTCATCATAAATACGTCGCACACGAAACCAAATACTGTCGTATCTTAAAATTGTCGAATTGAGAAAACACGATTTGAAAATTTAAAAAATACTGATTGAAACCAATTTATAAACTCTCGTCTATTTATGGACAATTAAGTATAACGTATATATACTATAAAAATAATCACATTATTAGCATTATGACCCATTCAAATTTTTTTTAAATTTTAAAATTATTATTGCTCAATTCCACAACTTAAAGTTACTATAATACGAGTAGTTTGGTATCATGTGCGATGTAGTGTTGGATCATGGAAAATTTCCGTTTTTGAAAAATCATATTTTTCAGAAAAATAAACATTTGTCTGGATATTTTTCCAATATTTTCCCTTCTATATTTTTTCACAATTGTTGTTAAGAGCTGTCAAAAGTTGAAGTTACTGAACGAATACGATATGGAGCCAAAGGAAAGGCTTTTTCCGTAGGTTTTTTCGCTGTTGTCCAATCATTTTAAATCTCATTTTTCTCTAACTTGATTTTTAAAACTACAATCTTATTTTATAATTTACGCTAAATAAAACTTCAATAGATATTACTAAACGAAAAACTTAAAATAATCCTTCGAATTATATTTTTACAATAATTTTAAATTTTTCAGAATTTTTTTCCGGAAAAATTTCCACTATTTGAATTTTTTCAGAAAATTACACAATAGTAGATATGTATCCGAACAATAGAATTATCACAACAAGTTGTCACTGTCATTGTGGCATCAGAATGACAAAAGAAGAAGGCATTCCCGCCTCTTGCCATCTTTACTACAGAATACGAAGACTTATGAACATATACCGGGTGGAAATTTGTAATGCCACCTGGAGGGAAAGTACTCTAAATACTGGAGATAGAAATTTTTACTTAAACATTCCTTTATTTTTAAAAAGAAATAATACTACATAATTCAAAGATTTTCGAAAATTGCTAGCCACACGCGGGAATCGAACCCGATAAAATCTTTTAAAAAATGCACCCTGTACTTTTATTAAATCAATCGATAGGGTCAATTATGAGGATGAAATCTCTCTTACAAACCATGAAATCTGGAGTTATAAATTCAATGGGTCAAGTTAAATGGTTCAATAAACTGATAAAACTTTTACATGAAAAGAATATATATAGAATCCTATACAAAAAATATAATAACCCACTGGATAATCTGTCCTTTAAATTTTTACGTACAGATTGTGAGAAACTTGCTAAAGAATGCTACAATGCTTACATTAAATCCTCTGAAGAGAGAATTAAGGATAATCCTAAATATTTTTGGTCTTTTTTGAAGGCTAAACGAGGTGGTCAGACCACATATCCGGGAGCAATGACTAATGGCACAGTTTTTTCTGCAGATGGTAATGAAATATCCAATTTATTCGCTGCACATTTTTCGTCGGTTTACAGGGACATGGGAGGTAATCTGCAGAGTCCTTGTTCTGGATCTTTGCAGCATCTTAACCTCAGCAGTGCATGTCTCACATCTATTTTTGTTTCTCAGGATGCAGTGCTGGATAAATTGAGAAAAATGGAAATCCATACGGGCTCAGGCCCGGACTCTATTTCTGCGGTTTTCTTCTCTAAATGTGCGGAAGGTTTGGCTTATCCGTTGCAACTTATTTACAACAGATCTTTGGGTACGGGTACATTCCCATGCTCTTGGAAGTTAGCCCAAGTAGTGCCAATTTTTAAATCTGACGACGAAACAAAAGTGTGTAACTACCGACCAATCTCTGTGCCGTCGATTCCTGCAAAGTTATTTGAATTCATCGTACATCCAATTATTCATATACATTCTTTCCACCATTGAAGAGATATAGATACCTTCAAATCATTCAAATACTTAAAAGAATACATTGAAAGAAAAAAGTTTTATTTAAAAGACAGGAAAAAAAAATTTAAATTTGGCTTAATGGATTTATCCCGATGCCGTGACACTAATATAAAAAAATTACAACTGACATGACATTAATATGACAATGACAATCCTTTTGTGAATCTTTTGTTGATATTGAGGAGCACAAATTTTTATATACAATAATAGTAAAATTAATTATTAATTCTGTTTTTATTTAACACAATGACTTTGTACTCATGGGTAAATAACATAAATGTTTCTAATGATTTACATAAATGTTTCTTGATGTTATACGAACACGTTTTACTTTCCAGGGGGCCAATTCTCACGGCCAGCTGGGTTTAGCAATAGTGTCTGAACAAGTAGAGAAACCAACAAAAGTGGAGATGAATTTTTTCAATAAAAATCAAGGTGTAAAGCAAATATCCTGTGGTGGTGGCCACACACTTTTATTGGACAGTGATGGTGGCCTTTACTCTTGTGGATGGAACACAAAGCAGCAATTAGGTAAAGAGAATGAGACAAGTAACTTTGAAAGAGTATGGAATTTGAGTGGGGTCACATTTACCAACATTGCATGTGGTTGGGACTTCAGCTGTGGTGTTACAGATAGCCAACTACTATTTGTGTGGGGCTCTAATAGTAAAGGGCAACTAGGCTTACCTAAGAACCACTTCTCAGATCCAGTTAAACCAGTTCGACTACAAGTGAATGCTTGTGCAGTGTCTATGGGACTTAGGCATACAGCTATACTTAATTCAAAAGGTGAAGTATGGGTAACAGGTTGCGGTAAGCATGGACAACTGGGACTAGGACCAGATAAGCTGTCTTCAGATAGATTCCTTCAAGTGCCTAAGATTGGTTGCATTTCTCACATATCATGTGGACAAAATCACACTATTTGCTGGAGTTCTGAAGAACATGCCTTATATGTGTGGGGTGACAATAAACATGGTCAATTATTGCTTAGCAGTGATAAGTATAAGAAAATATATGTACCTCAAAAGATAGATATAGATGTAAAACAAGCAGTGAAGAAACTTTTATGTGGTTGGACAAATGTTTTGCTATGGTTGGAGAATGGAGCACTGTTGACCTGGGGAAGGAATAGCTACGGACAACTTGGTACTGAAGCACCATTTGAAGGAAAAATTATTCATGTTAAACTTCCAGGTTGGTCTCATTTCTATTATATTTTATTATTGAATTATTGAAACAAGCATTCTTGAGATTACATGAGGTTAAAAGAATTGTTAGCTTTTTCCTTAGCTAATTATAACATATAATTGTGATTATTATTTGACACTTAAGGTGCTTTATCTCTCACCTACAGATATGTATGAATTGCCTGTTAAAAAAACTAATTTTCATTTCAGAAAGCAGAGATATTAAAGATGTTGCATTGGGATCGGAGCATACTATTTGTTTGGCTACTGATAACACCTTATGGGCTTGGGGTTGGAATGAACATGCCAATACTGGCACAGGTGGAGAGGAGCACATCTTCCAACCTACTAGAGTTTATATTGGGGGTTTAGGTGATGCTGTAATAACACAAGTGTATGCTGGAGGAGCTCATAACTTCATATACACTGATGGCAAAGATGTGTCTTTTGATAGTCAATGTGAACCATAATCAAAAGGACTTTAGAGTAAAATTAAATTAGCATATAATGCTATAGTAAGATATCAAAAACAATTTTTTTGTTAACATAATCTAGTCTTGTTTTATTGTTGTGTCTATATTTTTGCTTTGGTTTAAGGCTTTCTCATACATTTGCGATCAAAATATTTGTAATTTTTATTTTGTACTATGTGGGATGTTTTTACAAATGACATGTCTTTGTTTTCATTGATATTTATAAGAGAATACCTATATATACAATTTTTTTAAGTATATAATATGTATGTTCATGAATAAAAAGCAATGTAATTGCACATGTGATTTTTTATTATAAACAGTACATATACCTACATGTTACTTTACACATGTAATTAATAATATCTATTGGTAGCGACTAAAGTAAAAGCAATATACCCCATTTGTATAATAGTGGAGGCAAAATACTGTAAGTTACTATCAAAGGTGGACAATTTAAATATATAATACTAAAAAGAAGCTAAAAAATGCGTTTGTCTATCTCATACAGTGCTATGAACAACATCAGGGGCTTATTCGACATATTGAACCTTCCAAGTTTTATTGCACAACTTTTGAAAAAAAAAGGAATGCAGTCTTTCAAAAGATATTTAAATAATTACAAGCTTTGGTAAAAAACTGGTTCATATGATAATTATTTTTTCATATAAATTTTTGAAATGCTAAAAACAAAACATTTATTTTGAGGCACAAAATAAGCCACTTAGTTTTGGCGTCGTTATCATAATCTGCCAGTATACACAAGTGCAACCTGTGTCAATAGTGGTAATAAATAAATCAAGTTCATTGATGACGCAAATACTATATACATAGGGATATTTCTACATCCAAATTATTAGCAATATTGTAGTCTGTTCCTTTAGGTAATTAACAACTCGTTTAACAATACAATGACACAAATGGCTAAGTTGTTATATTTTAATAGTAATGATTGTGATTTTTAAATGAAATATTTCTTTTATATGAAAAGAAAAAGTACAGACCTAAAGAAACAATCTACATGACAAATAATCACAATCAATGTTTGATAAATGCCTGTACTTCTTTTATTAGAGTGATTGTGATAATATACAGTACATAAAACAGCACAAGCATATATCAAATTTTCATTAAAAAAATCTATATTCTATTCAATCTTTGCATAATACATATAATTTTAGATTTTAGGCAGTTTCATGATGTAACAAAGCACTTATTCTAAAAACATTGAGGTAAATTGATACTAGATTAAATATACAGGATTCAATTCTATTAGATACATATCAGATATCTATTAAGACTTGCAACATAACATTGTTGGAAATTTCAGTGAATATTTTTGTTCATTTTGCTTTGCCAGCATACTTGCATGAATTGCTTTTTAAAAGTACTTTAAACTGAATCAAAAGTTTGGTAGTCCATCAATGTAAATTCAATTCACCTCAATAAAAAATCAAATCCTTAATATACTTTATACAAACAACAAAATAATTTTTAAAATATCCTGGCAGTTTTTATCTACAAAAATATTACTTTATTCAATCATTGCATTAATGGAGTTAATTCTGCCACAGAAATGTTAATATAACTTTAAAAACTAGTTTAAACTTTCTAGAATTTGAAAAGAGTTTAGGATTATCATTTTATGCTGATTTTTGAGTTGAGCTTGTGGGCCAATAATGTGGCGTCATTTCACTGCTATGCTCATTCAAATTCATGCTTGTATACAATTCTGTAAAGACACTGCACCACTACACCACAGACATATATCTAGATAGACGCCGCAAGTGTACGTACTTCGCGTGACTAAAGTAAGTGAAATTCACTTAGTTGCCACTAATTTCACTGCTACACTTCAGAACGCGACCAACCGTTTTCGTAGACAAACACCAGTAGAAAACGCGAAAAATGCATAATAGTGCCATTATAAACTGCAAAAGCACCATAACTGTGGGTAAACAGGGACGTTTCCTTCCACGGGCAAGTGATTTTGTAATCTGAAGATGCCTAATTTCTTTTAAAAACAATTATTTTGGTTTTGTATGAATTTCGAGAAAACAAATATGCAACCGAGTGATGCCTCATGATTTGTAATATATTGCAGCTTTTACTTGGTGTGATATATTTCTGATCCTTTATTAATATACCATGAATATCGAACGAACGCACTTTTGTATATTGCATTCAGTTTCGTGGTACGGCCGCTTGTACATTTTTTTGGCCAAATTTAACATTTAGTGAAGTATACGTTAGGCGACAGTTCTCAATTCTGATCGATTTTGAAAACAAAGGAACGAAAATTATTATGACCTTAGCAATATTATAAAACATTCTGTAATTTATTCATGTAATTTCGATAATTTTTGCAGCGTGTTGCCTGGAATGTCCGAATATAGTGAGCAAATAATTACATCAATTACATACAGGATATATAGTATAAGTAATACAAAAAAAAATACAATGCAGAAATTAACAGTGCACCGTCTTTACAAAAACCTGGAGTTGGTCACACATATGAGTTCGTTGCTTTCGAGGACGAAGGTGGTCTAGTTTATCCCACCTAAGATGCTATCCAAATATGCAGAGTAGCAAAGTTAGAAATCCGGGAAATAATAAACATGTCACAAAAATTTCACGAGGCCGTCATTAAGTAAACCTCTTCTGATTAATAAGATTTTACCTTATTTTGTCAGCAGAAACATTTTCATTTTCATTTGTCTTGCCATTCATCAATTTGATCAATTACCAACAGAAAACCATCTAGTAAAATTAATTAAGGAAGTCGCAAGTTTATATATTGATGTGCTTTTTCATTATTTAAGTTAATCAATAAGATCTTCTATTTATTACAAAAAGACGTCATACGAGTATAATAAGCTCATTTTATTGGAAGGACAATAATTTTAATATTTAAAGTTGATGAAAAATTAGTCTTAATTTTTTTTAAGTAATCAAAATTTTTTTAAAACAAGTAAAATAAACGGACTAAACTATCTTATTCTAGTATTTTTCTACTATATTAATATTAACAAATACTTGAACTAAAATTATTCCATTTAGAATCGATTAATTGAATTGAATAAGCGTGTTTACGCGTATTCCGTTCAATCAATCGATTTAGAGTGAGCGGAACAACGTTTCCATCACTAAATAGTTCTTGTGACGTCATAGTGGTGACAAAAAATGTGGCATGCTTGGTTTTCATACAAGTTGCTGTACTTGCGGCATCTATCTAGATATATGCACTGCACATTACCAGCACAGGCCCCATTCCGAAAGTTTTTACATAGTATGTGAAGAAGAAATTACTCCCATTATTTTATGAACATATTAATTGGAAATTTAACATTGGTCACAATTATAACAGAACAGTCCACATATAATTTTATAATAATTCTCAAATTATATTGAATTGCGTATCATTGCATGTTTTCAATGAATATGTTAATAATTTGGCTATGTCAGGATATTGTAAATACCATTTTGGGATTAATACAGTAATATTGAACAGCCAGGCTGTTCATTTACCACATTTAGATTGCTACCTCTTTCTTTCACCTTTTTGTGTCTTGCGCTTTTCTTTCTTCTCTTCTTTTAGTTGCTTTTGTTTTTCCCTGTAAAAACAAATTATTATTTAGAACAGGCAATATATCGAACATTTGTAGGTACTCATAGATTGATTATAAACAATTAAAAATAACCTATCCAACAAAATTCTTTTGAAGTGACAATCTGGTTACATAATTTGTATAAATATCCTCCTAAATTATTGCTCAATATTAAAAATTGTGGTGCCTTCAGGGAATTACAAATATTTTGTCTATGCGCATGTTACCAAAATTGGTATTATCAGAAAGATCGATTGGGAACTCCAGTGCAAATAATAATTAACCTGTCTTCTTTGTCCTTTTCCTTCTTTTTTTGTGCTTCCTGGCGAGCTTGCTCCCTGCGCTCACGAGCAGCAGCAGCTACATCAGCCGCATTAGTGTTCTTTACAAGCTCTGGGCCATCACCTTGATGAGGAGGAGTTTCATTTTCTACATCATCCTGGAAATTTAGAACATCTGTTTAAATTTAAAACTGTCACAAGCTAGATAGAAAATCTGATATGCTGTACATGAAATAAATATCTATCACAAACTCACTAGTTACATACTAGTTAAATTCACTGAGTTTTATAAATTTTATTTTAAATGGTTTTAACATTTGCTTCAGATAAATTAGATTTCACTGTACACTTTTTGTCATTACAAATTTTCTCTATGATTCTTAGGGTTGTATTCCAGAACTCTACTCAATGCTCAAGTCAGGATCTGAGTATGATTTCAAGCACTGGAAATACTACCGTAATGGCAGGGACTTGAGTATGATTTCGAGTGCTTTAAACCATACTCAAATCCTGACTTGAGCATTGAGTAGAGTTCTAGAATACGACCTTAAGTTATTGAGCATATACAATGACAAAAATTTTCATTTACTAGGGGAGAAAACTGAAAAAAGGACAAAAGATGTATATTTGGTCTAATATATCTGAAATAGGTATTTAAAATGATAAATATACAACAAAATTTTGAGAAAATCGTTTTCAAAAGGGCACTTTCCAAGTCTGACAAAAAATATCTATGCTATGAGCACAAGAATCAGAAGTAACTCTGAGGGTATTACCCAAAATACCCAGACCAAAATGAATTTCGAATTTTTTTTTATACATATACCTATATATATTCTTTATTATACAAAGAAAAGAAACATGAAACACACGTTACAATGGACATATACAATTTTAAATATCTGCAATAATTTTACTACACATAAATAACTACGAAATAAAATGTTATGAAATATTAAAATTTACCTCATTGTCGGATAGCTGACTGTATTGAGAAAGAATAGCTTCACGAATTTTCTTTTCTTCGTCTGTGTACTCCCGCCGAGTGGTGGTCGCGAGCGCTTGAGACTCCAGTAATTTTGATAGCCGTTTATCCATTTCTGCATCTGACACTGTCTTAGGGGACTCATCTTTAGGTCTACACGATTCCCACTTGTCTAATATCTCAGCCACATGAATCGACATATCTGTTTCCTGAAATTTCGTCATAAATATAAACAAGAAATAAAGTTAACCACGCTACTGTCCGAACTTTATACTTACCACAATCTCGGACAATATACCTTCCAATGCATCTTTCTTGTCGTCTATAGATTCTTCGCTTTCTAAAATACTTGATATGTATGATCCAAAAACACCTTCGTCGGTTTTAAGTGATCGTAATTTATCATTTAGCCACGGAACGAAGTCACTTAACGAGGCCGCCATATTGTCTATTTGACAATGACTTTTTTTTCTATTCTTGGCTTTTCGCGGTCTGCATTGAAGCCTACCAAAGACATGATAGGCTAGGTTAGTGTTGGGTCATGGAAAAATTTCCATTTTGAAAGGATAATATTTTTCAGAAAAATGGATATTTTTGCGGATATTTTTTCAATGTTTTTCCTTATTTTTACACATTTGACGTTGACAGTTGACACCTGTCAAAAGTTGAAGTTACTGAACGAAGACGATGGAGCCAATGTCATATGCAACGAGCCCTATACCGTGGTGTGTGGTCGTTTGCGGATTACGGGGTGTGCTTATGCTCTTCAGTGGCACAGTGATTAGTACTATGGGCGCTTGATGAGGAGGTTCCAGATTCATTCCCTGATTTGAGCCAATTTATGAAAAAAAAGACAAGTTGGTTCTGGTCAGGGTATTCTGGGCATTGCCCTCAGAATTATCGTTACTCTGGTACTCACAGTACAGGAAATTCCCTAGTTTGAGACCAGAAATTTGGAGTAATTGTCTGGCATTTTTTCCTTAAATGCTTCTCTTTTTGGCATAGCTTCCAAGAAAAAAGAAACTAACAAAGAGACGGTCGAGATACAACAACGCCATATGTATCTTATTTCCACTACATCGGGAGATATGCCTTAGATTTTGAACAATTGTGAAATCTTGTACTCATAATTTAGTCTCCGTATACTAACTACGTACGGTATCTAGCGTGCGGACGCTTCGGGCTTCGCCTTCCGATATACCTCGGCCTATGGCCTCGGCACTTAAGACTTTAAAAGAATTAACAAATGGCGGCCATATGGACAAATGCAAAAAGTAAATTTTGACTGCAAATTATTGTTAAATACCCTTATAGAACCCGACATGCCGATTTTCAGTACAATTAGAGCAAATTTTTTATCATACGCTAAAAAGTTTGTAAGTCAGCCATATTGAAAAATTACTAAAAGTAAATTTTAACAGCAAATTATTATTAAACATCCATATCTTTGTGTGGGGATCTCCCCTACATACCGATTTTCAGCTGAATTAGAGCAAATTTCTATCTGCCGCCAAGAAGTTTGTATGGTAGCCATATTGAAAAATGACGAAAAATAAATTTTGACTGCAAATTTTGGACCACATGCCGATTTTTAATCGAATTAGAGCAAATTTTCATCTGCGGCCAAAAACACTTCTATGGCAGCCATATTGAAAAATAAATACGATAAACTAATGTTGATCACAAATTATTATCAAGCACTCCTAGAGACCCCACCACGTGTCAACTTTCAAAGGGATCAGAACAATTTTTTTTCTACTGCCAACAAAGGTTTGTATGGCGTCCATTTTTTAAAATGGCGAAAAACGGATTTCGAGCACAAATGATTATCTGGCACTTCTAGAGGCCTCCACATGCCAATTTTTAGCTGAACAGAGCGGGTCTCTTTCAGCAGCTATTTTTAACGAAAAAACACTTATATGCCGCTATAAAAAAATGGCGAAAAAACTTTTGACCCCAAATTATGATCAAGGACTCATAAAAACCCCCGCATGCCAATTACCAGCCGCATCGATACAAGTTTTGCTTCGGCCGCCATTTTGGATTGGTCATCTAGAATTTTTGTAGTTGACTACTATTACCCTCTATGATATTCCTTCCAGCACCTCCTACCTATCTCTAATAGTTTCCGTGATAGAAGGTTTCGAAAGTATGGCGGCCATCTTGTTTATTTGAATTTCGCACACACACTATAGTGAGTGTGTGTGTGTTATTATTTGAATTTCGCACATTTTTTACTTTCTATGCACATTACGATTCGATTTTTATGAAGATCGATTCAAGTGCATACTTTTAGAACAAAAAATAAAAGTACCTATTTCGAAACAAAGGGTCGTATTCCAGAACTCTACTCAATGCTCAAGTCAGGACTTGAGTATGATTAAAAGCACTGGAAATACGACCCTATACGAGGGCTGCTACTTATGTATCCGGAATCCAGAATACCGAATTTTTTTAACGCTATATCTAACCTCCATAGCAAAATTTGAAGTTTTTTAAAAATACTGGCCGCTTTATTTGTTTTTCTTATGTCGCTAGTCTTTTGTTTTTGGCGGGTTTAAAATGTCATCTCGCTGCGAAAATGGAACTTACTCGTGAAAATATTCGTGCCATGATTTATTACGATTTTCGGCGTGGTTTAACGCAACAACAGTGCATAGATCAACTCAATTTAACTTTTGGTGATGAAGCTCCATCAAAAAGCACTGTGTATCACTGGTTTAGTGAATTTAATTGTGGACGTAGTATGCTCAAGGACGAGGTTAAGGAGGGTCGCCCGAAATCGGTCGTTGTACCACAAAACATTGAAGCTGTGCGAAAACTTATAATGCATGACATGTTACATATCGCGAGATAGAGGCGACTCTGGGCATTTGTATGACGAGCATTAATAAGATTCTGCATGAATATTTAGCTGTAAAAAAAATTTGTTCGCGTTGGATACCGCACATGTTAACTACGGATCAAAAAGATGCTCGCGTCGAATGGTGCAAGAAAATGTTCGAAAAATATAACCGTGGTGACTCAAAGGCTGTCTATAATATCTACACAGGTGACGAATCCTGGATTTATGCGTATGATCCCGAAACTAAACAACAATCAACTGTGTGGGTGTTTCAAAATGAGCCGAACCCTACGAAAGTAACTCGTGCAAAAAGCACTATGAAGCAAATGGTGGCCTGCTTTTTTGGTATTAATGGCCATGTGGCTACAGTGCCACTAGAAAATCGTAGAACGGTTAATTCGGAGTGGTACACGACCATTTGTTTGCCTGAGGTATTTGAAGAAATACGAAAAAACAACCGGCGACGCAGAATCATTCTTCACCATGACAATGCCAGCTGTCATACGTCACGCGTAACAACTCCGTTTTCGGAAGGTCAAAATGTGGAATTAACTGGTCATCCACCGTACAGCCCTGATTTGGCACCGAATGATTTTTATTTATTCCCAAATGTAAAGAATAAATTACGTGGTCAACGATTTTCGACCCGTGAAGATGCAGTCGACGCCTTCAAACAACACGTTTTGGAGATACCTCAGTCAGAGTGGCAAAAGTGCTTTAAAAATTGGTTTACACGGATGTAAAAGTGCATCGATCATCGTGGAGAATACTTTGAAAAACAATAAAACTATATTTAGTCATACATGTTTGCTTATTTTTTATTTTCCGGATACATAAGTAGCAGCCCTCGTATATACGATTTCTAGTGCTTGAAATCATACACAAGTCCTGACTTGATTGAGTAGAGTTGTGGAATACGACCCTAACAATTTGTTAAGGAAAGGGGCATATGAGCTCAATCGAGCAAGCGTTATTAATGAGGAAACGCCTCTGCTTCCATCTCTGTGGGTTGCTGCTGAAGACACTGGAAATCCATCGAGATCCGTAAGACGATTTAGTGGCCGTGTCGTCAAGGTACTTATTTTTACGGTAAGTACAGGTTATACATAATAAGCTTGCTGGAATAAATCTGACTCTTGCAATTTATCGACGATTTGCTGTACGCGTCCGGCTATTCTACAAATTTGAATTGATATTTTGGTTTAATTATTCTATTCCTGGCTTTTCGCAGTCTGCATTGAAGCCATAGCCAATGATGTGATAGGTTAGGTTAGTGTTGGGACATGGAAAAATTTACATTTTGAAAAGATCATATTACAAGACGAGACGAGACGAGACGAGACGAGACGAGCCAATACAATTCAATACAATTATTTGAAGTTTAATTACTGGAATGTAGAATCCCGGTGATCTTGAAATTTAATAATTAAATGTTAAATTAAATAAAAAACCGACCTCAATAGTTTGCTTGAAATCATACTCAGATCCTGACTTTAGCATTGAGTAGAGTTCTAGAATACGACCCTACGAGGTAGAATATTTTCTTCAAATTTAAATGGGACCAATACTAAGATACCGTCTTTCCAACAAAAGAAAGAAGCAGTTAAATCGATTCACAAATAAGTAGTAAACGTGTAACACACACAAAAAAACAGTCGAAATAAGAACCTCCTCCTTTTGAAGTCAGTTAAAAACACTTGAAATTGTAGTTTGATGGCATTGAAGAATAAAGAAAAATGAAATATTGTTGGTTTTTGTTTTCTATTATTGTTTTTTGTACTATGAAAAAATTATGTAATTTTCTATAATTGTTTGCATCTTGATTAGGTATTTTGCATATGAAATAAAGCAGATTTTATATTATATTTATTTTATATTCAATGTTAGCTTTTGGAGAATTGAACTTCCTAGAAAATAGGATAATACTTTTGAGAATGAACAGAGTTGGAAATAATTCTGTAAAATCAATGAGTCAGATGAAGAACTGATAACACTATACAGAAATCTGCGAGCTCGCACGACGCATCGCAAGAATTTGAGAATTGCTCCGCATCGCGTATTCCTGCGATGTTAATCTTCTTTGTGTTTTCTCCTATATTTGCTTATCAATAACAGCAGTGCAACACTCTTTTAAGGATCCCCGTCGCTGCCTAGTTTAAAAAATACGTTTAGTGCCATTGACGATCGTCGAAGGAATGATCACCCGAACCGTGGCTGTGAGACGATTTGCCGCATGAAATCGCATCGCAGCAATTCGCGTCGCAGTTTTCTGCGTTGCGAATTCGCATTGCGCCGATTCGCAGTTTTCTGTTTCGACCCAATCGATCAAGGGTGGGCGTTGCCCCTAGTTTGGGCGCCGTTCTTAACTTACAGTACCAACAAATAGACCTGTATCGGTCAATCATTTTTGATAACCCGAGTCGATCATGACTCATGCATAGTGTAATGGGGTCAAATGATTCGATCATATGTACGATATTTTACCGTGTCACCCGTCTCTCATGATGCTCTCACATGGCGTTTAAAAGTATCAAATAAAAAATTATACAATTTGCTTTTATTCTTTCCTGTTCATGGATAATGTGTCTATAGTTAAATGCATCATTGATAAACCACACATAAGACACTAAAATTTCCTTCTAGGAAAACTAACGGTGCTACAAAACAAAAAACGTATGAGCATTCAAATTACTTATAATAAATAATTATTAATGAACAATAAAATTAGCCAGTGCACTTGTAAATAAACACAACATACCGAAACACAGATCAAAATTACCATATAAAGGACACTACGCCGCGGAGCAATTAGGATGAACAATTAATAGACTCATTGATCCATTAATCCGTTGACTCGTTGTTCGATTGCTTGACTTTTTGTTCGATCGAATGAAGGTACATACTATCGAACGAATGTTCTATCGAATAAGCGACCAAACGAACAGTAAGAAGGCGGACCATGTCGTGAGTGGGTACTTCACGTGAGAGTGAACGAGACAACAATAATATTGTTGAACTATCTCTAAAATTATAATGATAAAGTCGAATATTGCGCGCATGACCCACAAACTCTAAAATGATTGGGTTATTTAGAAGCTAGTAACCGGGTTATCGGGCCATAGGTGCTGTTTCAATCATTTTGATTCGATTGAACGCGATCGACATATCGATCGATCTACTATAAGGCATTTCAGGCTTATCCATTCTTTACCGGACACCCTGTATATCGAGCACTCCTAGCTGAGTGTCACTGCAACTGTTATGGATAGGCGTGCAGCTTACCATCAAGCGTCCTGTTACTTAATATTATTAAAAAAATAGAAAAAAGCTGTAAACACGTTTGTCAAATCACAAGTTTCGCGCTCTTTTGCAACAACGTTATTTTTTCAAGGAATACTAGAATAATACAAGAATATCTGAGATCTGGCGGTATGGGTTAGACGCCTTAAACGGCTCATTCACTACCTGCATGGCGGGCCACCGTTATGTTCATATAGCGCGAATTATAAAACAAACTTCTATGTTTATAGTTTAATACACGAGAAAAACGAAATTTAAAATTATTTCACAACAGCGAAAAAAAACCTTGGGCTCTCTCGCTTGCGTTCAGTAGGCAACTTCAACTTCCAACTGGTTTCAAGGTCAAATGTGGGAAATTAAATATTGGAAAAACATCATTTTTTCAAAATGGACCCAGCAGCACAAGAGAATGACTCTTTATTACTGTATAGAACTATGTTTAGAGGATGGAAAAAATAACAATGTGTATCCGAACATAAAATTTTTTGTTTATTCGTTTTTTAGATTTCTAGACGAAATCTTTACGATTTCTCGTTGTCATTGTCGTTAGTGATAGGATTTGCGTGTTATGATTTATCGATTAGAAATATAATTTTTTTACTTTAGTAGTTTTCTCAAGTTTTAAAATTAACTTACATTTAATTCTACTTTTAACCAGAACAAAAGTTATTATATTGCAGAAATAGAGAATAGTAAAAAATATTAGTTAGTTATAGAATCGCCTTATCGCAGTCAGAATTGCATATCGATGTTTATTCATCGACATTTCACATCACTACCGTAACTGTGCAACTTTGGGAAGCCGATTGTTGTGGAATTTGTAGTTATTTTGTGGAATTTAAATATAGGGGAATAATGTCTGCACGTTACGATAGAGCTATTACTGTATTTTCACCAGATGGCCATTTGCTTCAGGTGGAATATGCCCAAGAAGCAGTTCGCAAAGGGTCCACGGCAGTGAGTAATCAAAATTTTGGTTATGTCTTTTGAATGAATATTTATTTGAACCTGTATGAATTATAATAATATTGTTTCCTGTAGGTAGGGGTAAGAGGAGATGATGTTGTCGTTTTGGGGGTGGAGAAAAAGTCGGTGGCTAAGTTACAAGAGGAAAGGACTGTCAGGAAAATCTGCCTTTTGGATGATCATGTAGTAATGGCGTTCGCCGGTTTAACCGCAGATGCTCGAATCCTCATTAACAGAGCCCAGATCGAGTGCCAGTCGCACAAGCTGACAGTGGAGGACCCTGTGACTCTGGAGTACATAACTAGATATATCGCTGGTCTTAAACAGAAGTATACTCAGAGTAACGGTCGTCGTCCCTTCGGTATTTCATGTCTGATCGGCGGATTCGACTATGATGGCCAGCCCCATTTGTTCCAAACAGAGCCTTCAGGAATCTACTATGAATGGAAAGCTAATGCTACAGGCAGGTCTGCTAAAACTGTTAGAGAATTCTTAGAAAAGAACTACACACACGAGGAAGTTGCCACAGAAAAAGGATCTGTCAAGGTAATGTCTAACAGAGTACACACACAATAAGACATATTTATTAAATAATAACTCAATGCCGTGGAACACATGGAAAGTTTTGCCACATACATTGCACAAGCGTTGTGGAGTATGGGTTTCATCTTCTCCTTAGAGGAGACCCGTGTGTTTTCCGTTTTACTACATGTGATTTGTGTTTTTCTGTACAATAAATAATGAAATAAAATAAGAATCAACTAGGAAATTTTATGATTTTCAGCTTGCGATCCGCGCGCTCCTTGAGGTAGTTCAATCTGGACAGAAGAATTTAGAAATAGCAGTCATGCGTCGAGGACAACCCATGCAAATGCTAGACGCTGACACCATCAGTTCTTATGTTTCAGTGATTGAGAAGGAAAAAGAAGAAGAAGCAGAAAAGAAAAAACAAAAGTAGTAATCATTTTTATGTATCTATATCTTTTTTTGTCTTAATAATACACGGTCTAAGGAAACATTATATAACTTATTTCATTTAAGGAACTTTGTTAAAATACCACAATTAACATGTTAAACAAAATATTAAGAATTAAGTAAATCAATAGTCCGGGAGATCTGTGAGTAGAGCTCCTTCAAATCAGTACCACATTCTTGATTGGAGCCTTTATTTACAATAATATCATTGAACATCTGATCCCACTCACCATCATTGTAATGATCAGAATTTTCATTATTTTTCTGAAAACATAATACATTAGTACACAAACAACACAATATTAGATAAATAGAATTTATATTCACCTCTGCCATCGACACATCATCATTGTGGTCATTGCTTACAAATGGAAGGATACAGTTTAAGGAATTGTGGTCATTCTTGTCTCCAATCTTTCTGGCAATGCCCTGGTCAGTGTCATGGTCAATGTCAAATTCAGCCAGTAATTCTACACCGGATTTCTCTTCTGTGGGCTCTGGGTCCAGATCTGGCATGCTCAGAAATTGAGCTGGGAAATTGTCATTGCTCTGTTCACATGGCTCAACACTAAAGTTCATCAAGCTGTCCTGTGCTGACTCTCTAAATAAAAAAAATGCATTGGAATGTTTTTATTCAACTTGCAATAAATTTCATAGGCATTGGTTTGCCTAATACCAAAAGTGACAGGAATCATTTTGAACATTTACCATGTTGATATAGTCCATTTTGATTTTATTAATACATAAACATTTATTGAAATTTAATGGAGATACTGATATATAAAATTGATCACACCTACTATTTCCAGTTTCTTGTTAATAAATTATTGAAAATAATACTTACCTATAATTTGCTGTGTTTTCGTTAATTGTAGTTTTATTAGCAACAGGCTCAACTGTGGATGGGATAAAAAGGATTTTAGGGACAAGGGATTGTATTCTCAGACTCTCTACAAGGATATGTATCATTTTGCAAGTGTAAGTGGTAACGTAACGTAAGGTAACAATAGCGCGTTAATTTGCGCCTTTTACAATATAAGTAAGATTGGAATTTCAAAATAAAATGTACTGGAACTGGGATTATGGAGAGAGAGCCAGACATCATCAAGGACAGGTTTCATTTTAGAACTGTAAGTGGAAGTGAGTGTAATATTAGGCAGTAGCAGCACATATCAATTTGTGCTTTTTAGGATAGGAGTAGGTAATTGAAATTTAAAAATAAAATGGACTAGGTATGGGATTAAGCAGAAAGCACCTGGCTGAGGCATTTGTTTTTCTGAGTCTTGGTCAGGTGTGTTGGAGACAATCCAATCAAATTCAAAGCTTTCTTCATCTTCACCAAAATCATCAGGTGTTTCTAGAAGTACAACATTAGTTACAATTTAAACACTATAAAAGGGGATATAAATTGAAATGTTCATGTTATAAGAACGTTATGTTAGTATTTTGGTGTGTTACACATGAACTGAAAATCAAAATGTACATATTATGTCTGTGTCTGAGCAAGAAAGCTCAGCATTGATTAATTATTCAGAGGGATCAACCCTATTTATGTTCTAATTAAGTAGGTACCTACTAATTATGTCCTAATCACAGATGCCTATGGGGTTAGTAATATGTGGGTTTGTAGCTAAAATTAATATCATACCATCACATTCAAACTTCAAACTGCAGAATTGTTTTGGTGAGTTTTGGGTGAACAAATCTTGTGCAGCCTTTTTCAAAGCAACATGAAATGCTCTACGCGCCTTCTGCAGTGGTGTTACGTACAAAAACTGGTCACCATTTCCATAAATGCTCTTTGGAAACAAAATAAGCAAAATGTTAATAAGCAATTTGTCTCAATCCACAGGTAAAGGTAGATAGATACCTTATGGCGATATTTTAAGGCTTCTTCCATTAAACGAATATGTATCAAGATAAACATAAAAATGCATCTAGCCATTATTTTTTTAAACTTCCTTTTTTATTTAAATAAACTACTTTTGTCTGTGAATTGACACATTTATATAAAGCTTAGTAACGAAGCTTTTATTGACGATAAATGCGACGGCTAAGCAGGTTACCTTAGGTTTAAACTGTTTTCTCATAGCTAAAGTTTTTCTAGCTATTTTATTGAGCAATTCCGGCCTGCCGTACTGAAAATAATCGTGCACATACTCATGCATGTATGGGTTACTTGAGTTGCACAAAGGATCTTGAAGGTGCGATGTTACTTTTCGAAATCCATATAGATTCAGCTGTCGAACAAAACTTGATATGTTCGTCGTTTTGAATATCGAGTGATCACTTTTCAAGTAATTTTGAAGAATCCTGTAATTTAACAAAATCGTCCGACCTGTACCGCCCCACAAAACCGCGTTAGTTTGCAAGTTAAGTAAATACCACAACTTCTGCGGGAATCGCATCTGATAAATTGCATTTTTGTCGTCTTGCATTTTCTTTTTAATACAGAAATACAAAATTTGAGTAAGACAACCAAATTTCAAAGAAGCGCGCGTGGTGCGATGTCAGTCACAATCTCAAAATCACAACCACAGACTATTAGATGCTAACGCATATCACAACTCATATTTTGGGGTTCGGTTCGCACCATCCTCTAAGGTTCGCACCATCCTATAAGGTTCGCACTAACGTATGCAATGTCATTGGGTTCGTAATTCACTTTGTCTGTTTTGTTTCAAAATGTTTGTAATTTATTTTATTTGATCTCACATTTTAAATGTAATAATTACTGTTTATTAATTTTTTGTACCAGGTCGTAATAGTATGTTGTATAGAGTGTTTCGTATCCATTAATTTAGTTACGGAACCATGTTGAATTTTATCGTTTTACATCGCACTTACTAAACCATAGACAATGTTTCCTATCAAAATGTCAAAATGACGTTGACCCTGTGATTTGCCTGCTTAATGCTATAGGATGGAAAAAATAATGCCTGTGACCGACCGACCGTTTCAATGTTTTGTTTGCGAGACCTTTCTTAAAAATAAATTGAAGTAAATGTTCGGACTGAAAAAACTTGATTCGTTTTACTGATGATTGGATAATTTATCGAAATGGATAAATCAAGGTAAGTGAATAATTATCGTAATACTATAAACATTAATGCAAGTGTGAGTCATTATTTCTTTCTCAATATACCTAGTTGATGATAATTGTTCTAAATTGTAAAAGCATGGCAGCACTAATCATTTACACGTACCTACAAAATTTGTATATTTTTATATTTTCTGTAGGTTTTCAATGTTGCTCTTGGAGCCTGGGGAGATATATTTTGAAGATTACTCTTGCACCATGAGTGACAAGGAATCGTTAGTCGAGGGGAAAGCTCGACAAGGCCGCCTCAAACTTTGCTCCAAATCGCTGGTTTTCGAGCCACGAGACTGGGCATGCCCACTGATCAAATTGCACTTCAAGGACTGTACCACTATATCCGTTGTGAAACCGCGAAGTTTTTGTCAATCCAGCAGTCAGGTTATTAAGGTGAAAACAAAGCAATACGCAGAGATGTTGGAGGAGAATATTTTGGCGCCTTACAAGTTTATATATCAAGAGAGGGAGTTTTATGTTTGCTTTGATTTTGCATCAGCTGAGGAGTGTTTGGGCCCAATGCAACAGTTGCAAAGAGCTTCTACATTGCATGCTCCTGAACATAATAGTATGGTGGCCACCATATTATACTCTAGATATAAGAGGATGGTATTTGATCGTGTGATGATGGACGACTTCACTGAGGAGATAGTGTGTGAGCTGCAGGCTGAGAAAATATCTCCGCTTGTAAGGCATCAGGGAAAACTGGCACTTACCCATACCACACTATATTTCCAACCATTCAGTAATGTTGAAGGTGTAGGTATTTTTTCAATTTCTAAACAATTTTATTCTACTAGCTTATGCATAAAACAGTTTGGCTAAACCAGTACAACAAGTACTCTCATTTAATTGCGTGAACTTTTATTGCAAGTAACTGATGATGAAGTAATATGATAACTGAAATGAAGCTATGAAATCAGGGCCTGGAAGTTGCTATACTAATTAGTGCAATTCTTAAATGGAAAAGAAGAATATAAAGTAGCAATAAATATGGTCAAATTGATTAATGCACTTATTGCTTTACAATTTCAGAGTTCAATATTGAAGCTGAAACTTAGCCAACTAAGAAGGATATACAAAAGAAGATTTTTGCTAAGGCAAGTTGTATGTATCATTGTGTTGTACACTTTTTTATCTTTTGAACGACGAAATATGTTATTTTGTAATTTAATGTCACTTCACCACAAAGTTTTGTTCCAAAACATCAAATCAATTAACTGTTTACAGTAACATCTTAAGATTAATGTTAAACCATAAGAAAATTAATATAAATGTAAAAGAAAAGTACTGTGTACATTTGTAAACACTGTTTTGCATTTTTAAGAATTTGTACCTTTTTTCAGGGCCTTGAGATCTACAGCACAGAAGAGAGTACAGTACCTCATATATACTTGACATTCCAATGTGAGGAGGATAGGGATAAAACCTATAGAATATTGGAGGAATCACCAAATGTTCAGCTTCAAAAAGTACATGCTGAAGAGATGACACTGCAATGGCAAAATGGAGTTGTATCTAATTATGATTATTTGATATATCTCAACTGGTAGGTGGTATTTTCAGTTCCATACCTCAGACAAAGTGATTATGGTATTGATGAGGGTTTATCCTTTATAAAATTTACAAACAAGTCTTTATCAATACCATTATCAGTTTATGTAGGGTGCTAACAATCAATATAAATTGACAAAAAATGAAGGGTACTTTTGGGGCCGAGTACTTATCTCATAATTATTACTTTAAAGTTACATAATCATAATAAGTTTCTATTAGTTTTCTGAGGAATTTAAGAAAACACATTAATCACTAAATACATTATGTTAGCAACTACAACATGTGATTCTTCCGATCAGTGAAATTATCCTTACAAGAAACCGAGTTAATCTTCATTAAAAAGGTCAATATTATTAATTTTTAAGATTGACACACACATGACCAACAATTGACTATGTCAAAATTATTTGCACAAAAAAACAGTAATGGATGTTAAGACATTTCCTTATAGTGTCTCAGTTAACCAGTACCATGCCAGACTGCCACACAGAGGAGGACCTCTGAAATCGAAGGCGGGAGAAATATTTCTATGGCCTACATTTATTTCTCTCGTGGTTTTGGTTGTAATTTGTGGTTATCTATGTATGTGTTCATGCCACACACGACACAGGGTTTCCCTAGTGCGGGGCTATGTTGAGTGTGTGCGTTATTATTATACATAAACAGATATGAATACTACATAGGCCGCACTATGAGTTTCCAGAACTGGCCACTTAAATAAACAATATTTAAAAAGAAATTACAACATTTGAAAATGGAACTTTAGAATACAGTTTGTTTCACCTGACTGTCTCTTGATTTTACATTGTGGCGTCATTTTAGAAATTGGTTGTCTATGTAGACAACCAATTTCCCACCATAACCATGGATTTAACTCGTGAAAATGTTCATGGTATGATTTTCTACGACTTAAAGGCTTGTATTCCAGAACTTTACTCAATGCTCAAGTCAGGATTTAAGTATGATTTCAAGCACTGGAAATACGACCCTAATGGCAAGGACTTGAGTATGATTTCTAGTGTTTTATATCATACTCAAGTTCTGACTGAACATTGAGTAGATTTCTGGAATACGACCCTAAGTGTAATGTAATAGCTCAGCGGAGCTTCGCTCGGCTTCAAACTGCTTTAAACTGCTTTTGGCGATGAAGGACCATGCAGGACGACTATTTATAGCTGGTGTGTAGAATTGAAACGCGGTCGTGTGAATTTCAGTGACGAATTTCGTGATGGTCGCAAGTCCACTGCTGTGAACGACATAAACATCGATGCTGTGCGCCGTATGATCAAACCAGGCAGGCATGTGACATACCATGAGATTCGGGCATCTTTAGGTTTAGGCATGAGTCAAATACAATCAATACTACACCAACATTTGGGTATGTAAAAGCTATGCTCTCGGTGGATCCCACACAATTTGACTCAGGCTCAAAAAACGGATCGCGTAACTTGGTGCAATGCCATGCTTACCAGATTCAACGAAGGGGCGTCAACTTTGGTGTTGGTCAAATTTATAGTTACGATCCCAAAACAAAGCAGCAATCGAGCGTATGGGTCTTTCGAGATGAGCTGAGATCAATCAAAGTGTGCAAAGTACCTCTAAACAGATGATAGCTTCTTTTTTAATAAAACTGAACACGTGGCTACTGTTGCTTTGGAGAATCATTGTACCGTGAATAGTGATTAGTACACGATCATTTGTTTGCCGAAAGTTATTGACAAACTCCGTAAAAATAACCGTAAACGCCGTATCATCTTGCACCACGATAATGCCAGTTCTCACACGGCCAGACAGACAAATGAATTTTTGATGGTGAACAACGTTGACCTTATGAGCCATCCCGCCTACAGTCCCGACCTGGCACCTTGTTTATGAAAATTAAGAACCAGTTACGCGGTCAACCATTTTCATCACCTGAAGAGGCCGTCGAAGAGTATGAAAAATATGTTTCAGAGATTGTCACAGAGGAGTAGCATAAATGTTTTCAAAATTGGTTCATTCGTATGAAAAAGTGCATTAACGCTAACGGAGAATATTTTGAGAAACAATAAATTCATTTCTGACCATTTATAGTATATTTTTCTTATTCATTCCGGAAACTTATAGTGCGCCCCAAGTATGAAAAATTGTTGTTACTATTAATAGACGAAGCAAATAGTAATTACTGTTGCTTTAATAATTTATTTCGAAAATGTAAATAGGTGAATTTAATTTTTTACTCGACAGCCTGGCAGACAGAAGCAAAAATGATCTCACGCAATATCCCGTGTTCCCGTGGGTAGTGGCTGACTACACATCTGACAAATTGGATTTGAGTAACACCGATACCTTTAGAGATTTATCCAAGCCAATGGGAGCTTTAAATCCTGATAGGCTAGAGAAACTGAAGGAGAGGTATCACGAAATGAATGACATCAAATTTTTGTACGGATCGCATTATTCTGCACCTGGTTTGGTACTGTTTTATCTGGTAAGTATTTCGTTAGTAATTCTTCTAAAGTAATGATAGCGCGACTCAGAGACACTATTGCTGATAGTCATCTGACATTCGTAGCTAGTTCTATACAATAATGCCAGAGTGCATACTACCGAACAAACCATGCCGCCTAAAGCTAAAAATTGCCGATTAAGGCTCCTTGACATTCTCCATGCTCATCTGAATGGACTCCTAATTTTTCGCAGTTGAGATCTACAACAAATTCGTTTCCATGAAGCAGTCGAAAGGTGCTTACAAAGTTTAGTGGGTTCCCTTTCTCCACGATTTTTTACTACAAATAAATAAATGATCTTCCAGTAAGATGGAAGAAGTGTATTGATAGTAGTGTTGTCCAATGGAAGACGAAGACGAGACCAACCCATCGCGTCAGTATACCTGCTCTTGGTCTTGGTATTGCACACTGTGGTTTCGGTTTTGGTTCCGGTCTTGTTTTAAGAGTCTCGGAAGTCTTGTAATTATCTATTGCTAATTATTAAGCTATCCTATTCTGTTTTTCTTACAAAAAGTGGCAATGTGGACTGGTTTAGATTTTAGAACAACGTAACAGAGTAGGTACATTTTGAGTACACATTGTTACAATATTTTTACGATAATGTTGGTTGGTTACTATTTTTAGGCATTGACTTAGAATTATATGGACGTCGGGTCCGCGCTAAAAAGTGTCCGAACTTATAGAGCGTTAAAATCGTATACAGAGCGTCATTCACGCTTTAGTCTTCGTTTGTTCGACTGACAGCGAAGCAAGCAAAATTAGACAGTACTGCGATGACATTACAATTTAAATTCAACGTTTTTGCTTTTTCATATTCCTTTACATGTCACTACGTTTAAATAGGCTGACTTGGGACATTTTTTTCGTAGTTTTTGTATTAGACCCGTCGTCCATTTATTTGTAAGTCAATGTTTTTAGGCATAAAATTGTTTACTATTGTTTATTTAAAAAGAGTATGTTATAAATACATGGAATGACCCCGCTCGAAGGAGCGCCGAGAGTCGTTAGTTTCATGAATTTCGGTGTATGTTGTTGTTGATAATACGCTAACTTCGCTAGTGTTTTTTGTTATTTGCTACACTTTTATCATTATTTTACGTCAGTAAAAAAAACTTACTTCCAAATTTAATCATCGATACAATTTTCGAGTTTATAAGTCGCCGAGCGTGATCGGAAGAGGGTCGATCGCGCTCAGCGGCGATGTACCTGCGTGGCGGCGGGCGATCAAAGCGGGGGCTACGTTCACCAGTAAGTTTGACAGCCGCGAGGAGGACTACGGGGCGTTGTAGCCCGCTTTGTCGTGAGTAGGAGGGAGAGAACCTGGCTACTCCGTTGCACAAGTCGATCCCAGATCCCTCCCACTAGAGCACCCGAGAAGGCCACTATGGGTTTGTAGCCGGGAAAAGTCTGGCATAACCTCGCCGTTGCCCCGCCGCGTAGAGGTATCTCAGGAGGATTTCCCTAGGAAAAGAAATGGTCTTTTGTGTTACAAAAATGCAAGACCAACACCAAGACTGATTTTGGACAACACTAATCCATAGCATGGGTGCATATTTTGATTAAGTAATTAATATTTTCGAACCTATTCTTTGTACGAATTCTCCTACATTGAACTGCAATTTTATTGCGTACCCCTGTTATTGCAATGACCCGTGATGTACTTTAAAAAAGTTTGCATACTTGCTTAATTTATATTATCTTGCAGGTTCGGAAATATCCTCAATATCTGTTGTGTTTACTAAACGGAAGGTTTGATCATCCAGATAGAATGTTTAATTCGATCAAAGATGTTTACAATAATTGCTTAAAAAATATGTCAGATTTTAAGGTATGTACTCTTTCAGTTATATTCATTGGTTTATTTATCACATCTTTGACGACCTCCCGGGTTCGATTAACGTAGAAAAGCTTTTCGGTATTGTCTCGGGTTTCTGGATGTTTGTGGTACCGTCCTTGTTTTGGATTGTCATAACATGAGTGCTTTAGTTACTTACTTTGGGATCAGAGCAACGTTATGTGAGGTTGTCTAACATTTATTTATATCTTCAACGTAATTAATAGTTATAACGTAATTAAAACCGCCTCTGAAGCAGGCTCGCACTTCTGAGTTTATGTGCGAAATTTTATTTGAAATTTACTATGAGCTTTTCTCTGAAGGAAAAACTTCGTGATGAAACATGTACGTTGAAGAAGGTTCACAACTCTCGAAAAAAGTGTGAAGACCCTAACCCGAATTGGGCCAGCGTGCCGGACTATGGCCTGAACCCTCAGCTGTGAGAACACCCTGGTGAAATTACAGGCACATGGGACTTATCAACTTATGTCACAGGGTAATGGGCGTAGAGGCAGTGCATCTCGGATCTTTGTGATTTAAAGCTCGGAGTGGCACTGCAACTGTTATGGACAGGCGTGTCGTTTACCATCAGGCGCATGACTTGTTCGTCACCTTCCACCATCACTTACTATCATAAAAAAGACCCGTGCCCAGCTGTGTGATATGTAAAAGGGTTAATGGTGACTGAAAAAATTAATGGCTATATATTTTTCAGGAACTGGTTCCAGAATTTTACGATACAGAGACAAAAGGTGATTTCTTAGTAAACAAATACGAAATAAATTTTGGTGAACGTCATGACGGTACGAAAGTGAACAATGTGGCACTGCCACCGTGGGCTAATTCACCTGAAGACTTCGTACTCAAGCTTAGGGAGGCTTTAGAGTCGGAATATGTTTCTCGACATTTGCATTTGTGGATAGACCTTATTTTTGGATACAAACAAAGAGGCGAAGAAGCAGTTAAAGCTAACAATGGTTGGTAGTAAGGGCTTAATTAAAAGATATATTTAGTAGCAGTAGAGCTCCTTGTGAAAGAGTTCGTCCAGGATAGTACAGCCACCTTACCTATTTCTGACGCCAAACAGTAATGTTAGCATTACAGTGTTCCGGTTTCAAAGGGTAAGGGTGCTGGTGAAATTACACGCACATGGGACTTGTCAACTTGTATCTCAAGGTGACGGACGCAGTGGCAGTGCCCGTCAGACCTTTGTAATTTAAAGCTCTGAATGGCACTGCAACTGTTATGGACAGGCGTGTAGCTTACGATCAGGCGCACGTTGTGCTCGTCCCTTCACTTGATATTATGAAAAAAAAAAATATATATATAAATGTCGAAATTTTTGTGGACAAAGTGTTGATCATAATACTATGTCACAAATTTTCAAAAAGGTTCTCTTTCTGGTTTGACAATATTGTCTTCTGTTTAATTGAGCCATAAATATGTAGAAAAGAGTAGCTATACCTCTGAAACTTTGCTTTGCAGTTACAATGGTATTTACGTAACTACCTATTTACATAGCTACGTAGTGTTTACATTGTCGGTGTTTTGTACCTACAAAGGGCGAAAGCGCTATTTTGAAACTTTTTTCAGGAGACCATGTTTTAGGTTTTAACGACTGTTTTAAAATATTTACATATTGTTTTAAAATTCGATTTTGGCTTTAATTAAGTTTATATTTTAAAATTTTATTTAAAACAATACTTATTTATTTATTTATTTATTTTATTTATTTATACGTGATTATATTTTCGAACAGTCGTGAAAAACTAAAACATACTCCCCTGAAAAATATTCGAAATGGTGCTTTCATCCTTTTCTGTGTTATATACATTTCCAGGTTCTCTGTTCATCAATTTGTTGAATTTTGGTTGAAATATACATTGATTATAAATTTTAAATAAAATGTTCCCTTTTTGTCTATAAAAAGTATAAAAAGAAAGCCAAAAATCTTTACGTTTTCTGTATGGTACGCAAATTTAAATTTTTCGTTGTCCTGACGACGAAAGCAAAGTTTTGCTGGGAAATTAAGTTTTTTAATGTTTTTATGCTAGAACCAATTAGAATTTGAATTGTGTTAAATGGTGTAATTAATTCTATACATGCATTCAAATAAGCAGTTAATAAATTACTGTGTATATTGACTTCTTAGTGTTCTGTTAAGTTTGTAGACATTTCAATATTTTGAGTCCTAAACTATAGCGTAGTATAATTCAAATTCATAAACATTTATTACACAAATAAAAGTCGATATAATGTTAGTAAACAAAATAACTTATGATCTAGTATTAGATTTATATTATTAAATTTAAAGTGACAATACAACTATACAATTATATGACGGTATGTTGCCGTCCACTAACTAAAACGCGGCTACGTGAAAAATGGTCAAATATCCTTTTTATACAGCAAAAGATAGTGCTCAAAATTCTCTTTAAAAAACAGTTTAAATTAGTTAACGTGTTCTACTTATAGACATTTACCCTAACGATGCATAGCTTAAATATCATTAAAAAATTTCAGTTTTCTAAAACTGGGTTATGGTTTTTTATGGTATCTCAAAAAAATAATTTGCCACTTAGCCGCGCACTTAGCGGACGGTAGTATGGAGGTGAATCCATCTCCGCAGGAGTGGCGAGTCCCACCGATCTGTGAACACATACAGGTTGCTGTTGGAGCCCCCGCGGAGGCGCCCCGGCGCAGATCCACACCTTTTTCTCACGAGGGCCATGAAACCATCTGCCTGAGCCTTGACAAACATCTCTGATGCACTACATCTCCACGGCAGCCCCATCAGCACCCTGAATGCGTTATTATATTGTAGTGCGGACATACACATTCGCATTATCTCTCGATGCACTCGCGTTGCATGGCGTTGGTTGGTTGCCACGCGCTTGTAATTATTATGCGAATGTGTGCGTCCGTACATGGCACGCGGCGGACGTGCACACATACAAGCTGCGCTGCTACGTTTGTATGGAGTTACTGTACTTGTCTTATTATACGATGTTATTAGTTTATAAACAATTACTTTCAGTATTTCACCACGTGTGCTACGAGGGCTCGGTCGATCTAGAGCTTATATCCGACATGAACGACAGGCACGCATTAGAAGTGCAAATAATGGAATTTGGCCAAGTGCCAAAGCAGCTTTTCACCAAGCCGCACGTTAGAAAAATCGCACATCACATTCCCCGGCCTACGTCCAATTTAGAAGACCCGTTGCTGTACAAATTAGAATGCATAGATACAATATGTTTACATAAAGATGCCGTGACCTGCGTTTTGCGACAAGGAGATAAAATTATTTCCGTAGGCAAGGATGGGATGTTGAAAGTATACGATGCAGAGCAGAGAAAGCAAATACGGAGCATCATATTGTGCGATACGCCTCTCAGTTCTTGCGTAATGGTCGATGAAAATATTGTTGCCGCTGGTTCTTGGGGCAACGAAATGTAAGGCGTGCTTTCTGGGTAATTAATAATATTTCTAGCAGTCACATTTATTAATTTTTCATTTTTCAGACACCTCTATGATGTAGAGTACGGGAAAATAGTGGAAAGCTTCCGAGCTCACGATGATTCTGTCAGTTGTTTGTTATGGCTTCAAAAAGGTATTCTCTTTAGAAAATGAGATAATTTCTTATTAATTTTCTATCTTGAATGGCTTCTACATAAGGTGTGTTTCTAGAACGGTTGTTGATATCTGGCGGTTGGGACGGCGTGGTACGTGTGTGGGGTAACGTGGGCCGCACTGGCCAGGCTCTTCGAGGCCTTAAGGCGGAATTCGATCATGATGGAAATATCACCGCCGTTAACTACAGGTATATTCTTAGTCCGATTCGAAGGTTTTTACAAAAATACCAGATCAATTTTCAAATAATGTGCCTACTACACAAGTAAGCAGCATTCCTATTTCCAAGGACATCAAGCACACAAGGTTAAGCTTGCACGCGATACAGAACTAAATGGCAAAGGCGAACTTACCTAGACTCTACCGCGTTGTCTGTGGGCGATATGATTTTGAATAGAATTTCATTATGCTTCATAATTTGTGAAAGATTTTGATCTTAACGTTTTTCAGTTAAAAAAGTTCGTTTACGTTACGAAATTTCCGACTCTTGGTGTAATAAGGCCATGTCTGCAAAACGACAATTTTTTAGGAGAGTGGTTTGAAGATTCTGTGAACGAAATTAATGGATAACTTTTTTATGCTTAAATAGGATAGATAAAATTACACGTATACGTACTATTTCGCATTGCGCCTCTTATCGAATGGCTAGTGCTCTAACGAATTATTTAACTTCATCCCACCTTCTTCCCCTTTCTTGCCCCGAAGCCCGGGTGCTGGCCTCCATAGTCACACTTTTACAACTTGCCGTAGTCCACTGCAAACTAAATTGTTTGGTAACCTGTCTCTGTGATCTGTAACATAGTCTTCTTCTTTTAGCTTATAGACGTCGCCCTTTTAGGATTTGCCAAGACCCATTCTTATATCAGATCTTGGCCTCTAGCGGCGTTAAGTCGCGATGAGTGGACAGGAGGAAGGGAGGCCTTCTGCCCGCATTAGCGGCTGAAAAATTAAAAAAAGAGTTTTCCGCTTAGTAATTATGAATATATTGTAAAAATAATATTTAAAAAAATCAATAAAAATCATTGCCAATGTCCAGTTGTCAAACTGTCATAACACAATCGATAAATGGAACTACCTTCCAGCGAATGCAATCCCTTCTTTCTATGATATGGGCTTTCAAACGAGGCGTGAAGAGGCGTCTTGTAGGCGTCTTGTAGGTAGAAGTGGAGGAGGCTAGGGCAGTGTTCATATCAACACTGCACTAGGTTCCTTCACGTTTCGATTCCACTTTCTTTTTAACGTCAGGTCACATATAAAAAAAATTTTTCATGTAGTTCGTATTATTTTTAAGACTCACGCGAGATAAAAGCAGTTTTGTCGTATCATCACGTGTGGCTTTATCCCACCAAGGTTACGATTTCATTATACAGGGTTATTTGTAAAATACTAACCTCGCAGGACTGTATTACCATAGTAAAATGAGGGCATTATGGTAACTCCGTACAAAGTACCAGCTTGTATGTCTGTGCGACTGCCGAGCACCGTGTACATACGCACACATTCGCAAAATATTGAATGGCGCGTTGGGACGTCCAGTGCCATGCAACGCGAGTATATCGCTAAATTATGCGAATGTGCGTATCCGAACACGGCATGTTTGGGGGCAAACCGCGCTGCTACGTTTATATGTTATGGAGTTACCATACTTGTCTTATTAATCTTATATTACTAACTTTATAAATAACAACTTTTGTTCCATGACTTTTTACAAAACGTAATAAATTGAAAAACCAAAAATAAACTTTCAAGTTTTTGTTTACTATCTTACACTTTTGAGATCTGTATTTGGTGGTAAGTTCAAATTATGTGTGTGCGAGCGTCCTCCTCGACGTCTCCCACTTTCTTCCGCACAAAGCACAAAGTTATCATGGTTTAGACTTAGAGCGACCTATTTTTATTTTTGTATGTAAGTAAACATTGGATGAATTATTCGTTCATAAAAGTCGTGCAACAATAGTTGTTTTTAGTATTTTACAATTAACGCTGTATAATTCGTAAAGACTTATAGATTTGGGACAAATTTGTTTGTTATATCTATTGTTTCAATTAGACGTCGTCGCCACGAGATAGATGTAATAACGGGCACATCAGACGGCGAAGTGTTCTTCTGGGACTTTACCACCAGAGATTTGATGAACAAAGTATGTGTTCACTCGTCACCGTTATGCGGCGTGGGATTTGTGCTGTCGGGAGACCGCGTGGCCACCATCAGTGAGGATGGCAACATGATTGTTACTGATCTTAGCGTATTGCATTCGGTGAGTGCGTTATTTGAAGATGTAATTTATTATTTTTTAAACTTAGGATGTCACCGCATATATTAACGCGGGATCGGCTTGAGTCGATCTGAAAAACCATTATGTCTCAAGTGAGGGATGTATACGTAACATGGGGCTTGGTAAGGACGAGGAAGGTTGGAACAACATATTCGTAATAAAGTAGTATAATGTTTTGCATCTTTAAAAACTCTGTAATATTAGACCCTATCTGAAGGAAGAGACGCCCTTGGTAGGTGTTGTGTAATGTGGTATTGTCGCATTTGAGCTGTGGTGATAAGGTTATGTTATCCGTAAAATTCAATTAAATCTTACGGATAGGTTAACTAACCTATTTTTTTATTTAATTGAATCTGATTTAATTGAATTTTACGGATAACATAACCTTATCAACGAAAAGTTGAAAGTAACCTAACTAGGTTACTTTCAACTTTTCGTAAATATTGTCGCGAATGGCTACTTACTACTTACACAACAGCAAGCTCTTGCGCTTGGAAAATATCAATCCAATACTGATATGGTTAATTAATTATGCTGTCTCGATTTCGTAAAACAAAATATTTAAATACAATACTTTATTGTAATTAAATATTTTAATTGCAATTACAGGATTATGGTAAAATAACAGAAGCCGTGGGTTCTCCGCGACCACTGAGTGATAAACCGTTTTGTCTTACTAATTAGCACGTATTCGTACACGGTCTTATATATATAACGTAAAAAATAAAAAATAATTATTATTATACATTTACAAACGCCTCCTGATGTAACTACAGCTGCTACCAGATGACTTGCTTGCGCGATATAAACAACTGCATACAGACGTAACGATTGCAGGCATGCAGTCCATCTGTTAGCAGCCTAACAGATATAAATAAATATACCTAATATATGTGCAATCGACTACAGAAACCGTCTTTTTGATTGAAATTGAAGTTTAAGTAGCCAACACATACGTATAATCTATTAGTATAACAGGGTTGTAAAATACCAACAATCTCACACTTTTCTAATATCATAAACAACTGCCTCCGTGCAACGGTTATCACGCTGGACTGCCACGCAGAGGCCCTGGGTTAGATTCCCGGGTCGGGAGAAATATTTGTATGGCCTACATTTATTTCTTTCGGCGGTTTGGGTGTAATTTGTGGTTGTTTATGTGTGTGTCCATGGTACTCGTGATACAGGGTTTCCCTAGTGCGGGGCTAAAAAAAAACTTCTTTTTGTTCCATGTCTTTTTACAAAACATACTAATTTTACCAAAAATAAGACTAAACTTAAATTTTTTATACTGTCTGACACTTTTCGTCTGACGATCCCCACCCCGCTCGCGTGTTTTGCATCGGACTGGAATTTACCGCTAGCGCTTCTTTTGTTACCGCACAGAGTTATCACCGTTTGGAACAATCTATTTAGATAATTAAACTGTTTTTCAGATCATAATCGTTTATATTTGTTTTTTCAAACAAACCAACGTTTCGGGCACTTTACAAAGCTTATGGTCATTGCTGCTGACTGAGATGGTAAAGTTTTTAACCAGTTATATCTAATATTAATGCAAACCACTCTATTTTTCATTCTAAACTTATATATAAATACCTTATTTTTAATTTTCCAAACAACTATGTTTAAAAATTATTTCAGTTTAACAATACGATTTTTTATTACACTAAAATAACTTAATAACGAAAAAAATTGTTTCATTTACTGTGATTAACAATCGCGAAAATCTTAGAACTGAGTTTTTAAATATTTGTACCAATATATTTATAACTTTTGTACCAAAGGTAAAATATGATGAATAAACGGCCAATTATTTAAAATTATAGAGCAAAATTTGTTTACGATATTAGTAATATAATTTCGCGAGGTTGTTAGTATTTTACAAATACATAACTTAGTTTTCATCAATGCTTTTTCTAATTAGGTCAGAAGAGACCAAAGACCTTTTGTAATAGGTATTCAGGTAAATTTGTTTGGCTGGAATGACCATTGCGCGGCTGGTGGGCGGGCTTGGACCTCCGAGCAAATACTACTTCTATATATACCTAGATACATCTGCTGATCGTGCGTGATCTCGAGCTTATATAAGGACCATTTATAAAAAATGCAAACAATGCAATGCGATTGAAGCTTCAATTATTATATTTTTTTCTTATAGCAATTTCAAAATGGTCTATTGAAAAATTGATGTCTCTCTTACGTTATTTGAATTCCCATTATAGAAAAGTGTTAAATTGTGATCTTTAATGTGTGGCTGTGCGGTACAGTTAGTGTACAAATGAATGTGTTCAAAGTGAAAATAACATTATGCCAATGAGTTAACGGTGCACTTTCCATGGTTTTCATATGGATTTAAGTTTCAATCAAAAGTGCAAGTTAAGGAAGCACCACATCTGTCGAAATCCAGTCGCGTAATTTTGGTATTGTAATTGCTTTCACTCGGAGATATACTATTTATCTATGCCGAAATTGAAATTGTGGGCAGGTATGTCGCTAGGATTAACTTCTTATGGTTGACACTTCTTAAATCAAATGTTAAAATAATTAGGAACAATTAAGAACAACACACAATTGAGATAATTTTGATTGTAGCAGATAGTTTACTTTTAAGCAGGCGTCTGTCAGAGTTCACTTTACACTGGCCGATTTTGGAGAATTTTATGTACCTGCTTATTTTACCCGATTACCCTGATAGGGAAATAAAAACAATGCTACGTCTCTAACAATGAACACAAAGTATTCTCCTAACCGTTAATCTACTGGATTTTTTCTGTGTCTAAAGTCGCGTACATATCGCACTGCTATTACAATAGTGTTGTAACTCAAAATGTGCGAAAATTTGATTCTGTACACGTCAGTAAAACCGACATTGAAATATTGTAAAAGTAACAATTAAAACAAAATCTACTTAACTCAGAAAGAGACAAACTTTTTGCGAACTAGTTGTGGATTAAACAGTCTTAATAAATAAGTTTCTAAAACATATTAAGTTATTTTTACATTAAGGAATTTTAAACATATCAAGGAATAGTTTAAATGTCTGTAATAAATGAACTTTAACCTATACATAAATTTTAATAATATTTCGGAAGCGAGTATTTCGTTTTTCATCGATTCTGAAAAAATACACTTTTTGAGTTAATACACTATTGTATTAATAGTGCGATATTTTTGTTATTTCATATAAATGCAACTTTTTTATTATTATTATGATACCATGTGACTGGACGAACGAGTGATGCGCCTGGTGGTAAGCGACACGCCTGTCCATAACAATTGCAGTGTCGCTCAGAGCTTTAAATCGCAAACCTCGAAAAAAAAAAGTTCAAAGCGCCAATAATTTCGTCAACACCTTTCAAAACCGAACCACAGTAAGGATCACATTACTGCTTGGCGGACAAAATTGGTAAGGTGGCAGTACTTCCTTGGAAGAACTCTTTCACAAGAAGCTCTATACTGCGACTAACACATCGCATAGTCTGTAGACAAGAAAACATGCTCGCGCGGGATTTGTTTATTTGAGCATTGCTAACATTGACTTACAAATAAGTCAATGATTGCTAAGCTTGAATTCTCAAACAAAGGAGTTTCGCTGTACAAACTAAATCAATAATAATTGTAGAACTATTGTACACGTTGATAATGAAAATTTAAATCTTATTTGTTCTGTATATAGAGACGTTTCAAAAATTTACAAAACGACATTGTTCATAGTTTCAAAGAGAGCATATCTTATGGTACCTATTCGATAGTGTCGGTGATACCACCAATCTTATCGAACGTACCTATTTGTATAGTATAGAGCGACCTTTTGCAAGGCACATTTACTTAAATATTATAAGGTACAGTTAACAGTGTTACCTATTTACATTTATTGATTGCTTTTAATGTATTACGATATGAGCTATGACATATAGGTTACTAGCGTTAGCATGACCCGTTATTAGTTACATGTAAGTTCTTATATATTTTGTAATTTTTCATCACACATGCCCGTAAATAGTATTATTGCATGCATGCTAATTTGACCATACTGCCCCAAATAAAACGTCGTGCCTTTTTATTCTCATTACATGACCACGGCTGTAATCAGAAGAAAAAGTCCCGAGGCTTTTATTTGGGGCATTATAGTCAAGTTAGCTTGCATGCAATCATACTATTTACGTGCAAGCGTGATGACTGATGAAAAATATTGTATGTTTCACGGGCGGTACGGGAATTGCGAACTCGACTCCAAAAGCCATCAGTCTTCGACTTCGGGCTTCTAATGGAGTCTTGTTTGTAATTCCTTATTTACCGCCCTTAATACACAATGTACTATTATGTACTACTAAGAAATGCGAATGTTATATCGTCGCCTTACTTTCACAAACTCGTATCTTAAAGCACAAAGTTACTGAAATGCAAAAAAATGGATTGTATCTGTAAATTTTGCAGGCTGATTTCACATCACATTTATTTCATATTCGTGTGAAAATGGCTTTGGTTGATTCCGCATAACAGTGAGTCTTTAATCAATCATTGGAAAAAATATACCCATAGTAATATTGAGGATATACACTGATTAGTGTACGATGTGAAAACACGATTCCTAAAAGAAGGGTAGCGACAACCCGTGTGTTTTGTGACCCAGTGTTTTTTAAGATAGGCAAAAGCGAGTGTATACTCTACTTAAAGTAATGCATCCAAAACACCCTTGACAAGAAATTTAAAATAAATATAAAGTTTTACCATCTCCTCAATAATCACTCTTTATAAGATACGAGTTTGACAAAGTTAGGCATCGATATATAATGTTATACTTAAATTAAAATTTAAAAACCCCGGACACAAAAGGGTATATAAGGGTAAGGGTAACTAAGTACTAGCCGATACCAATTTAACGAGCCCAAATACGATAGTTCTACTGTAAGTAGTTGAGTTTGGTAGTCAGCAGACTGTCTTGGTTGCAGCATCAGATCAAAGTTACCAATACCAATCAATGTCATCGTATTTCCATAGTACCTATAACTTTCACGTCGATCGGACACGTGGAAGTAGAATAAATATTCATTTTCTGACATATCCCAAAATTAACTGGGAAAACAGCTGAATCTTCACAGCGATTAAATTAGCATACAAATTAATTATGACTTTTTTATAAAAGAAATCGACTTCGAAATTACATCCATTTACCAAGTTTTATTGAAATCTGTTACTGCAAAAGTGCGCGAAACCGGATTCATCCCCTATTTTGCCACCCTTCAAGTGGGACCAAAACTGAGGTACTCTCTTACCACTAAGAAAAGAATCATCAAAATCAGTCCACAAATGCCGGAGTAATGGTTGTGTACTTGACGATACTAAAATTGTAAATGTAATGTATAGTAATAGGGTGTTGCGACTAAGTGCCATACCCTTACAGTCAATATTGTATGTACAAATGTGACTTGCATGAAAATAAATAAATAAATAAATAAATAATCGCAACAACACATGCAACAAAATATAGTCGGATTGAGAACCTCCTCTTTTTTTGAAGTTGGCTACAAAAAAGCCTTAAAGTCAGTCCTTTCGCTTGAGAGCTACGATGCCACAGACAGACATAGGCTTCAAATTTATAACTCCCCTCTTTGCGTATGGGTTAATTAGAAGTCATAAACTGTACCGAAGCATGTGCCAACATTACAAATTAAAATAATTTTACTTTACTTGTTATAGAACAGTTTGTGTTTTGTTTAAAAAATATCATAAATTACATGTTTAGCGGTCTTTGTTTTAATTTTATGCCATAACACGGACATCATTTGCATAGGTGTATCAAAAGCAGTTATTAGAACCAGCGGCCTCGCTGTGTTGGGACGGGCACAGCTTGTTGTGGCTCGGCGGCAGTAAGGGCACTCTACTGCAATGGAACATGGTCACAGTCACGCAGGTCGGGCAGGAAGACGCACATAAAGGTCAGTTATATCATATTCCTACTTACACTCATATGTAAGCTACTTATCCTTGAAATCGTCGTGTTCAGATAAGCTACTTATCTTTGAAATTGTCGTGTTCAGGCAAGCAACTTACATTTGAAATCGTTGTGTTTTTAACATATTTTGGAAAATAGTTTCCCCAGGCGTGGAACAAGAAACTCTAGGCGTTGCTCTTTTCTATGCCAATTATAGAAAACATCCCGTTACGAGTCTGAAGTATAAATAAGTTTTGCTTTTATCTGAGATGAATATTTAATTGGCTCATTTGTTAACGCTCTTTATTTTTGCTCATTTAGATATGCAAGCCAGCTGTTTGTCTTTAGAATTAATTTAGTATGTAATTATAAATTTTTTATAAAAAAAGACCGCAAAAGTTTGTGGAATTACATCTATTTGCCAAGTTTTATTGATATCAGTTAACGGAACGTGGGTGAAATCTAATAAACCGAATTCATCCTCTAATTTGCCACCGTTGGAGGTGGAATATTTTCTTCAAATTTGAATGGGGCCCCACTTACTGCCATCAAAAAAACAATCGTCGAAAGCGGTTCACAAATATTGGAGTAATCATCACGTAATATAGACAAAAGAAAAATTACAGTTCAATTGAAAACCTCCTTCTTTTTTGAAGTCGGTTGCAAATATATTCGCATATTTAATAATGCTTTGGGTAATACCAGGCTAGGTTCAGTGGTGCTTAGGATACCAATTATATCTTTGAAATGTGCTAATTACGCCTTTGAATTTATTGACTTTTTTTAATGTCCACCACCACCATTTGCCGCGTGTTGTTTTGTGTATCTATCGTATTACGAAAACATTCAATATTTTTGGTTAGTTCGACCGCTGAGATCGTTATAAAGCTCTACAGTTGACAATGAGTTGTCGCGTACCTACATACTATCAGTAGGGGTAGAGTGGTGTTTTTTTTCCAAATACGATGTACGTAGGTGAGGTAGTGGAACCAATCATGGACGGTTTAAGGATTATTTTTTTGTTTTAGTCTTTTAATTTCGGATGAGTTATCCTGTGGAACTCGAGAAATGGTTTAATTGATTAAAAGGTCTTCAAATAACGATTGAAAGTGCTTTACTCATATCAATTAATAACGAAAACATTGTTATTCGAGAAAAAAGTAGACCCTGTTAGAGTATCCTTATATGGCCAGCCCAATTTCCAAATATGGACAGTTTTCAATTATGGACACCCCGTCATGGACGGTTTCCAAACATGGACACCTGAACATGAACGATCAACTATTTAGCCAAATTAACAAAATTTTTAAACGAATGGTGTGACGTTTCATATGACCCATTTGTGACTGGTAACAATGGGTGGTCATTCGCTTCAGAGCCATGTCTAAAAAAATCAAATCCAGTAATGAACGATCAGTGACGGACACTGTTTCCATTACTGTGTAGACTTAAAATAATGTAACAAGCCATAAACTAAATTAAAAGTCTGGCTTTATAAAGACGGTAAACACAAGTCAAGCTCTTTATTGATAAAATCCGATTATGGACAAAATGTCCCATGATTGGGTAAATAGCTAAATGAGATCCAGTAATAAACACTTCAAATTTTCCAATAGACGTTATGTAATTCTTTTACGGTTATGTTTTGTTTAGATGCTTAAAACAATACCAAAACACAAAATAACCACAGAAATCACTACAGTCTTAAATATCACATTTAAATATGATTATGAAAAACGTAGGTACCTGAGGCGCGGTCCATAAAAGAAATCTGTTTTATTTTAAATTTGTTATCACCGTCTTATTTCGCACCGCGGTAATGTGGGAATAAAGATGGCCGCCAGCTGTCAAAATTTAACTGATGGCTTCCATTTTGATCAAAAATGATAAAAAAATTTGAAAGTGAAAAGAAATAATTCGCGTTTCCTTATTTTTGGCGTTATAGTTCAAAAATGTTCGTGATTGGTGCACTGTCCGTCATCGATTCTACTACCTTAGTATAACACTATAAAGTTCAGTAGACACTAAGTTGTTTCCTAACGTACGTCAGACCGCAACGCGCAAAACGCCTTGTTGGTATTATGTAGCAAAAACTTAAAGTTGCAGTTAGTTGATTACTGCGTACTGCCCTGATAAGCCGAAAAGCGCTATCTTAATCGGAGTAAGTTTTGAGAAAATCATCTTTTTGTAAATTGAATTTTCGCACCTTCAAAAATACATATTAAAATACATATTTTTGAAGATGTTAAAACTTATTTATACGTAATTTTGACTAATAGGTTTATTTATTTATCTAAATTATCCATAAATTGTACCTTTATACCTATTTTGTGAAATACCTCTATTTTGATTATAAAGGTTTCAAAAATTGAGATATAAAAATTCTTCTTGGTGGTTTTTTAAATGTTTTAAGTTAGATACCACTATTTCTATTATACCAGGGCGTATCTCAAAGATAGCGCCTTTCGGATTAGCAGGGCAGCGTAGTCAACTCAAATAATAATTACGCACACACTCAACATAATCCTGCACTAGGGAAACCCTGAGTCGCGGTGCCATGGACTCACAAAGATAACCACAATTGCACCCACGACTCTTCGACAACTCACGAGAGAAATACATACAAATATTTCTCCCGGGCCGGGAATCGAGTCTGGGACCTCTGCGGGCAGTCTGGCATGGTAACCGTTCGGCCACGGAGGCAGTTAATGTATTTAATTAGCCAATTAGTCGAGTAGAAAATGCCCTCAGCTGCTAATCGAATACAACTTAAATAAAAATTACGTCTCGTGACTTGAAACCCTCGCTACGTTCAGGATTCTATTTTTGAACCACTCCCTAGCGGCTCAATTTTAGGATCCTTTGCTTACTCAGGTTTCAATAAAAGCACTCGCGTCAAACAACAACTTTGCAACCTTGTATAACAAATTATAAGTATTATTCTTTATCTCAATTTGTAACATTTTTTATTTTGTCGCATTATCATGGCCAAATAGCGTTTATTCCACTTTGTATATCGCTTTTATTTATAGTACTTCCTAACAGCTCTAAAGGAAATTCGGTAATGCTTACTGTCTGTAAAAGAAGCAGCTGTTTTTCAACATTTTAATTCGAATCGCATATTAGCCGTATAAATGCTACTGATGAACTGTGTAGGTACTAGGTTTTATAAAATTTTAATTGAAAGTTGTTTTGATCCTTTTACAGCGCAAAATAGTTTTAAAAGCCCTTACGGAATTCCAATTACATAAGTAGTAATAAAACTTTTTTAATATCTTATAGCACGAGGACATAACATTTTATATCGTGTAGATAGGTAGCGAAAACATTTATAACATGGAGTACAAGAATGGAAAAAAGTTTATTAAAGACAAAGAGGTGACTGACTGGCTTATCTGTCATGAAAAACTTTTCTTATTGGTAAAAAAGTTTTCTGAGATGGAAAGAGAAGCCCCAAGATGTTTTTATACATGTTTGTATCGTGGCGTCAAAAAATAATACAAAACAAAACGTGTCCAGTTAGGGCTGTATATACAGGGTGTAAATTTGAGACGGGGCAGCAAGGCCAGCCACCTTAAACGTTGTAGTTACAGGAAAACGGTTCTAGAAGACTATCCATGAATTTTGAAGTTATTTTGATTGGCATTCACAGATTTTGAAAAAATGGTACACTTAGCAAGATAAAAGGCAATATTTACAAAACTTTTTTTTATGCCATTCGATTCGGTCTCTGTTAAAGATCAATAGTCTCTATGGGACCAACTGAGGTAAGAGTACTCGAAATGTCAGATATCACAAAAACTTTTTACCATACATTTTGTAGGGACATATTTAGTAATTCTAGGTTAAGGAAACTAACAATAAGGAAACTAACAAATAGACAACGTATTATGTATTTCAAAATAAAAACAATAACAAAAAGCAAAATAATATAAAAAATGTATGATAGTAAGTGCTCGAATTGGTTGCCGCCTTGGCGGATGCATCGATTCGCTTTCTTCCGCAAAGAACAAGTAGCGGCTGAAATTTTACTCGGACGGATTCCATTGAAAATTGCTGCAAGTGCGTCTTCCAATTGTTGAACACTGTTGTATTTTTTATAAATTTCATTTAACTAATATATAATATGTAATATGTTGTCAGTTTGTTAGTTTCCTTAACTACCTAGAATAACTGATTACTAAATATGTCCCTACAAAATGTATGATAAAAAGTTTTTTGCGATTTCTGACATTTCGAGTACTCTTACTGTTGTTCGCATAGAGACTATTGATCCTTAACAGAGACCGGATCGAATGGCATAAAAAAAAGTTTTGTAAAAATTGCCTTTATCTTGCTGACTGCACCATTTTTTCAAGATCTGTGAATGTCAATCAAAATATCTTCGAAATTCATGGATAGTCTTCTAGAACCGTTTTCCTGTAACTACAACGATTAAGGCAGCTGGCCTTACTGCCCCGTCTCAAATTTACAACCTGTATAATGTATAATTCATAAGAGCAGCATTATAGTGGATCTTACAGTTACTTTACGATATCTTTCTTAAATTCTTCCATTAAATCATTTAATAGCATTTTTGTAAACCACTATAATCGTACCATAACTTCTTAAGAAAATATACGATATTATTGTAGTGACTGGAATAATAGATTTTAAAATTAATTTTAATTTTTGTTGCAATAATAAGAATAATTAAGGCAATAACGCAAATAGTAATTTTTAGAACGTCGAACATTCACAATTCAGTCATTTTTGGCAAAAGTTTATCTTTCACAATGTATCGATAAAACTGTCGACAACAACTACGTAACTATTTAAAATTTTATAAAACCTGGCAACCCTAACTACAAATGTCATTTTACCCTGTCTTCAAAAAGACATTTGTTTATTGTTACACAAGATCTATTTTCTTTTAATCTCTCATTAGTAGTTGACTCTCAACGAAAAGAAATAGCAACTATGTCATTAGAAAATGGCAACAAAAAAAAAAAAACAACTTAATCCAAGTAAAGAGCCGATTGATAGTTAATTAGCTAAACAATGGCGTTGTGACATTGCCATTCAATCCATATCTACATAATATAATATATTATACCTATATTACTTTTGCACAGCGAAAAGTATTTGTTTTTACTTGTAATCCACTTATTTCACCATTTTTCTCCGTCTATTATTATTATTTTCACAACAGTTTAAGAACAAAAAATTGTACTTAAATGGCTTTGAGCAAAAGTTTTCTGCACTCCTACTTGGCCTTTCTAAGGGCTTTTATAGCACACTTTTAGTTTTATATATATCTTAAATAAATAAAAAAGCATTTTTGCAAGTTGGGTGGTGTATTTGCGTACACATTTGGATCAGATAGGTTTGTTTGGGTTTTAATTATGGTATTTTTATTTGTTGCAGATCTAATCCATAGTATTTACTTCGATGAGGCATCGAATACGTTAGTGACGGCGAGCAAGGACAAATCCATGAAGATCTGGAAACTGGTACACAAATCCTGACAAAAGTATTCCTTATGTACAGTATTATTTTTACTAATCCTATCAATTTGTAAAAGGGAATTACCGTGCCTACTTTATTTTTAAGGTATTTTTGTGATATACAATCCGTATTACGTTTTATTGATAGAGTTTATTTTAATTAAGTTGGAAATTTCTACAAAAAGACAATAAAAGTTATGAAATATTTACCATTTATTTTTTATTTTATTTAACTCATTTTCAGTGGGAAAATTTTAATCCATAGGTAAGTATTTACCTAGCGGCATGAAATTATGTTGCTGTCGTAGGGCATTGATTAAATATAGGCGAACTATGAATTATTGAGATAAAAACATTACAATAAACAGGCCTCACCGTATTTACGCTGCACACGAATAGATAATTAGAATGTGTTTGTAAGTTATAATAAATATTTTTTTTCGACAAATGTAAACAAGGATAAATCTAGCTATATTTTATAAGTTTACAGATCAGGAAAACTGCTTATAATATTATAATCGCTCTATTAATAAACTGTGTTCAGAAGAAAGATAACACTTTGAATTTCTCAATTAATATAATCAAAAACTTAATAACATGATAGTTCATTAAGACGATTAAAAGACAACAAGTAATTTTATCTACACAATAACAGACTCTACCATAGTTTTCTTAATTAGTTCACCAAAGTTTTCAGTAGCCTCAGAGACATTGCTTTCTGTTGTTTCGGCAGACTCGGCCTGCACTGCTGGAGTGGCGTGAATTGAGGGCTCTGCATGATCGAGGCTCATAAGAGTGTTCTGACTAAACCAATTCTCATCGTTCTCTACACTTTGCAACTTATTGCTACTTTGATATGGCAATGTCATTAATGTAGTATAATGTGGATCATTCTTATTTTCTGTATCTACACTTTCTACAGTATTCTTATACATATCATAATGATTCTGAGGCATAGCGTGGAATGTGCTATGTTCGTGTATGCTTGGGCTTGGTTTGTGTAGATAGTCAGGAACGTATATATGTCCATAATGACTGAACATGGACATTTGTGAGTTATGAGCGAATTCTTCGAAGCTCGTCGCTGAGTAGCTTTGTTGTCCCTTGTATTGAATGTGATCAGTGTGCTGTGAATGCTGCTCATATGTGTAGTTAAACCTTTGCATATTGTCAGAGATAGTCTGGAACGCCATAGAGTTATTAGGATTGAAAGGAGGCCCTTTTCCTTGAAATATATTGGAAGTATAAGCTTCTGTATGGTTGTGATGACTGTTGTCGTCAAATCGCATAATGGTGTTATCATTTGCGTTTTTCTGATTTGGTGCCTCATTTCTATAAGCGTAACTAATGTTATCCTGCATGTTTTGTATATTTGCGTTTGCTATGTCACAGTGAATATTATTAAAATTGCCATTATTTACACATGACTCGACTTCTACTTTTGGCGTAAGATTTACGTCACGTAACAATCTCTCGTTTTGACCTAAGCATCGATTTCTGTCATATGTTGAATTCGGAACACACGGTTGGGTGTTTGTATTATGTGCCGCCCAATGTCTTTTTACAGCTTCCTGATTTTCTTCATTTTTCTTTTCTAGGCCTATTCTCATAAGAGTTTGAATAAAATGCGTTCTCACCCTTACAGGGTTAAATTCAATGCGGCCTGTGGTGTTGCTACATCCTTCTCTTGTACAGCCGCATGGAAAGTTTAGTCTATCCACTTGACACTTAATGCCTGCCAAACTACATGAACAGTTTTCAGGGTTGCAAGTTCCTTTACAAGCACATCCACAAAACTCACGAGAAGTTCTTATATCTCTACATTCGTCTTTTTCGTAACCTTCAATTTTTCTAATACCAGCCGCACGTAGTAGAGCTCGTCTTTGTCGAGTAGTAACAGGTTGTAGAAAGTAGTAACTGTCCAAGTCTAGTTCAGATTCTGAAATATCACTTGTTTCTTCTTCGGTGTCGCTGTCTTCACTCGATGATAATGCTGCCCCTTGCAGTGTATGCCGTTCACTTTTTAGCTGCTGCAAAATTTGTTTGTGCAACCTTCTTTGTTCCATTGCATGCTCAACTAAAGAAAACTTCTGTGTATGACTGTGCTCCCATTCCATTCCCAATGTAGATCCTCCTTGAGAAGGAACACATGAGAATCCTTGAGCTCTTGGAAAGTAGTAAACTGTAACACTATCGAATTTTATATTCTCTTTTTTCCGCTTTCCCTGCGGTCCTTCACTATTCTCACCTTCTATTTTTCTTTTAAGATTGCTTTTGGAGGGTTCCTTTTTTTGAGCTGGAGCACTTAAGCCGAATTTTTGCTTGGCATCATTGTTATTTTTTATACATTCAATATCACTTTGTTTAGTTAAGTCACATTGTTGAACACTCGCTAAACCGCTCGAACATGGGAGAGCAATGTTGAAGCTGGGCAATTTCAGCTCTTCAGGTGTTTCAGAGCCAATGCCCGAATCGCTCCCATCAGATCGATCTTGCACTTCTTCTTCTCTGTCGTTAAGTGCAGTATCTGGTGGTAGACTTCCTAGTGCTGAATCTTCACTATCAGCAGAAGCAGTGTCTGTTTTAATGTCATCTATATCACTTAGAGTATCATTATCGTCTATTTTTACCGCGTAATCTACTTTACTGTCACTGCTTTCATATAACTGAGAGCTGCTTCCACTATTTAGATTATTTTGATCATCATTAGAACTAAAATCTTCACTGTTAGCGTCACTATCACTGTTTTTCTCATCTTTTATCACAGAAAAAGATTCTTGTTCTTTATTTTCTTCGATTTGCTCTATAATTTTTCCATTACAAGTATTTACGTTCAGATTATCAATGTTTTCTTGAGCCATTGCTATATTCTGCTGATGTTGGGGGTGATCCTCGGATGTGGACGCCTCCATGGTTACCTGGAAAGAATAACATTCTAATAAGGTATGTTTTACTAAATACTTTGAACCCCAATTTTCCATATTTTTTACTAGGTAAATCATTGGTTGGAAAGTCATTGTTCTTAAATTTTAAAGAAATCTTGTTAGTTCAGATGCATGAGACTCCAGGTACCTAATACCAGGTAGCAACAAATTTGAGTGCAAGCCACCTGCACCCGCCGACAGGAGAGAATAAATCAAACAAAATGATAATTCAAAACCGGTACCTCTTTAAAAAGGCTATGTTTCGACGATCTTCACCAGTATACGTGTGCTTGTGTCTGCAGAACCCAGTCTATGACGGACCACACTCACTGGTACCAGTTCACCGGGTCCTTAGAACATTCTCATCACCAGTTCATATTTGAAACTAGATTAATCACAATCTCGTCCAACAATTCGGCAGTCCAATTTACACACACGCTTATCAAACATCACTTCACTGACGCTGCACATAAGGTTCTTTATCACAACTCCGACGCTCCGTTGTGTTTTAACTATTTATTTTCTGCCTTATTTTGACAACGCTGCTCTTTACTTTAAATGGCTGCTGTCATGTTTCCAGCAAGCCAGAAATATTGTCACTTTGTTATTCTCTCGGCGAAAGAGAACATATTTGAAATATTTTAACGTAAAATCACCACGGCACAATCGTACAGAGAGAGAGGCCACTTTTACTACACACCGTTCTCGTTGTTCCCACCTCGCGTAATCGCGTTGGACGACTCGGGGCGGCGCAGGCAAGTTTCTAAACGACTAAATTGAAAATCGGCCCGATATATCCAAAAAAGCGCTTTGGAATGACTTTTATATTTGGTCGGGTATCGCATGCGTTGTTCGACATGACGTTGCCCCTCCCCGCTTGCTGCGCTCCGGCCTTGCGACCCTCCCCGCACACTCTCCGCGCGGGACCGCGCAAGCGCGCTCCGTTTCTTGTGGATTTAATAATACCAACGTCAGACTTGGAAACACCCAGAAAGATTTTTCTTATAACTTCTTTTGTATTCAATGAATTTTAACTTGGTTAGTATGGTTTTTGTGCAATTAAGTACTTTATCCAAAATGAAATCATGATGTTAATTTGTCTTAGTCAGATCTTTTGCGAGGATGTGTCTATTATAAGCTAATATTAGTTCTTTAGTACCTAGGTACTTACATGCATAAGAACCTAGTTAAGTTACTACCTCAATTAAACACTACATGTGTGTTGCTACGTACACTCATAGATAATTATTAAATAATTGTTTTAAACTATAAGTCATCCTTTCAAATTAATTTAATTATTCCAATGGTTACTATAAATGAGTACCCATTGCGTTAAGAAAGATAACTTTTTGCGCGGTGGACCTTATTACCCAAAACTTGGGAGATTGAATCATTGCAACCCAGGTTCACAACCTTTAGCACTTGGGCCAACTCGACAGGTCCGACCGACATAAACTTTGTATATATTCAACTTTATATCATAGACCTGTATGTAGATATACATGCATATCTATTTTTAAATTGCTTATAACGTACTGCGGCTATAGACCATTATAAGCTCACTTTTGATGTACTAAACATGTAAAACGGCGTGACGCATCGTTCTCATTTATCTACTAACTACGCTCGTCGTTCGATGCGTAAGGTAATCGGCCGCGGTGAACTATTTTTAAGAATCATCATTGCTATTATTTTTACATCAGCCTACGGAACGAACGTACGCTATGACGTTTGTTTAGTAGCTTTAGCATGCGATAGTCTTCAAATAAATTGGCACGCGGTTTGAGTTCGTTCGACATAATACAGGGCGAGGTGGCAAGCTATACGTACCAACTTGCACGTATACCATAATCAATAGATATTTTCAGGAGGCTTTCGTGGAGGGCGCAAGCGAGACCGCGCCCGCCGAGCTGTGCTGTCTCTCTCTATCCTGTAATTTACATAGAATAAGGAAAAAAGCGCAAAGTACTCTACTCATATAGGAAGTTACGTAGCTGACTACAAAACATTTAGAAGGCTTATTGGTATCGAAAACAAAATAGAAAGGAAGATAAAATTGTAATTTGTAAAATTATGTTGTTTCCATAAAAAACTTTATCGTTCATTAGTTGATTACTATTTTTATAGTAGTAAGTATTTTTTTCGTATGTTTTAATTTTTTCCTGTAAAATACTGCTCTGTTTAAGATAACAAACACGTCTCTGAAATGTTTGTATTCAACCACCTACAATCATGTATATCCCTGCTCTCACTAGATATGGTAGGTACTGAGAACACGCAGGTACTAAACATATAGAAACATAACTTGCCAGTGTACGTAATAATTTCCATTATCTACATTTTAAATTGTTTCCTACAAAAGCTAACTACTACGTAATTATAGGCTATGGAATGGCTTTATTTACACACTTTGATATTAAGCAGGTAAAAGGCGAAGAGCACGTAAACTTTACAATTTAGATTTAAATTAAACTCAATGCTGCTGCAATAAAACCGATCGCATGCCTAAAGTGTCAAGCTTCATGTGCTCTTGACTCTTCCAGTCGAGGAAGCGAGAACCTTTTTCGAAAGTACTTCAAGCAGGTAGTATTTTGATAAATATAGGGGCCTTAATCCCAAATGCATTAACGCAAAGAATTAAGGGCAAAATATTATCATTTCCAAACCTAATCTACGGCGAATAAACAACAATGGAACTAGTTTTTGTTGATTTCTTTCCATTTCGTTTTTGTCGTGTATTGTGCATAATTGTTTGTGCAGCTATTTATCAGAGTTATAACGGTATGCTGTGCCGTCGTGAGTCCCTCTGTACAACGGCTATGTGTGCGGTAGGTCGATCTACCATTGCATAGGTCGTGCTACCTGGGTAAGTACTAGGTACTGAGGTCACTTCGACCACCTGTGTATTATAATAGTTACGTGGTGAAAAACAAACCTCCATGCTATAATATTACAATGACGGTAGAACCACCGGAGAGATTCGAGGTGAAATGAATAAATTATCGGGTAGACTGTGGTCCCTATGTACTGCAGATAGGTAGGTTGAGGGGTGGCGAAGGGGGACATGGGAGGCAGACAGGGTGATTAAATTTCGTATCACAGCGAGCTCCCTCAAGCTAGCTCGTATTCATCACCGTTAGGGCTGCAATTGCTTCCACGTGTATTTCAGCTTGCAATGCTCCCCCAACCCGGGTCGTATAAATATATACTCTTATGTGACTCCCTGCTACGTACTCACTATGTTTTCTTTGTCAATTTCATATAGAACCAGTATGGAAGAAAACATATTTTGCTTTAGACGCTAATTAAAGAAAGTTGTTATTTTTGTAGGTAGGTACTGTAGCAGGCTGGTTTGATTATATTGTATTTAGAGCTGTCTAAAAAATAAGGTGGGTTTATATTTAGAATCGTATAAAAATAATAGAAGGTTGTTGTCAAATGTACATCGGGAGAGTTCTGGACAAATCTGCAAACCGAACGTTCATAGTAAATCTTTAATTATGAATATATTCATCGTTTATTATTAAATAGTACCTCTCTCTACGCTACAACCACGGCTACGCTCCCCAGTACCTAGCTCATTTATTTACAAGGTTTTGTTGCGTTGCATGCTACAAACGTAATATTTATTAGTTATCAAATCAATACTAAATTTAAAAGTTCTGAATTATAAAAGTACCTCAGTATGAGTGTATTGTAAAAGTTGCGAGAGAATTTCTGTGTAATGATCATTATAATTAGGCTCCTCTTTTCCATTGGCCCCTCTGGGCAACTGCGCAGGGCCCCGCGATCCATGAGACCCCCCGTTCCTGGAAAGATACCAGCAGATAACCGATATTACAGTTACAAATTCGATTACGATTCCTGACTATAAATATGTAATACTTACTTATCAGCTTTTTTGTTTCAACATAGATTTTTAAGCACCAACCTATATACATATATATGGTAGAAGAGTTAATGGTTAGACCTTTTCGAGGACAAATTATAACGGTCTAATGCGATAGTAAAATTTAAAAATAACGGTTGAATATCTAGAATTTTGCTTACCCTCTCTTTTTGCTTGTTGTTAATAAAATAGTCCTGGTATGTCATAGTCACAGGGGCCCCGTTATCCTAAGTTGTCCGGGGCCTCCAGTAGACGGCTCTGATCATAACGGTACCTCAGTTCAGTTTCAAATGTGTTTAGCAATTACTAACCTTGTTTTATTTGTACCCTTTTCTAGTAGGGAAACTTTGTGAGTATGTTAAGTATCAACTGTAACTACTGTAACAATTCAATTGTAACGTCTATCGTATCTAAAGTCCAACCTGTTTACATAGGGTATAGCGTAAAAATTGATAATTGTTTTGTTCTAGCTAGCCGAACATGTTTTAACACGCTCGACTTAGAATCGGTTGCCGAAAAATCAACTAATGAACTTTTTTGGATCAACGAATTTATAAAACTCAGAAAGCAAGTGAATTTTTTAAAGTTTATTGACCAAAATACAGAAAAAAAAACTTATTTACTAAATACAAGCTTTGCTCACAAAAGCTCTTCCCCCTTCCAGCTTTATCCGCGGCGACGGATTTCAGTCTTAGTTAAGTAAAAATATAATATAATAGAGCAAAAATCTTAAAAACTAAAATAAATTACATCACGACAAAAACATGCCTATGCATAAAATAACAATCAAGCAATTTACAAAATAAAGTTTATATATTTTCAGTTTTCAAAAATGTTTCTTAATGTATGATTTATAGTGTTTGTTGTTTTGATAATTACATATAAATTCCTCGCTCATTTTGTTCATTAATGCAGGTAACAAATATTTCCAATTTCTTTTTCCATAATAGTTATTGAATTTGGGCAGGACGAATTTCTTTTGATAAATTATTTTTCTTAAAGTCGTATTCCAGAACTCTACTCAATGTTCAAGTCAGGATTTGAGCAGA
>NW_020653337.1:16040296-16183890 GCF_003589595.1 Hyposmocoma kahamanoa
TTTTTTTCCCGGGACGCGGAAATAAATAAATCAATCAATTTATTTATTTGACAGAATAAGGTATATTACATTCTCATTTAAAAAAAATCTAGCTTGTTCTACCATAATCGGCATGCAAATATATAATATGTTATATGTTATTCAACTATCCAAAATAATATTATAAATGCGAAAGTAAGTCTGTCTGTTACATTTTTACGTCTAAACCGCTACACCAATATTGATAAATTTTGGTATACATATAGATGGGACCTGGGAGAAGGACATTATTTTTTGTCACAAAATTTTAAAGAGGATACACTAATAAAACTATGAAAACTAGCATATTATAGTGGGCTACTCGAAGTACTTATTTTACGCAGACAAATTCGCGGGCACCAGCTAGTTTACTATAATTATTCATTAATTGTCAAAGAGACTGAAAGCCCTAGTTTGCTTCTTAATGCTTATGATATTCGTGATAACAAACAATTTTGCTATCATTCTTAAGTATAGATAAAAATGTTATTTACCTCCATGACAACTTATTTACATAGGATCCACTAAAACTAACACCATAATTATTATTATATCGAACCACTTAAAATAACAAATTTTTATAACAAAGGGAACGTACGTGCGAACGTACACATACTTATAACAAATTAAAGTAAATAGGTTTGGAAGTCATAGCAGTGAAAAGGCTCTGGCGCAGCATAAATGCCGCGGTTATCCGCCGCCGATTTCCTACGACGCTGGTATTCTGCCAGAACTGTGTTTAAAGAGGCACTCATCATCTCAGACAGTCCTCTGGTTTTATCATTTAATTAAATAAAGATTATAATATACATATATTTTTATTTTATGAGAAAAGCAATGTTATAATATGTGTGTGTGTGTGTGTGTGTGTGTGTGTGTGTGTGTGTGTGTGTGTGCGTGCGTGCGCGTGCGTGCGTGGTGTGTTTGCATGTGTGTGCGCGTGCGTGTGCGTGTGTATCTGTGAATGTGCGTGTTTGTGTGTATGTTCGTGCGTACATGGGTATGTGCGTACGTGCGTTTATAACAACATTTTATGTTACAAGATAGTTATTTCCAAATTTCAAAAATGTATGTATTTATGTTGAGACTATGTAAAATAACTTAATCTTGAATGGGTGTCAATAATCTATTATGTCCCACTGCTGGGCAAAGATGTCCCCCAAAATCTTCCATTGCTCTCTGCCTTTGGTGATCTCCCACCACTCCTTCTCAAACCCATCACGATTGTCCCGCCAACGCCTTCTCAGCCGTTCCCGCCGCCGTCTCTTTCCATCTTGGGGCACCCAAGGAGTGATGACGTTCGCCCACTTTTTGAGTTTTTTTTATAATATAAGGGTGAACAAGTCGTGTGCCTGATAGTACGCTACGCGTCTGCCTTTAACAGTTGCAGTGCCACTCAGACCTTTAATTACACCAGCACTCTTACCCTTCAAAACCGAAAGACAGTAATGCTGACATTACTGCTTAGCGGCAGAAATAGGTAAGGTGCCAGTACTTTCCTCGAAACTCTGCTTTACTGCTACTAAATTCCATAAGGTATAAGGTTGCATCCGACTAACGTGGCCAATCCCAATCCCATTTGAGCTTGACTGTTTTGCGCCCCGCATCAGCAATGCCAGTTATCGAAAGCAGCATTGTGTTGCGTACTTGGTCAATACGCTTAAAGCCCAGAATGCTGCGTTCCATTGCCCTCTGATGGATCTTGAGTTTATAAAAAATACCTTAGGTAAATTATGTTAAGTAACGTCAAGGCTTACGTATGTATATAACGGAGGAATTGCGAAAGCACGAACCCGCATGTACTAATACGTTGTACTAATTATAGAGGTGCACTATCTGCTTACAGGATAGGTAGGCCTTTTGTACATTATTGCTTTGATTGCTATACGTCACTTGGGAATTTGCCTAAATATAACTCTTAAGAGAGTGTAATAAGAATTAAGTGGTTACTCAGACTTATATTGATTTCCTTTGTAAGGATTGTAGAAGTCGCTATACAAACTATGTACGCTCCACCCGTGGGCGGCGTATAAAACAGCATAGAAACCATAGATCATACACTGATAGAAATTTCAAGATGTTTTTTACGATGGGGTTATTTAATTCCAGAAAACTCCAAATCTCAGTTCTATAGTATTACGCTACAATATAATCGTATATAATTGAAATCTTTAAATAGAAAATAGTAATTTATATAATATTAATAGAAATAGTAATTTATTTTTATTGTCAATGTTACATATTTTGATTTTACAATTTTTTGGTACAATTAAGATAGATTAGAAGGATAGATTTAGAAAGCTTTATTCACTTCCATGACTACTTATTTACTAAGTTCCAACTAAAACTATCAATACTATATTAAACCACTGAAATCTACTTTTCTGTTTCTTCAATATTGCATTAATATTTTTTTCACCTCACTAGCTCGGAAAGGCTTTCTTTCTCATTAGAAATTTGCGCGCAACAGCGCTTTTTGCACGCTAGCGTGAAAAAGGTTTTTGAAATTTGAACCTGACGATGGACTGTGGTGCACCTTCCTTTATTCTTTTCCATCCTCTAAGGGTGCACCTAACTTTTCCTTCGATGAAAAAAAAATCATAATTCAACTAGGTACTTGATTTGTCGTACATTATTTATGTAATTTAGATCCATTAGTATATTTTATTCTTATCATAGTTGATATTAAATAGACTACGATTACTAGTTTTGTTTATTAAATTATTTTAATTCGTCGAAGAACTAAAATAATTTCAATAATCACACCAAATTGTGTATAAGCAAGAATAAAAATTGATAAGATGCATTTTTTTTGCATTTTTTTGATGCAAACTTTTGATTAGAAAAATATAGTAAAATTTCCGAATCGCGATTCGTCATAATTACGTACGTACGTACATTAAGTATTTATATAATATTAATCCGTTGGTATATTTTGTCGAAGAATTAAAATAATTTCGTTAACCACATAAAATTATAATACAAAGAAGAAGAAAACGCATATGGTGAAAAAGAACGCACCCAAAACTAAACATATTTTTTTCAAATTTTCATTTTAATCACTTCAATTTCAATACTTTGAGTTGAATTGTACCAATACTTTGAGTTGAATTGTACTGTAATAAATTGAAAAAAAAAAAACAAAACATGAGCGAGACTGAGTCTAGCGGTGATGAAAAACTGATTTGTTATAGTTCAACTGTTTTTCTTTCATCTACCATTTTCCTCGCAATAGTGAGGTGAAAATTGTGTGTTTCGCTCAGCAGCAAAGTTGTTTAGCGTCTCATGGCTTGAAACCCTCGCTACGCTCAGGATTCAATCTTATGGTCGTATTCCAGAACTCTACTCAATGATCAAGTCAGGATTTGAGCAGACTTGAGTATGATTTCAAGCACTGGAAATACGACCCTAATGGCAAGGACTTGAGTATGATTTTCAATGCTTTAAATCGTACTCAAGTCTTGACTTGAGCATTGTGTATAGTTCTAGAATACGACCCATAGACACCTTTGCTTGCTCAAGTTTCAATACAAGCACTCGCGTCAAACAACAACTTTGCAGCCTTGTATAACAAATAACTATTTTCACCTCACAAGCACGAAAAGGCTTTCTTTCTCATTAGAAATCTGCGCGCAAAAGCGTTTTTTCGACGCTAGTGTGGAAAAGTATTTTGAAATTCTAACGATGGACTGTGGTGCACCTAACCTTTTCTTTCGATGAAAAATACATAATGACACTATTGTTGACATTAAATTGACAACGTTAAGTAATTTTGTTTATTAGCATCGTTAATCATTAACCATTAATGTTAACATCGTTCGCTTGCTGAGGTTTCAATACAAGCACTCGCGCCAAACAACAACTTTGCAGTCTTGCATAACAAATAACTATTTCAAGTTAGTCACGGTATTATTGCCCATAAATTGTATTCTAATTTGTGTGTCTGTACCATATAAAAATGTTACCAGTATTTATGAAATAAAGTTCCGGAATTGAAAATAATATAGAGAACAATAAAACTAAAACTACCTTAACTAACTCTTACGTAATATTATAATTACTCGTACATACAGTCGGTCAAGAGCACGTCCAAATTCCAAAGTGTCAAACTTGATGTGCTCTTGGCTGTATTTTCGACATTATGACATAATTATGGTTTTACGCAAAGGCACTAACATGCCCGAGCAAAACACATTGCCAGTGATATATATCGTTAGACCTATCTGTATATAACGTCTACGTCATTTCCAACTACACTGATGTTTATATAAGTTGATATACATATACACCCATAAACAATCTCTACAAACGGGCAAGTGGCGCTATCTCGGGCGAAAAGTTATAACTCTCTCGACAACGTATGTACTGCGCTTGTGGGTTGTGCGTCTGCTTCTTAGCATATAATAGTTTTGCTTCTTGCCGCGATATGGTAGTTAAAAATATTGTTTTACCTAATAAAGGAAATATACCACTATGTAATTGTGATAAGATAATATGTAATATGTGTTGTTGGTGTTGTTTTTACTAGCAGTGAAGCTCCTTGAGAAAGAATTCGTCCAGGGATACTTCCCTGGTATAATAAAATAGGTAAGGTGGCAGTACTACTGCCACCTTACCTATTTCGACCGCCAAGCAGTAATATGAGCATTACTGCGTTCCCGTTTTGAAGGGAAAGGGTGCTCATGGGACTTGTCAACTTATGTCTCAGGTTGACAGGCGCAGTGGCAGTGCCCCTGATATCTTTTCCACCACCAGCAGGCGTACTATACTTGTTCGTTCTTCACTTGGTATTATAAAAAAATTCGTATACTACACCAAATTCACTACTTTCTAATCGATTAAAGAAAAATTTCTTGATATTATAGATGTAGTAGATGTAAGATTATTACGACATTATCTTTAGACGTCATTCCAGATAATTGTTTATAATACTAAAGATACTTGTTTATGCGTAAATACGCTTAAACAACTGCGCAAATACGCGAAACAATGATGGCGTGACGTAATCCTTACAATAATTCGAACGTTATTCGTCACATTCCTAAGTGCCTATTTATGTAAATTTATGCAACATTTTTAAATTGCGTTGACAGCTGTACAGAAGACATTTTCTTATGTAATATTTGTGAACTAAGCTGAAATCGACAATAGATGAAGGGCACCACTAGTATTTATGTGGTCTGTGAAGGCACCGCTAAAAAGCTAAAGAAGAACTGCTGAACGTGCGAACATCTTTCCCTTTAATCCAAATAATACAAGATACTTTCCAATACTTCTAAATTTAGGTGAGGTAACATATTAGATAGTAAGGGTAGTCTCAGGTTGTGACCATAGATATAGGATATATATCTATGGTTGTGACCAATGTAATCTTTGTTGTTTTGGCAACATTGGCTTATCGACGAATATCGCTGGATCAAACAACAATCATTCGACAATCGATCGATAAAGGATCGACTTAGGTAGTCGATACTACCTCAGCCGAATTAAAATTTTTCCCGTACTTAATAGGTACGATTCATTTTGCTTGAGTCAAGCTGAGGTAGTGTAGTGTAGACCATTAAGAGTCGATACTTTTTCAGCCGAATTCAAATTTTTCCCGTAATCAATAAATATCCTCAATTCTACTATATATTTTTTCCAAAGTGATATTGATTAACATTTTCAACATTTGAACATTTTTATTATTATGCAGAATCAACCCATTTGAGGTTGTATAGATTCTTAACTTAGAATAATAACGCATAGAATGATAGTTTCCTATCAAACGAACTGTCACAAGTGAGGCAAAAATCAAATTCATGTAGGCTAGTTTTAGTAGTAGGTTAATTTTCGGTTTTAGTGAATATTTATATAAAAACACAAGTTGAAACGCGTTACTTCCTTGTGGAATGTGATGTTAGTATCTATTGTTTGTTTGTCTGACGTATTTTTACACTCATTTACAGTTTTACACACATTTCGTAATTTTTAGCTAAAATTCTTGATCTGTTCGCAGTGCAAGTTGACCTTGAGTACTAAAAGCCCGCCCGCTCGTGTGCCTACATTGGGCGCGCTTCAATTTGCCTCACATAGCGTGTGCGGACTAGGTTTCTATGCGTTATTATTCTAAGATTCTTAACGATTAACTTGAACGACAAAGGAGTAGAGACGGATCGATACTATTAACGTGATGATCGATTGAAACGAGGAATTGTCTTTATGTTGGGGCTTGTAAGAATAGTCGACCGACGTTGTCTCATCTCATTCTGTCAACGACCAATGGTATCGTTTGACCATACATACATGTATTGGTTGGTATAATAACATCCTCATGTGTCTTACTCGCATTTGTCACCACATTTGTTTGTTATTATGATGCCGACCACCAACAGAAATGTAGTAGATCTTTTTGTTACATTTTATCCTTGTCCTTGACGTAACCGGTTTCTTCATTCATTCACGGAACTTGCAAACACAGGGCCTACCATAACCTTTCTAAAAACAATCTTATTTCAATGTAAGCTTAAAGCAAGCGTATTATAATATTACTCATATTCGTACCATGACAAACATGTCAACCAAGTAATGTATTATTGATAGAGTGATTGAAAGAACGAATGATTTCCCAATATTGTCTATTCCTTACAAAAATAGGAAAGAGATAACTACATAGCTATATAACTATATATATATATATATATATATATATATATATATATATATATATATTATAAGTATTGGAATTGGATTGGATTATATATATATATATATATATATATGTATATATATATAGATAAATATAATGCCATCTCTTTCTTTTTTGATGTTCCGAATCGTGTTATCGTAGTATAATGTTTAAGTACTTAATGGTATTTACATTCAGAGAATTTTGACAGTTAAGAAAAGAAAAGTATGTAATAATACAATCTATTAAAATTATGTTGTTTTTAATAATTATTCCGCATTTTCATGAACAAAAATAAATAAAACAAGCTGAGTCTTGATAGTCACGTATTCAATTCGGAACTATAGTCTAGTGTCAACTGTTAGTTTCGTCAAGGAGCTTAGAGATGGCGCGGTTATAATTTTACGAAATAAACTTCGCGTATTTTTGTTTAACGAAAAATTATTTACTATGTTCTAATAAACAAAAAATAAACAAAATATTGAAGAGATATATGTAAATAAATAAGTTCAACTTAACTTTGAATCATTACAAATCAATATTAAGACAATAAAACTGAAAATAATATTGTTTCCATTGCATCCATGTAACTATTTTAAGATAGCTAAATTTGACATAAGAATAATATAACTTTAATGTTAAAGTCACGTCATGGTATGAATAGTGAATGAATAGTCACAAAGCTGCCAATAAAACATCATAGTTTTAACATTACATTAAGCTTACTTCAAGTGCGTTACGTACGAAAAGTCAATGTAAGGTTGAAGTAATATTGTTTTAAGAGGTTGTGGTAGGCTCCCAGAGTGAATGAATAGTCACAAAGCTGCCAAAAAAACTTCATAGTTTTACATTAGTTTTAACTTTACAATAAGCTTACTTCAAGCGCGTTATGGTACGAAAAGTCAATGTAAGGTTAAAGTAATATTGTGTTAAGAGGTTGTGACAGGCCCCCGGACTACCTACTATTCAATAATGAAACTACAATATTTATAATACGCTATAATATAATTATATCTCAAATCACATAGTTGTAATTATTGCTAACAATCACATTTTAGATTAGTTTTTAAATTTACATCTTCAAAAATGGGCGTTTATATATTTCTACTTGAAGTTTAGAAAAAGGTTGTGTTCATACAATGAACGAAGGTTTACTCTGTAATACTTTATTGAATATTTAAGATACATGTAGAGACGATTTTATTTTATATTATAAAAAAGACCCTAAAATAATTGTTTTAAATTATTGTGTTGTGCACATTTGCTGCAACCTGTAATGGCACTCAGAAGTAAAGTATAAAAACGACAATTCTATATGCTGCGCTGCAACCGCCGTCATGGAAAATGACAGCTGATTTTCAGTTCAATTTGTTTCCAGGTAAATTCTTATGATGTACGCTTCTAAACCTTTTAAGAAGTTTCGTTATCGAATTTATTTGAAGTAATAATATATGTACAATCTACGAGTAAGTATTTAATTTATATGTAACCTTATTTGAAATCTTAAGGCAGTTGTACAGGATTTAACTTTGCAATATTACAAAATTATACAGGTTTGTTTTTGCGTTACCGACTAGACGTTGATATTAATTGTCGTGAAATCAGACAGAAACACAACCGAACCATGATAAAAATTTGGAACTTGAGCAACGACAGAGATCGATCAACAACTAAAACAATCGGTCAACAACTGAAATGGTGCGCCCAGACACAACGGATAGTATTGATATCGCTTTGTTTAAAATAAGTACAGTCCGTGTCCCTACATATTTGACCTCTAACAGACTTTTTGGTTCTTAGAGCAATTACATATGCAGCAGAAAAGGGTTAGAGTTTTGCTGAAAAATACTACATTTTTTTAGGTCACTAAGTTATACTAAAATCAATTTTCAACTCACTAGGTAAATATTAACTTTATTTATGCTCTGAGCCAAAAGTTCATTTAGAGGATCAGGAGTCTTGGGCCACTTAGGGTCGTATTCCAGAACTCTACTCAATGCTCAAGTCAGGATTTGAGCAGACTTGAGTATGATTTCAAGCACTGGAAATACGACCCTAATGGCAAGGATTTGAGTATGATTTTCAGTGCTCACTGCAATACTCAAGTCCTGACTTGAGTATTGAGTAGAGTTCCGGAATACGACCCTTAATGTATGTGAATGTAAAATAAATATAAAATAATTTTATCTAAATTCGTGTGATGAACCACATCTACAAACCCAAAGAATAAGTTAATAATTGAGTTGAAATTTGTAATATCAAAGATGCCAGTTTATGATCCTAATTATACATATAAGATTCAAGAGCAACCGGTCGATAAAGTATACAAAATAGGTGTTTTAAAATTTACATGAAAAACGACTAAATGTCAACTCACACAAGCAGCATTCCGATTGAATCGCAACTGCAGAACAGCGGTTGGAATGCAAGATAAAAGTAGTTTGGATGCAGTAGGCGCGACTGCGCATCGACTACACGCTAGCTGTACTACCATTCGGCATTTGGGAGGCAGCCGCAAAGGCCCTAGTTTCAAATTTCAACAAAAACACAATATGTCATACATTACTATGTTATCGTTGATTATCATAATCCATTCCACTTCTGACCACAATCTTACATATCTTTCCTTTATAAACGTCATAAATACCAGCTATTAAATAAATAAATTCCACAGTTATTTTATACTTCTAGGTACGAGTAATACATTAAAATACTACTAACTACTTCTTTTGGCACGTGGATCCACAGTCGCTCTCTATGTACTCTTTTATTATAGAGAGTGAAATTATCTTAATTACTAGTCTATCTACTCGTGTAACTATCTATTTAAGAAAAATCTGATCATAACTAGACTTAAACGCCATTTCCAGTCTTTTCAGGAAAAATGCTTCAGTATAATATAAAAGTAATGAGTAGTGCCAGTGCGAATGCGAGCTCGCTTTTGTGTGTGTCTGTGTTCACATAATGTGTATAGATTTTTGGATAAAGATATAAATTTTAATAAACGTAGCCAACTCTATTTATGATGATATATAAATACTACAAAATTATTAGCAAATAACCAATTGACTGTACAATATTCAATATTCCTGAAAAGGCTCGATTCGTTTACTTCTGATGCACCTTTATGGACGTCTAGAAAAGTGCTTTGACTTTTAAGCAACATGTTTAACACAACATGTAATTATGCCTCAATGCTCTAGGAATTAGAGCAGAATAAGTCGCTGCGGCAGGTACCTACTCTTTAAAATGAACAACTTAAAAGTATATATGAACAACTTAATTTGATTGATTACTTATTCAGATTTTATTACCAACAGGTAATAAAATTAAGTGGTCAATCTTTTAATTCGCACCTTAATTGCTGCGCTTAAAAATCTCTCTTTGGAATAACCGCCAGCATAATTATAATATTTGGAGTAAAGTACCTCCACCAAGTCGACCACGCTCTGAGCTATTACACAGAAGGCTGTATATGTACGGACATTGAAAAAATAAAATTAGATTATGGTTACATTGAGTTAAATAAATAAAGCATTATTTATTACTAATTTTATGCAAAAATTGGTTTCATTAAGTATATTAATACCGAATATTTTATAGTACTAATAATATTTTAAACATTTAGGTACCCTACGTAGGTTACACAAGGACAAAATGTATACAAGGTGATTGCAAACCTTTGAACAGATAGTTTGGTAACGTAAACAGAATAAGAATTTGAAAAGTAAACACGTAAACACGTGAAATATTAAAAAAAAGCTTATTTAATATAATAATATAATAAAGGTTTTGGAATGAAAATTTATTCTGATTTCGATACCAAATAACTACTTTAGGTTTGCAGTCAACTACCTAATACATAATACTATAAGATAATATATGCTATTCAACTGAGCACTAGCAGGCAAGTTTAGTTTACATCGCGAAGAGAGCCTTCGATAGAACCTAACACTAAAATTATGTGAATTTGGACAAAATGCGGGGTGAATTGTGTTAGTTACTCTTGTCTAATTCAATGAGGTTTATTTTAAATATTAAAAATAAGATAATATTCAATGATAGTGTAATAAATGTTACTTTACTAGTATGTATCTATTCTCCCTTAGGGCTCTATTGACTCCGTTCGGTCTTATGGTAATATACAATGAAACATAGACAATCATAACTACCCAAGATTATAAATTATGTAAAATATTGATAAGAAAAAATTACATTCTACTTAATATCTTGACACACGTCTTTCTATCTTAAGTATAACTTTACTTCTTCTTCTTCTTCTAACTTAGGTTATTAATTGACTACCTCGCTTTTTTAAGTACAATAAATATTGTAGCCATATATAAAAACCCTACAATTAATAATACTGCTGACGGCAGATGCAACTTTAGACTAATAAAATAAATTTCTTTACCTAACTAATTATGACTTGTTTACGTGACAAATATATTTACAAATAAATAAATTTAATTCTAGCAAATAGACTTATCTACTTATATTTCTAATGAGCCAATAATTACTTATGTATTTGCGTAAATGGTAGAAAGAGAAACTTAGTTTAAATCAATTTTATCACTTAATGATCCAACTGGTTCCTATTTATTATTTTATTCACTTGGTGTTTTCGGATTGAACCTATAAATTGAAGAACCAATTGAACAAATAAAGTTTTATGACATAGCACGAAAAAGCGCGACTTGCGCGAGAGCGACATGAAGCGCGACATCTCTGCGAGAGTAGCCGTATCTCGCGCTTTATGTCGCTCTCGCGTAAGTCGCGTCGTATCGTGCTAGCCCTACAGGAGTTCTTTCTTCTTGTTTACTGTAAAATTATTTGCCTTTACTGACATTAAATATGAATTGCTACAATATAATAATAATATTATAATTCTAACCTAAACTATTGCAAATTTAAAGACAGTTCAAGTTTGTCGGTGAATACGGTTCAAGTTTGACCTGTGGATCTCAAGAAGGCGGCTCGGGGGGTGGAGCCGGGGGACCCGGTGCGGGGGGCTGGAGGAGCTTGGCTGCTGCCGGGAATCCGGACAGATCGAACCCTGGTGGCGGGACTATGCCTGCTGCTGTAGCTGTGCCTTGGAGATAGGCTACTAACCTGAAAATGCATTAATCTTAAACTGAAAATATCTTTTTTAGACAATAAATAAAAATATATTACAAAGCGTAATTTTCTGAATCCTACTGCCAATAGAGAAGGCAGATTAAATTTAAAACATTTGCTATATTTAAGCAAAAATAATAAATGTATTGTACATTTAAAATAAGGAATTATTAAGATTTTTTTGGGTTCTGTTTTGAGCATGTGCAGAAACTTTCCGATGCTTCAGTAAAAATTTGAAAAATTATAGTTAAGTTGTGTTTCAACTATCTCTAATATTTGAGGAACTTGAATCTAATGGCATATAATACATGAAAAACAAAACGAATTTCTCTGTCTGAAGTTAGCAGATACCACTTTTGGCGACGAGATTTATTCGAAGACATTTTTAGGTTGTGTAGAAGTTGGTTTACGATATTTAGAATTGAAGATTAGTTTTGATCGACAATATTTATTTTATAAAAAAATATCATAATAATAGCCTCGTATTCTATGGGTACCACAAAGTAGGTAACTTATTATATACGTAGTTATTGCTCATTGCTATAGAAATCAATTGTATATGCTCCAATTGAAACAAGCTTATCTACTTTTAAATGTTAGAACTGGAAGTTTGGAAAACACCAATTATGTCCTGTCTGTTCATTTTATCGATTTTTTATGTACAGTCGACGCCCTAAGATACTTGACTCCCTAGCCGATATTTTGGTTCCAAGATCATGGCTTACCAAAGTATAAAAACTATAACCACCGGCGGCGCACTATGGGGAACCGCCTAAGAGAGCCATGCCATAAATGGTTTTCCCAAAAGTCTGCGGAGCTAGATGTATTGTACCTCAAATTAAAGCTAAGAGATTAATCTATACAAATATACATCATTTAAACTTCTGTCTGTTACTATATCATGGCATAGAGCAGCCAAATATGCGGAATGAAAAAATGTTTAAAATAATTTAAATTTGTGATTTGTTCAATATGAAATTATAGTGACATAGCAATAGTAATAATACAAGTGTTATACCATTTTGGAACGCTGAAAATAAGCACTATTTTCTGAAGCACATGTATATAATCTGCTTTCGTAAATATACCCATCAGCTATGTACATCTCGTTATATGCTAATTTTGCTTATCTTTAATATTCAATTCTAGAGTTTTGACTGTTGCCGAAATTTGGCGGTGCTCTATAAATAGTGTTGTTTCATAGGCAAACTAACAAATTTATATTAGAATAAAAAAAACCTTGCGGTTTTCTTGCGTAACATACGCTAACGAAGTCATTTTCGTTTGTTGATATGGCTTTTATATTATATTTTATACAATGTGGTTATTATTTAGGTAACATATATAGAATTTCTCATCGTATTTTTGTTCACATATACAATTTACTATGATAAAATTATCGAAAACCGCGCATAGTGGTAGGCTGTTTATATCAAACCATTTCACACGCACGCTTCACATCAATATTATGTATAAATAGCACCTTTGCTTATATATAAATAAAAATTACACTTTTTTATGTGTTATTGTTGTTACTGAAAGGGTATTACTTAATATCTTTCTGCAGTGAGTGAATTTTTTTGCACCAGACGCGACTTATGTCTCGTGTTAATTGAAAGTGATATGAATTATGTTGTCGCTATCACAAATTATATACGCGATAATCGGTATTCGAAGTCAAATATTGCAAAAATTGTCGCAAATATTAAAAAAAGATCTAATTTCTCAATTTCTTCAACGGTTCACCAAATCTGGTAGAAAAAAGAACAATTCTTAAGCCAAAATAGTGCGTGGTTGGATGGCATATACAGCGTGAATCTGTGCGACTCATGTCGTTTTTCCACACATCTTTATCTAACACACAGTCTTCAATTTTGTAATATAGCCTTTGTAATTGCTTTTGATTTCTTTTTCATTCTTAAAAACGTTAAGTTTAAAAAAGGTTAAAAAAGTTACGTTGTTAAAAATATGTTAAAACCCACAAAATGAATATTAATTAAAAGCACATATATTCAAGAATGTCCAAAAAAAAAAATCACGTAATTATCTTTCAACACTTGGAAGTTATAGATTTATGACACGACAATGGCTCAATCTCCCCATAGTGCGGCGTATAGAAATAACATATGGCTAGATTTATACAAAACTATGTGTACCTTACAATGGTTTGTATCGCTTTGTTGTGGGTACTGGGAATTATAGAATAAAAAAAAAATATTTTTATATAAAAATGTATGTTAGTGCAAAATATTTGTATGTTTTGTATTTATTGTTTATCACCCAGAGATCTATTTCAGTGCTATTCCTACTACAACTGACCGCGTAGGGATAGCGCACGAGTATAATGATATGATATTTATTTTGTAAGAAAGTCTGACAATAACCTAGTAAATCTTAACCAGGTCATTGTCAGACTTTCATACAAATAAAAGTATGTTTAATATAAAATCTTTATTGCACTGTTATTTTAATTTTTTTACGTAAAATAATAATGGTTTAAGTGTATAATTTAAAAGTAATGTAGTTTTTTACGAAAACGTCCATTAACTGGGTCAGATTAATAGGCCATGATCTTTGTATTGTGTATTTAAGTAAGCATATATTAAATATGAAGTTGCCTTAAGAAGTTTAGTGTCTTAAAACGTCTTAACACTAATAATGCAATCGGAAGTAATATCACGAATTTTATGGCTGTGAGCCATTAAAGGTTAAGTTTGTTTAATACTTATCTATTCAGAACCAAATGTTCGGTTAGAGGGTCAGGTATCTGAGGACATGGACTGTACCTAGTACCTACATACATATATTTATATCCACATCAATATTAAAAAAGTCTCACAGCTAATTACGATATTTGTCGAATATGATGTGGAAATTAAACCCATACTTGCAAAATAAGTTCCGTATTTTTTTATTCGTACCTTCGCAATTCCTCAAGAGCGCTGGCTTGCATAAGAATGTAGTTCTTGGCAAGCAGCAGAGTTGCAATTTTGGACAGTTTGCGGACGGATGGCGAGTGTGCGTACGGAATAACAGATCTCAGATCATCCAACGCGTCGTTCTGAAAATCGATAAATACAACAATATAAGTCAGTTACTTTGAGAATATTTTTTTTAAATTATGGTTTATCTTTCTACTGAATCTACTTTTAACTCCTTGACAAGCGATCAATTTCTTCAACCCATCAAAAAATATTAGTCTATAAAAGCCTCTATTTCAGTTATCACTTCCTCGTTTGATGCAAATAGGTAAAAATAACCTTAGTACAGAGTAGAAAAAAACCGACCTCAAAAGTTCGTGGAATTACATCTATTTGTCAAGTTTTATAGAAATTGGTTAACGGAAAGAACGCGAACCGGGTACATCACCTAGTTTGCCACTCTTAGCTTCATACCAACAAAAAAAGAATTCTCAAAATCGGTTCATAAATGAGTTATCGCATAACATACATTCAAAAAATTATGTCGAATTGAGAACCTCCTCCTTTTTTTTAAGTGGGGTTAAATCTGGTGAATATGGGGGATGTGTCAATATCATAATTCGACAAGTTTTGATGTTCTGATTACTGATGAGAAACTGAATACTCGAATTTCCGATTTTTCCATCTTCAAAAAATATATCGACGTCATTTCTCTGTCATATCTTTTTTATTTCCAATTTTCACTTTTGTACTTATTTAAAAAAAAAGTACCTAATGTCAGTTGCTTAGTAAGAAATATAAATAAATAAAAAAAAAATATTTTATTTAACCTTGATTTGTCACGCATTTAACAAACCGTCTCTCGTAATTGCATCTCCAGTCACTCGACGCGACAGTTTTTGGAAAACCATTATATTGTGTGACAATTCTCGAAAATACTTCGTGTCGGTATTGCATCGCATTGTATAAAGTGATTTGAGATTTCAGCACTAAATAACTTTTTTTATCAAGCAATGGGACGAACAAGCTGTGTGCTTGGTGGTAAGCGATATGCCTATTAAATAAAAGAGCTTTAAATCGCGAATAGATCTAAAGTTCACTGCCACTGCGCCCGTCATACTCTAAGACGATAAATTGACAAGTCCCATGTGTCTGTGATTTCACCAGCACCCATGTAATGCACACATTACTGTTTGCGGCAGAAATAGGTAAGGTAATAAGAGCAGTACTTCCCGGAACGAACTTTCTATGGTTGTGGTGTTGTTCGAACGAAATAGCTTTAATTAATAACTTAAGACATATCATAAGGCTATGCGAATAACTTCCACTAACCAAATCATGCATTCTTCTTCGTTCTCTTGCATTTATATTCAGTCGTACGGTTTTCCCTTGCCTCATCTTTTGTTTCCCCTTGCCCTCGCCGATGGGTCTGAAATGATTTAAAATATTGTTTAGTTATCTATTCAAGTTATATACCAATGGCTTTTTAGAACAGTGACCTATCTCAAAAACGAATTCTTCTAGACGCAGATTTCAAAAATTAAGACGTATATGGCGCATAAAGCCGACGATTCGTAGACTAACGTTGTTATATGATTGCCACATTTCATTTTGAACACAAAAACATTCAAAATATTGTGTGAAACAGTAAAAAAGGGACTATTTTGTTTTGTGTCACTTTTCTTGGAAAATAACAACGTGCATTTTTTTGAATAGGCTGCAATGTATATAACCATCAATACATATATAATACATCAATGTGTTACTCTGACCCCAACGTAAGCAACTAAAGCACTTGTGTTATGGAAATCGGAAACAACGACAGTACCAAACACACAGACTCGAGTACAGTGCGATGTCCAAGTGTCGGCGTAGTTGTCACCTACTTCTTCTCCACAGAAAAGTATCAACAACGTACTGAGAACATTTGGAGATTCACATTGATCATTTTATATTGAATCAATATAAACTCAACATCAAGAAGAAGTAGCGGCAATTTGTTTAATAAGAGTCAAATTTAAAAAGAACGTAATCTCGCAAATATTTTAGGGATAGTATCGTCACTTTACGTAGTTAAAGTAAACTAAATCAGTCTACTATAAACGACAATAACATCGTAAAGGCCTACTAAATCAATGCTTTACGAGAACAATGAACGGGTAGCGGAACAAGTGCTATAATTCTTCAAACCCACAATGGATTGGTTTATACGTCCGACCGTCCAAACGGGGGACAAGGGTGACATTGCTTATGAATTGGCTAGAAAGGCCATTATTTAAACACAAGTAATTTCTATAATTTGGATTGGTACGTAGAGGGCTTTTACTTATTTGTTAATTTATTATATAGACAGCAGAACGGATAACAGTTAAAATACTTTTGATAAGAGTTAAATAAGTTATTACAAAGTTCCGTACCAGATTGTATTTCTACTTATATTGATACATCATTGTAAGGTAACAAGAAAGATTTACTGTTCATGATTTGTTGATAATTTACTTAATTAATAATTTAATTAATATACTTTTTTACTTAACACTTAATACAAAAGTTTTATTAGTAATTTAAAAAATTTAAACTGAAAACAATAAGGTGACAAATTTGCTTCATAGTAATTAACTAAGTGTCTAGGAGTGAGAAGATACTAGTCACGCAGGTGAGATGAATGTATGAATGTGCAGATGAGACTGAAAAACCACAATAATAAAAATAAAGTAGTAAAAACTAGTAAAAATACCTATAAGCTATATAGATTTTAAGACTTTCGTGGTTATTCACTAAATGATTATCACCAGTATCAGGTTTCTTACCACGGTATGACTTCTTTTTATTTTCCCGATATTTCGGAACGGTTGCACGCTCCATGGTCACGGGTTGACTCTGTCGACATTGTCAACCCGTGACCATGGAGCGTGCAACCGTTCGGAAATATCGGGAAAATAAAAAGAAGTCATACCGTGGTAAGAAACCTGATACTAGTGATAATCATTTACATATAAGCTTTTGTCATGTATTATATTCTTTAAAGTAAGAGGATGCAAATGCAGTAGGTATTTTATTTTATACAATTTCATGTATAAAAGGCATTAACTATAAAAGCCACGAACTGCCTCCGCGGCCGAATGGTTACAATGCCGGACTGCCACGCAGAGGTCCCAGGTTCGATTTCCGGGCCAGGATAAATATTTGTGTGGCCTGCATTTATTTATCTCGTGAGTTTGGGTGTAATTTGTGGTTATCTATGTGTGTGTCCATGTTTCCCTAGTGCGGGGCTATGTTGAGTGTGTGCGTTATTATTATTATTAACACAACCTATATTCTGAAAAACGGTTTTTGTTGAATTCTATTGCATGAAATCAAAGAAGTTTCTCATTAGAACAACAACGACATTATCAAATCAGTTAATTACCTTACTTGTATAGTATACTCGACATCTAAGTATTTTAAAAAGTACGTAGACAATTTTGTCTAGTCGTCATGACTCTATGGTAAAAATGGTAATTGAAAATGATGGTCGCCCGGGAACAAAACATGTACTTGTGCAAGGGAGGGAGTTTGTCCACTTGCACACTGGAGGGAGTTTATGCCATTGTATATGGATGGAGTTTATCCCATTGTGCACAGATGTTCACAACTGCATGCTACTCTTGGACATGTGTGCGGATAGATATTGATATTATTTTAGCGCGTATTGTGTCCATTGTAATTTTTAATTAACCTGAATTTAAAAGTAAAGTTCTGTGTTCCAAAACTTTGATAAATTTACAATTTAGGTTTTTTCCTTTCGTCATCTGTTTCGCCCTTTTCCATGGGAAACATAAAATGAGTATTTTCAGAATTCATGGAACATATGTTGTTTTTTCTAATGATAGAAACGCCATGTTAAGAAATTTCCGGCTATTAACAATCTTTTTAGCTAAATTTACTTTCATAATGTTGTATTTTTTACGTCTTAGCATGCGGCATAGTTAAATTTGCAACATATTTGCAAAGGGAGAAGTGCCGTTGTCCGTACATGTAGTAAAAATCTATTTCAAAGCACGTAAGTAGGTTATTATGTATCTGAATTATTTAAGCATTTTATTTATTTAGGGCTCTATCAAATGTGACATCGAAGTGATTAGATAACTTCACGATTAATAATTATTTTCCATGCTTTCATTAAATTTTTGATCTACTCAGTTGAAGTTCTAAATCGCATGCGCTGTTTCAGATTATCGGGAGATAAAAACAGAGAATTACGGCTCAAACGCTAACCTTAGACAATAAGAAACTCTGAAACTGTAATGGTAACAGATCAAACTCCTACCTGAGGAGATTTAAAGACTAACAACTACTTCTCCAAAAAATAAGTTTAGACACCCAAGGGTGGTGTCACATTGCCAGCCTCTCAGACGCGATATCCCTGGGCGCGGCACTTGACAAAATTTTCTTCTTGTAATTAGATGAGTTAAAGAGTTTTTCTTCCATATTAAGCGTATATTGTGTGAATGTGCTTTTGTGTCAAAAAAAAAACGCCCGAACTAAAAACAAATAGCGAAATAGGTACGATTCCATAATGGAAATGTTTTCACGGGTATAACTATTGATATCTTCGTACCGACAAGAGGCAGACAACGACGTTTATTTTGGCATTTGGCTAATGTACACAGACGTTCAAATCAAAACAACGATTTCAAATTATAAACAGACCAGGTTCACTGTGTTTTGACAATGGTACTAACCTTTGAGCATAACTGGTCCCAGGCTCAGGTTGATTTTCATCAGTTGGGTAACAGTGCTGGGGTGGTGGGGGCTGTCCTCCTTGCATGTAAAAGCCTCCAAGACCAACAGCCCCCAGCGGGGTTCTTCTTCCCGGCACTGACTGTGGAGGGGAATGAGATTCGCCCAACGGCACACCATCCCAAGACCTACGCCCCTCCATTTTTTAAAATATTTAATACATAACACTGGCCCTAATTAAAATAATAAAATAATAACTTTTAAAACAGAACGGCATTGACGGACGTTTGAATTTGGAGCCGGGTTGACAGACAGTGCAGCGACGGCAGCGTGGAGAGGCGGTCCATAATCGATCGCGGTACGCAGCTGGGGTGCGCACCCCTCACATCTCTGTAGAGCATTGTTCTCCGAACGTGATTTATTTTCGCGGCGCACGTTTGACCGACTGCCTAAACGAAACGCTAGTTATGATACATCGACCGGTAATTGAGTTAAATTATTCGTATTGCGTTTTAAGTATATGCAAAAAATCTAACTTTAATTTTTAATATACAACAGGAAAAATAGGTAATCTTTTAAGCGTCGTGTGAACGTAAAGAATTTTCATACAGCAGTAGTTTATCTGAGGCGCCTGTAGTATCATAATTCAATCCATAGATGATTCATTCGTTTCACAAGTGGATTAATAGAAACTACACTTTATAAACATCAACGTCGAGCATTTTCATCATCCATACGCATAATGTACATTGAATGTGTTTTGGGTGATGGAATTTCCAATCGACACGAGGAATTTTCGATTTTTTATTTTAATATGTTTAATTTCTTGTTTTCAATAGGTACTTCTATCTCGTTAGAAAAGTTTTGGCGCCATAACAAGATGTCATTAAAAAAAATTTACATTACATACGTTGCATTGGTCCCAAAGTAAGTAACAAAAGTACTTGTGTTATGGAAATCGGAAACAACGGCGGTACCACAAACAATCAGACCCGAGACATTATAGAAAAGTTAGTTTTTCTACATTGTCCCGGCCGGGGATCGTACCCGAGACCTCAGAGATGGCAACACTATGAAAATCGGTGTGCAAGCCACTGGACTACAGAAATCGTCAATGATCGTTTAGAAAAAAAAGAAGAAAAATTGTTATTTCTCTTCCTTTTTAAAAATATTCCTTAAGAGTACATGATATCAAATTGCCATTCCCAATTCATGTCACTGGCTTTCACCAAAATTAGGTAAATTAAAAAAATAAAATGACATAAATAATATATTAGGAAACATTTATTTTTTAAAGCTATTGAGTTCAAGATATTTACAACTTATTCCAATCAGTTCCGACTTTATTTTAGTCTGTTTATCAATTTACATTCACCGCTGCGTATTCCATAGAGAAAGCCATATAATATTATCATTTTGTATTCTAAACAAGTTGGTACAACAATCTAATATTAATTCTTATAGATCCTCTTCTCCTTCTAAATTGATAATTCATTCAAAAAGATTTCACCCATTGTTCAACATTAGTAACATCTGGCAATTCATTTCAACATTTGGATCATCGCAATACAATTTAAATTTCCTGACTACATTTAATAATAATGTTCACTTAACTTTCTGATCATTCAATAATTTGGTCAGTATAAATAGCACGCAGTACAACTATGTTTTAAATATCTCTTGGCAATCTTCGGATTTCCGAAAGCACATGAACACATATTTCCGTGTCTAGTGATTATTAAAGCTCCCATATGGAATGATTTGTCTTCACGATCCATCGTTACAGACTGATCGAAACGACGAATCGATAGTGTCGTTATCGATTAACTTTAAGGCCAAGGGAGTAGCGACGGATCGGACAATCGTATGATTGTCGACGAGAAATCATCTGCATATGAGGCTCTTTACGTTTATCATAATATGTAATAATTTGTATTTAGAACTACCATAGATTTAGTACATAGTTACCTATATACTAAGTCTATGAGATCTACGTACGAAAATATTCCACCATTCTAAGGGTGGCAAACTAGGGGATGAATCTGGTTTCGTGCACTTTTCGGTAACCGATTTCAATAAAACTTGGCAAATAGATGTAATTCCACGAACTTTTGAGGTCGGTTTTTTAGCACTCTGTACTGAGATTATTATAATAACATTTATATTCCTTGTAATATACCAAACAAGTTAACAGAAATATAAGCTAAACAAAGTATAGTAGTAGCTTCTATACCCTTATTTTAAGTCAATTATGTGCGTTCGATATGCACCAATTGCACAGGACAAATCGGACGCGAACGCGGAAAAACACGAAGATTGCCGAAAGACAATCCTATATGCGATAACTACATGTAGCTCTGGTTATCTTGTACGTACTTACATGTGACGGACTATCAACATTAACTTTCAATAACTTTAAAAGATACCATTGACCAATTCATTTTGAACCGCCTTTTGTCACCATGTCTTTTCACAGCCTTTAACCTATAATGACTAGAAATGACTAAACTCACGGCATTGCCACGTTTCTCATGATACACATATTGTTACATTTGCAATTAATACACTATATACATAAACATAAGGTGCAAATTAAACAAGACTGCTGTTTAAATTATTATATATAAATTGTAACTACGAATATTCAGTGGGATAGAAAAGTAGATATCATATTGCTACACAATAATAATACTGAGTACCTAACCTTACTTATTTGAACCATTATAATAATGTTAGGTCACATTATGTACTTTTTCTATAACAATTATCTACTATAGTCTATCTACACAATACGTTAATCAAATTAACTATTTTGATGTATTTTCTTCTTTTTGTAAAATATTACTTAAAGAAAAGAAGTCTTGATCTTTGGTATCGGATTTTGTAAATATTTTATTACATTATTGTCATAACTTCTAATTAAAATTAACTGACGTTCATCACACTATTTGAGTATTTTTACCATAAATACTAATATAATAATTCATTATAAGTACATGTAAATTAGGCAAAGTCACGCAACTTATAAAATTAAAGCCAAAATAACTTTCTTATCATACATAGTGCGCCATTTATGACTAGGTCCAATTAAAATTCTTTGGTGCAATACAATTCTACGACAGCCTGGTCTTACTGAGTTGGTCATTTATATTTTAATAACCATTAGAGAATGGTTTTGTCTAGTACGTACAAAGTAATTCCTCATCCGTACATTTGATCTTAAAGGTTGCCACTAATTAGCCTGTATGTTGGAGCACGATATCACAAAGAAGTCCCTCATACTGCGGTGAACACTGAAGTCGAGATTGGCGCAGGAGAGGTGAACCGAGCGGGCACAGGCAGGCAGGAGAGCCAGACGGCGCCGGCGCCGGCAAGGCATCAGCGCGCACGGTGTGCGGGCGCCGCCGTCGGTCAGGGTGCAGCCGCCGCAAGCGCTGGCCGCGACGGAGCGGGCACACGTGGGCACGCTACCATTGAACCACTGCGGCTTGTATGGGCACTGTTCGTCGTGCCACCTGTAACAAGACAAAAATATATTAGAGTTTCTTTCTAGTGACATATATACATTAAGTAAATTACCAATATTAGTTATATTGTTGCGATAAGTTTGTGATAGTACGCACCTATGAGTGAGCCAAGCATTTTGGTAACAGAAAATTTGCGCGTACGCTGAGGAGTGCGCACTTCAGCGAGTAGTTTATCGACGCAGCGATAGAGATCACCGGAGTTGTCAGCTACGCTAGCTTCGCTGAACGATGCCCCATATGTTGCGCTTAGGGTTTGACCTTCTTTGGTGGGAACCTGCAACCAAGGAAATAAACATCGAAATACATATTTTTGAGAATTAATATGTATTACTAAAACGAAGATTTTCTGAAAAACTCATGCAACATTGCCAAAACTATCCATCTTTTTTTTTATGATACCTAGTCTGTGTCTTCTCGCCTGTTGCGTATAATTCTATTTGTAAATTTGTTGTTATTTTGGTACACACAATCACAAATGAAATCAAGGGTCTATATTTCATCGATAAATCCAATTTTCACAACAACACGACAGATTTCCATTAGGGATCAATCAACACAAATTACAATTACATGGCTTTTGTTATGGCGTTCCAAGGTAGGTTTTAGCATCGAGTATTTAAGGTTATATACTCGATGGGTTTTAGCATCGCCTGCATTTAGATGTGAACAATCTAGAATTTTGAAAGATTTTGAGCATCTGATATGTCTTGACTGTTTTCTTAGAAGCATTACAAAAGGGAAAGATCGTAGGAAAGGGAGGCAGAGGAAGACCTAGACGAAGTTATTTAGATCAGTAGGGCTAGCACGACATGGCACGAATTTCGCAAGAGCGACATAGGCTTCTATGTCGCTCCCTCTATGCGAGATAATGCTATTCAGATAAAGAACAAAATGTCGTGTCGTATCAGGAAATCAAAAGTTAGGACCCTTAACAGAGATGATTGGTTTTTTGTTTACTCCACCGACGAGGCTAGCCCTTAAATACAAAGTTTAGAACTTAGATATTGTTTAATATTTACTTCTCATTGTATATATTATAAAGTTTTGGTAACTAGTCTTTTTTTAACTAGTCTTAACTTTTCTCTCCTTAACTCTGGTCTTAATTATTATTGTCGAGATTTATCTCTCCACTTTGCAAGAAAAATTGCATTTCTTTCGTTAAAGAAAAGTATTTTTCTCTTTTTGTGCGAATTTTCTTTTGAACGTTATCCATTCAGGTAAATAAGGACAATCAATAACAAACGATCACCTCTGTTGTGAATAAACTTTTTCATTTAACCTCGTTCACTTCTCTCCAAAACTAATCTCCCTGTGTCCGATCCGTGGGTTTCTTTACCAAACAATAATCTTTTTATTTGTTTGAAATTGTGTATTATTTTTGTTGCGTTATTTGTAGATGTAAGTTGATTAGTAACGCCCTCGCAATGTTACAACAGACGTTTTGGCTTCGTGATCCAAAGAGGCATGTTGTCTATGAACTGAGGATGTATATCTTGATTTTTATTTGGTCTATGAATGGTGGATCGTAAAATAAACTGAACTAGTGCGTGTACTGAATATAAAACCCTTTCAATGTGAGAAACAAAAGTATATTGATTTTCAATTAGAAACAAACTACACGTCGTCATCGAGTTATGTCGTATCGCCTAAAGGCCCCCATATACGGGACGATTTTTCTTCACGACCCGTCGTTTCAGACTAACTGTCAACGTTAACGATCAACGTGAACGCCGAGGGAATAGCGACGAATCTATGTCTTTTTCTACCCCAAGGAGCGTTGTGAGCATTACTGCGTTCTGGTTTTGAAGGGTAAGTATTCTGCTGGTGAAATTACAGGCGCAGTAGGAGTCTCATATCTTTGCAACTTAAAATTCTGAGTGGCTGCAGTGCCACTGCTATGGACAGGCGTGTCGCTTAACACCAAACGCACGATTTGTTCGTCGCGTCACTGCCACTGGTCTCATAAAAAAAACCATTATCGTGGCAATCGAAACGAGGAATCGTGTGTGTATGGGACCTTAACAATATACACGTCATCTAGTCTATGTTATACTGTACTACCTAAACTAAAATGTTCATGATACTGACCTGTCTCAGATGATCCAAGTCAGTCTTGTTGCCGAGCAGAGCAAGTGGCATTTGTGCAGCCGCTCCACCGGCGCTATGGGCCGGACTGCCGCCATTTGGTGGCGCACGCTTCAAAGCACTCAGCACCTCAGTGGCGTATTCAAAACTGCTTCTGTCTGTCACCGAGTACACCAGCAGGCAAGCATCTGCCCATTGGATCTGAAACAAAGAAATTTATTTTTAAATTTTTTTATCGGAATAATGTTTATGTTGTATACAAATTACCAGATCTCGGAATAGGTAGCGTTATTTCCCAAAACTTAAAGGAAGTAGTACATTTTGTTCTATATTTTGATGTGTAGCTAGCAATGAATACTTTATTACAGTAGAATACTTAGAAGATAATTTTTGTAATTATTGAAAGTGATAACCTAACGTCCGGTTAAAAAAAACCGACCTCAAAAGTCATTCATCCCCTAGTATGCCACCCTTAGAGGTGGAATATTTTCTTGAAATTTAAATGGGTCCACATCTGAGGTACCTTCCTTCCAACAAAAAAGAATCATCAAAATTGGTTCACAAATGGCGGAATTATCGTAACATACATACAAAAAAAACAACATACAGACGAATTGAGAACTTCCTCCTTTTTTTGAAGTCGGTTTAAATATATCTATTATTTTATTTTATTGTTGCATATCATGATGTTTTTACTGTCATGATATTCGTATATTTGTGTGTGAAAATACTACACCAGTTTTTTGTTATTATTGATACAAAGATCGAACAAAAAAAATCTGCTTACAGATTCAGAGCGATTCAGCCGGATTGAAGAAATTTTTGATTTTACCTAAATCTTTTCATATGTCCATTTGATTTTGATTTTGGTTTTTAATCATTCAGGGATTTCAGTGTGGAGATTATATAAAAACGCTAAAAAAATAGTTTTGTATAAATACACTCTATTTTTTCAGATTTTTTATTATTACAGTTGTAATTAAATAATTTTTTTGTTAATATTAATCCGTCACGTACTAATATATACATTTGAAAAATCTGCCCACAAATACATCCCGGTGAATAGGAAAATAAAAGTGTAAGTTTGCAAGTCTAGACAGAATACTTTGGGCTCGAAGATCAGTCAGAGAAGCAGCCACGAATGTGATTAATTAGCGTGTCGGAGCCAACATTCCGTCTGAAAATACTCGGTAAGTTTCACGGGCGCGGGCGCGGGCGATCTCCCACGCGACGGAAACAAAACAATGATTGCCATTGCTTATTGCTAACAAGAATAGTCGTAAAATTGGTTTTATTATTATACCACCTTAGCAATGAATTAGATCATTGTAACGAAAAACATGATTTACTCAGAGTACAGAAATGTAGTGAATGTCTTCTTAAATATAGCTTTCATTAGTCAAAATTAAATTTTGTCATTTTATATTACGTATGCTACACGCGTCGTAGCTATCTAGCTAACAGGTATCGTAGCACGGACTGCCATTTGCACACTTTTAATTAATTACCTAAGCACTATTCTGACTCAATAAATACTATTGTTAAATTGATTCAATATATCTACGCTCACATGTGTATTAAATCTATTATAATAAATCTACTGTAATTATTAAAAATATTACATGTGAAAGATAGTTTCGTACTACTGATTTGTGACTATTCAGCTTATGTTTTAAATAAACTGAATTAGCGCGTGTGCTGAATAGAAAACACTTTGAATGTGAGACTAGGAGTGAAAAACAAAAATATATTTATTTTCCATTAAAAACAAACTACATGTCGTCATCATATAAGGGACGATTTGCCTTCACGATCCGGCGTTTCAGACTGATCGAAACGATGAATCGATAGTGTATATTTCTGTCGTTAACGATCAACGTGAACACCGAGGGAGTAGCGACGAATCTATGTTTTTTTTTTCTGCCCCCAACCAGTAATGTTCAATGTAATTAACTGCGTTCTAGTTTCACACACATGAAACTTGTCAATTTATGTCTCAGTGTGACGGGCGGTGTATCAATACCCCTCGGATTTTTCTGATTTAAAGCGCAGAGTGGCACTGCAACTGTTATGGTCAGGCGTGTCGCGTACTATCAGGCGCACGACTTGTTCGTCCCGTCGCTTGGTATCATAAAAAAAAACATATTGTATTGTAAATGACAACTGTGCGAATGTGAAAATTAACGTTCGTTGACTAGAAAAATGCCATTAACTAGTAAAACAAACAGCAATCGAGGTGAGTTGAACTATTAATATAGAAATGTAAACAGTGATTCATAATGCACGGTGGGTCACTGGAACACCAGCAGCCATTTCATACCATTCGCATTATATTTACGGTGATTAACCTACATGTTACAGCTACTGCGTTAGTTTAGGAGCATCGAAACACCGCCTGAGCCTGGCTTTGTTTGCGGAAAGCAATCGCTCTAAATACGATTTCAAAATATGATTTATGGGCCGTGAATACCAGTACCTGCGCTGTTGTAAGTACGCTATGTATTACTCTGTTTTAACATAGCAACCTGTAATTTTTTATTTTGCATTATACGGAAGCAACTCCCGCGTCCATCAATCAACGAGAGAGAGAGTTTTATTATATTATACAGTTTCGTTTCATCAAAAGGGTTAAACTACTAAATTGTTCTGGTGTAACAAATGCAGGAACATTTTAACGCCTTTCCTGTTTAAAAATTTGAAATCAGAAACAAAGCAGTTATTGTTGATCGAAAGTCGAGACCGAAATAGTCCAGATGTGTGTTTTAAAAGCATGAACGATTTTACGAAACCTATGATAGCCGGCCTCGACGGATTCTCGTCGCAATGTTTACTTAAAACTTTAACACGCCTAATCTTCCAGTGATTTAGTGATTGTGTTATTGTTTGAAAACAAAGGTCGAGCTTTGTGTCTTTTGATTTTTTGAAGGTGAATATGAACTATGTACAAGGTTCCTACGTTATTTCAAATTAACCCAGATTCGAGAGAGGTAACACTCGAATTGATGATGATTCTTTTATATTCGGCCGCCTTTTTATTTGGTTCAGACAATAAAATGCAAAACCAAAAACAAAGATCTGCAACAAGCACATAGGAAAGTTCGTAATGTCTGCTGGTTCGTTCCGTAGCTCAGTTGGAAAAGCGTCAACCACGATAAAATGAAGGCGCTGATTCGAGCCCAGCCGGATCGAATGAATTTTTCTTAGTGTTCGATCTTTGTATTAAAAATTATAACAAACTAGTGGAGTAATTTCACAAGAAAAATTGAATATCATTGTAGTAAAACATCGTGATATTCAATAAACCTATTATTACAATCAAAGGCAAGTTGATTGAGTAAGCACATCGACGGCCATAATCAAACTCGCCATACCTACATTGAGAGTAACGACCTTCAACAGAAAATGATCCTTATCTTTGAACTAATGAACGTTAAAAATCAAAATTAAAAGACCTAATAACCGGAAGAGTAAATATAATTGTTACCTGTTCTGTGGGAAATTTGTCTGAATTGGATCCGGAAACATCTATAACTTCTAATTCCACTGGAGTACCGTTAATAGGCACTGTCTGTCTATAAAGGAGATCTGAAAAAAGTAAATTAAGATTATTATTGAAATTCTTCACAAAATGACAAATTATCATTAAGAACTTTGTACATATAGATGTCTAAATAAATATATAGGTTACCTGTGTTGGAGTGATACTCTCCGATGTATCGCCTTGTTAGGTATCTCACAATAAGAGCTGTAACAAAGGAAAGGTTTTGTATAACACGCCTGATACACGCATTGCATTATTCTAAGAGCGGTTGCACACGGCCACTTTTAACAGAGATACAAACGCGATGCAGTCTCTAATCGTCTACCTTTACACACACGCGAGATTTTAAGCAACGATGCAAACGCGATGCAAGCGCACGATTGCATCGATGCAAACGTGGGATGCATAGCTACAGTTGGGATTTATATGCAATCGTCTATAAATCGCAAGTGTAGCGATACAGAAGCGCGTTTCACGAACGCGCGTTTCCATCGCTGTTACAAGTCGCCGTGTGTAACCACTGTAATATTGCAAACGGGGACAAACGCGATTATGAAATAAAAGCCGATTATGGCTACTTTTTCAATATCCCTGCAAAGGAAATGTTCTTTGTTTGAATAGCTTTCAAAGAAAGGGTCATTATCAAGTAGTAGAAAGGGACATTATTCTGTCGAAAAAAAGTTTTGAGCATTTCATCAATGTATCTTTACGGTGGCCATTTTGAAACTTCCTTAAATGTAATAAACAAACGAGTGTCGCTAATTTTGAAAAAAATAATTAACAGCAAATACATCACAATAGTGGCCAGTATTGTTTTTAAATTGGAAATATTCGAAAGAGGACGCTGACGCTTGGAAATTGTCGTCTCTCGTAGGTAGATGTGCAAATACCAATTAAATCGGTTTTATCGCGTTTATCCCCATTTGCAATATAAATGACTGAACGAAGCCCCAGTCGTGGGTGATTTTGTGAGTTTTAATGTTGCGATACCTACGTAATAAATTTACTTTGTAATAAGTCAGATATATTGCAGTTCACTTTCAATGACGCCATTGTTGTCTTGGCAAAACTAACTTCAGGATGAGTCAGGCATATGCTCACTAGACCGATATTTACTTTAGCTGAATACTAAGCAACTGAATGTTGTTAAAAAAACAAGGATCTACAATGATTACATCACAAAGTGGAATGGGTCATAGAATAGAAGAAATCTCTGGGTTAGTTTATGTAACGTCGTAGTGGCCGGGTTATGTAATTGCACTTGTTAATGAAAATATTCCACTATTTACGTTCAAAACATCGAAATGGGGTTCAATCTTCAATGATTCACGAAAAAATTCGTTTGAGTAACCAAGAATGGGGAGAAGATTTTTGTTACATAACATGGATATAGAGTTTACGAAAGATATGAAACATTAGTAGAGGAAAAATACGAAGAAAGTATGTTGTAACGATATCTGTGCACTTATGAATCCATTAAATTATAACAAGCTCTCAGGCATATGGGTCACGAGTTTGGATAAGCAAAGATACTGTTCTAATTTTTTTGTCGTGTTAGGAGTGGTATAAATGTGAAATGAGTGAATTTCTGTGTTACTTACCGGACTTGCCAACTCGTGAGCTGCCGATGACGGCGATGCGGACGCGAGGGGTGCTGCTACGCTCGTCCCTCATTGTTACAATGCGTCTGAAAGAATACAAAGCACATTAATTATAGGATTTATTTACAACCATAAATTTATGTTATTTAGGTATATTAAAAAAGTTCAGGTAAAACTTTGAAACGATGTTGAAAGAAAAATTTGTATGGCAATTTCAAGAAATCCTTTTGCAGTTGAATATAGGCAAAGTTGTTGAGTAGCCATCACAAGAAATTTCGCTCATAATTTACGTCTATATTCAGTTTAAAATATTCTATAAAGTGACGTTAGATATGTGTGATATAATTAATGCAGTGAAATAATTATCTTTTCTATATATCCTTTCGTCTACCTCATAAACGTCTTTATTAACCTTAGTTAATGTCACAGGTCATTTTTATTTGTAACGTCACGACTAATGTGACTTAGCTATTAACGCCCAAAGACGGAATTTGTCCGGTGATGTAATGACCGTAAAAGTAATACGAGAATCTAAAGAGCAAAAGAGTAATCTTCATTAAGAGCGCCAGTTTCATTAATTAGCTCTAAACACAGATGCTCGAATGACGTCGGATATCACGATCTAAAGATGCTCTGCGTCAACAAACCGCACCGTCTTCCTTGATTGTCGGCAACAGATCAAGAATTTCCTGTGATTAGATTCTATCGAAGATGCAGTAATTTCATATTAGCCTGTTGTTCACGGTTCTCGGTAAATTTGGCTTGACGCTTATGACGGTTGTGTAAAATTTTGCATTAAAAGTGTCAAACAACTTTTTAGTAAATATTTGCCGCAGCGACTGCGTCGACAGAACAGAACGAAACAGAACACAAGAAGCCGAATGGTTTCTTGTGTGTTCTGTTTATTGGTTAATGTATTTAAATGAATGTGACCCAACGATATCTATGTACAGCATAGGTATAACCCAATTTTAACTTAGTAAGGTGTAATCGCAATCCAACGCGAATGTACTTAATATTTGCGTTGGGATATAAATATTGTTATACGTATATAATTATTCGTCAGATTTCTATATACGTATTTGATTCTTTGTGAAGTGAAATGCACATCCTATTTCTAGTTAGAGACCTACGTAACAAGTAGGTGACCTAGTTCAAAGAGAATCCGATGTACGCTACTATCAATTTGTGGAAAGGTCATAGTTGAGTGGTGCCTGGCTTTCCTACATTTTACTAACCGATTTCTTTGAAATAAACTGCTTATTTTTCTAGCACATACTTTGGCCTTGATAGAAATCAGCAGAACATCATTAGAGAAAACTGAGTAATAATGAAGCGTGTTCAATTGTACATATTTTTAGTCTGTGGCTGCGTCAGCAGCTGCCCACTGGTGGTTGAATAACCCGTCGTAGACGTCGACCTTTGCATATACTTTAGTAAATTATATATGTACTTTAGTTAATAATAATTAACGAAAACAATTTATATCACTCATTGTGTGAGTGTTGTGTGTAATAGTATTGTTATTGGACGGGAAAGTTGTTTAAAACGTGAAAAAGTGTGTTTGTATAATATCCTTGCGTGTGGCCAACTCTGTGAGAAAAATAGAACATCTGCGCAAAATGTTGACATCTTGACAACAATAAGATGCTGCCAGTCTCGGAATACATTATTAATAGCAACTTGGCTGATCGAGTGGCATTATTTACACACAATTAAAAAAAAAAATTTTTTAAAGTATTTTTAAATGTAGTTTTAATATCCCGTGTATATAATATACTTGAACATCTTTTTGACGCTTGTCTTTTCTGTTCAATAGCTGGATCTTTCGGGACAGTGGCGTATATCATGACTGAAGTACTGTGGGTTTCTTTTAGAGTAAATATGACCAAATCCCTCAATTTCAAACGTTGCACACTTTCAGCTCTAGGTTATTTATAGCACCCATTGAAGACTAGTTCCATTCACAAACTTATGTTCGTGTAACAAGCTGACACAGAACTGGAAACAGTTTATATAATATCCGAGTCCTTGAAACCCAAAAACAAATTGGAAAACATTACCGTTGCGTCACACGGTAATATATAACTATAAAACATCATGTTATATAAAACATTCATCCAACAACCGCCTGTTTCCTGAAGAGATTTTATTATATTTGCATTATGTAATATTTATAACCACCTTTTCACAAGTTTTTAAATATGAAAAACAATATTTCGTTTTATATATTGCCACGATGTCGACGCAGCAATAATATTATTCAAACAAGATACGTTTTACTCAAACGTGTAGGAAATCCACGTGGAGGCATAATTCATCCAAATGTGAGTGTACGAATAAACGAATATGTATAATCGGATTCAATTTCTGGTTAATTTACTCTCAATAAATTCAACATTCACCTATAGATCTACGTGTAAGGTACGCTTAACTATTTTGTAAAAGTCTTACTATAGTAATGTGCCAGACAACCACACCAATTGCCCGGTGTCAACATAAGGAATGCCCTGTACTATGAGTACCAGAACAACGGAATTCACTCGGAACCCCACACCAGAACCATTTTTAAACCAATTCGACTGTATTTTCTTATTTTTTTTATACGTATATTACGCGATAACTCCGGCTTGTGAACCGATTTTGATGATTCTTTTTTGTTGAAAAGAGGGTTTTTGTTGGAAAATTTTGATGAAAATATTCCACCTCGAAGGGTGGCAAACTAGGGGATGGATGACTTTTGAGGTCGCTTTTTTCTGTACTGAAATGGTAGAAAACTTAATTTCCCAATTAGATTTCACCGGGAATCGAACCGGGATCTCCTCATCCAGCGTCCATAGTATAAACCGTTGGGCTACCGAGTTCGTCAACTGCGTTTATTGCCTTTTAGAATTTCCTACATGGAAGTGCAGATGTCGTTAGTAGTGAGTGATAATGGATAACAATTTTGATAATTGTCCTTGACTCTTGTATTTACAAAAGCCCAGTGCGTATTTTGAGTTTATTTCAGTGTTTATAAAAACATAAATAAATATTTTGGGGAAATTGTAAATTATATCGCGGAAAAATGGGCCTGTGGGCAATATTGTGCATCAATGACGTTGATGACATCGACGCCGCCAGTATATTTATTGCGGCGCCTCATAATTGCTCCAGTCGCGCCTCGCCGGTGCCGCCGAAAAATATACTTTTTCAAATAAAGTTTTAAACTCCATTCTCCGTGACGTACACGCTTAATACTCAAACAACGTACTTAGTGTACTTAAAGTACTTAGTGGTCAAATTGCCCCAAATGATCACGTGACGATCTTCACGTGTAGCTGGTGAATGAATTATATTGTCCCGTCCAGACATCGGTTGTTCATAATGGCTGTTATTTTGTCTTGTTTACAAATGTTCCAGCTCCCTTTGATGAAAATTTTGTTTAAGGATAAACGAGTGGTTAATACGACCGTCAACATATTTTATTAGGTTTTATTTATTATTCATAAAGGTTTTTATTTTATTTCCCATTTCGTAATATTTTCCATTTCTCATAATATGGATCTGAATTTCTTTACCAATGGACGTACAATAACAACAACTACTTTTGTAAACAACGATTCGTCTGGGTAAATTTTCGTGAGAAAAGGTTATATAGTACTTGTGGGCGGTATGTTTGTATTGCTGTGGGACGTTATTTTCCCTATGAGAATGCTAAGTATGACGTAGGCGAGTGTCAGTGCCAGTGGTGGGCTGCGACCTTTTGATCCCAGATTGAACACGTCTCCTTTATAGTCATGATTCATGAACTAAACTTTTCACATCTGTTGTATAGAGAATAATAAATAAGACTCAAAGTAGCTTCGTAGTATGATTTATCTTCGTCTCTCGACCATTATTAAAACAAAACACTTGTAAAAAATACATACTCTCATTCACAATCGACTTAATACGCAACCGGACGGTTGCGTGCATTATTGACAGAGGCCTTCATCTGAGCACTTGAGCTCCTGAGACCGTGTTAGAGGACACGGCCTTCGACTAAATGGTCGAGTCATGCGTATTAATTCTGTAAGCTCGAGGGCTGGCTGTCAAGGTCCCGGCCTTTAATCACATCACTTCACACTGACCGAAGGTCGCAAGATGATTAATAACAGCTTTTTTTATCGACTTCAATTCGACGGTTTTTTTTGTTTGTATGCTACGCGGTAACTCCAGCATTTGTGAACCGATTTTGATGATTCTTTTTTTGTTGGAAAGACCTCAGTAGTGGTCCCATTTAAATTTGAAGAAAATATTTCACCTCTAAGGGTGGCAAATTAAGGGATGAATCTGGTTTCGCGTACTTTCCTATAACCATTTCAATAAAACTTAGCAAATAGATGTAACTCCACGAACTTTTGAGTTTTTTTTGTACTTTTTTTAACTTTTTTTTACTTCGTACTGAGATTATCTGATTCTGCGAATTGTGCAGATTAGCAAGTAATGGGTATTTTGTTTCCATGACATAGCAAACAACGTTACGTTCCTTTAGGAAAGCCATTGTTTGTAAAGTATATAATATTCGTGAAAATCGGTTTATGTAATCCATATTTTAATTTTCCACTGCGCTGCCGTGTGATAATTAAGAATGAAGAAGAGAAGGAACACCGTTTTGAATGAAAAAAAAACATGAATTGAACCCTTTTATACATATAAGGTCTAGAACTGTAACGTTTACTTTGAACACGCTACAGAAATAAAAAAAAAACAAACGTTATTTGTGAAAATTTACCTACAAATAAACTAAATTACAACATTGCAATTATAGGTTCTGAAGCTGTTCTTAAAGCGTATTTGTTAATTTTGTAGTTTAACAACGAACACAAATATAAGCACATTTTACAAGATTGTGCCAAAAAGTTTACGTCACAAACATATTGTAGGAATTTGGCGTAGACAGCGGCGACTAATCTTTTAAATAAAATGTACAACATTTACGCGCGTAGCACGATCCACGTAGTTTCGATTGGTATTACCATTCAAAGAAAGAAACTGCGCACGAATTACTACAATACAATCACCTATAAACAGCGCTATTATTAAAGAAGTATTTGGGTACTGCCACCTGCTGTGTAGCACTTTACTTGTGTAGTTCTTTCTGCGAAAACAAATTTCGATAAAAGCTTGTGGGTGTTGGTACTCCACGATCTCGAAGTACTAACTGTAATCTGTTTTGAACAAGCTTAAAAATACAATGATTGAGGTAAATTTTCCTACTTACGTCCAATAAGAATTTCCATTTGCTTGTGGCTAATACCGTAGTTTGTACTAATCACTGTACTAAACAAATAGATCCCTGATAAACAAGATATAGATAGACAGCATGTCGACGCTTACCGACTACTAATCTAACAAAGCTTAAAATATTTTGAACTACTTAATAACGTAATTAATTAAAAAAAAATGTAATGCCAAAGTAAGACTTACGCATATCTACGCCTACGTATTTTGTCTAGTATAAAAAACTGATGGCTTTCAAATGTTTATTTCATTTCAATAGTTATTTTTAGTGTCTCATGGTTTATTCTAATTTTTTATTTGTTGCAAAATATCAAATAATTTCAAATATTAATAAGGCTTTCTAGCGTTCATCTCTAGTGATCTTTGTCAATTTCTGAACCAATTAAATTTCCTGTCATCGCAATCTTTCTAAAATTGTTTGCAGCTTGTTAACGAGGTCATCGACTTTCCACCTCGGAGGAGTCATCGCCCTCAGATCAGCCACTTCAGGTTTAATGGTAATGCTTTAAAGATACTTCTTGAAACTTAATTACCAGTTCCGTTTTAACGGGCTTGTTTCAGAAAATTTTGAATTATAATCCATAAACCTTGTAACTTAGGTTTTCTTTATGGTCATAACTCTACATAATTTTGTATTATTTACATAATTTATAAGATACATATTTTATAACAATTTTATTTTTAATAAATTAGCTCAAATGTCAGATTTTACTGAAACACGTATCTCTAATTTGTAGGGTTCTAGTTTTCGATCATATTATCTTAAATCAAAATTTTTTATCTAAAAAAAATTATGGGCTTTACTTCGTTTTGCAAATAAACCTAACTTTTACAATTATAAACAAAAGTCATAAAACCTGCAGCATAAAACCACGTAAAAGCTATTTTATGGAGTTTTGAAAGCTTCGTAGTACCTAACAATGGATTAGTAGATAAACTCAACCAAGGATGGTAAAAAGTTCAAAAACACTCAACAACATTTAGCAGGCTTAAAGAATTTAAGACTCGTGATTTATCGAGAGTGGACGGGATTTCGTTGCACTGTTTGTTACACAGTTTGAGATTGAAGTTTATGACCGTGCGATCGAAGATCCCTAGATAATCTTAGTACTTACGATAATAAATTTTTCCAATTTTTTGTAAATCATATAACGGCAATATTTGTTTTATTGCGTATGGTGATGTTTTTTACTACCAAATTTGTGAAAATACTCCACAAATTCGTTATTATTATTGATACAAACTCAAAGAAAAATTCCTTTGATCTAGCTGTACTCGAACCGGCGACTTTTTCGCCAAATTGGAGTTATCTTCTATTGAACGTATTTTGTCGAATCACAAAAATTTTAAGTTGTAAACAAAAATGTAACAACCTTTTGTATCATGTATTGTGTCAGTTTAGCTAGAACCCAACCGCGAACATTTTAATTATTATGCAAATTGAAAATGTAACATATTGAAACTTAACAATTATACATAACTACATTAACAACAGGTCCTAATAACCTAAGTAAGCGTGGGTAAATCCAGATGTATTTGAATGCCTTTGTCAAAATTTACAAATGTACACAAGTCCTAAACAAAGTTCACGAGGAAACAGTATGCTACTTTACTAATGAAGGAATGAATTAATTACGCGGTATGCCAAACACTCCAGTGGTTTATGTCAAAACTATAACACGTCGTTTCGGACGACCTGATTACGTGGCAGTTCGCCTGGGAATCTCAGCTCAAATCTAGGTCTAGAAACCTGAAGGTTACCTTCACCTCAAGCTTCCTTGTAAACATTTTGTGTTTAACTTATTTTTTCATGTTACTTATGGACTGTATTCACAAAGTATAATGTTGGAAATTATTAATTAAATAGCTCAAAACCTATGCGAACAAACCAGGGTCCAGAAAACGAGGAAAACCGATGAGGTGGCTAGATAACATCACCAAAGATTTAACTGTTATGTTTCTGGAAACGATACGTCCAAAGGAGCACAGTGGAGAGAAAACAAAAGGTAAGCAAACCCCACCATAAGATGGGAAAAATGATACCAAATAGATAAAGACAGAGATAGGGAGAGAGAGTGAGAGATCTCTATCGCTCCTATCTCGTCCATTAACAGTAGTAAATAAACCGAACATCTATTTCCCAGAATCGAACTACCAAAGTGATCGATTTTCCATTAGATGTGAACAGGTGAACGACCCATGGGGTTACCACCTTAACATAATAACACTCTATATTCATAACCTTACCAAGTGCTATAAGTGATAGATACAAATGGATCTCGATTACTCTCCTTAATATTATATAAACGTCTTACTTACTTCTGACATTAAAGAAAATTTATATGAAAATTTAATGCGCATGATGTTATGCTGTCTATGCCTATCAACAAAATAATATTAACGTTTAATTTTTGACATATTACGAGTTTGGACCCGCCAAGTAACCTTTAAAGATACATATAACAAACGCAATGTGGTGTAAGGTCGCCTAGTAAGCCGTGTCGTAGTAAATTTTGTAAGCATGCCGTATAACATTAATGAGCCTAGAATGTGTAATATAGTAGAAAACTGTACACAATTGCAACACTAATATACAAAATAATCTTGTACTAGACCTGATATTGCTCTTTGTGTATGAAACTGTAAAACATGTGAACTATTTCGTGATTACGTAACAAAATTTGTAAACTGTTGTGTTAAGATAAATAGTTTGATGTGAAGAATTCCGTAATTGCTTTTCGATATGTTGTAGCAAACTTGACCTAGTTATGATCCCGACAATAACATTTTTAACCCAGACATGAAGTTGCACAACACTTGGCTGACTCATACGAGATCGTAACTGTACATAAAATTGGGCTAATGAGGGCTCCCAAGAGCATACCTTATTATTATCGCGTCGTCCTTCGTCCATGACAATTAGAAATCATAGTCACTAACTACGAGAGATATGTCACGAATTAAACTCAGTCAATTGTTTCATTTCCAATACATGATGTACGAGTATATTTAATTACAAAAAGTATATATCTAAGTTTGAATTTATCCTACGCACACCACGTTTATTGTCACTAAAAATAGACTTAGCTTATAATTTTATTTGATTTAAACATTTCGTGTTTGTAGAATAAAAAACTGTGTAAATATATTAAAAAGTATTCACTATTGGTACAAAATCTCTAAGAGAAGATTGTAAGATGCTAAATACATATGTTTATTAAAAAACAAGTGCATAGTTAACCTCCATTTCACCTTATGGAAAATGACGACGAAGTCGACGATGGAGCATGCACACCTAAATAATGCGTGTTCACTCTCGCCTTCAAAATACCCGTTATACCATTCAGAGAACAAGTCTGCAGGCATGCATTCCACTCCATAGCCGTTTGCCATAAAAATATGGAAGCGTAACGTTTCGTGTGAATCCTTGAAATATCCACAATATAGAAGTGGAACCCCAGCCTATGTCTGGACCCCCGATGATGCAAAGAGGAAGGCGGAATTAAATGTGCAATTCCCTCGCACACTCTCCGTGACATATCCTGTAGAATACCGTTAAGCAGACAACTTTACCCCAGTGTTCAATGCTCTGTAACTGCACCTGTATGTACCTCATTATATGTTTACGATGTTTTCTTCATTAGATAGCATTTTATTTTATTTGGGTCTGTTTGTTGTTTTCCCCCAAACCTGGCAAGACATTTTTCACTCCAGCTTTACTGTTTCGTTTTGCATTTATTAACCGACTTTAACAAGGAGGAGGTTTTCAATTCGACTGCATGTTTTTTTTGTATGTATGTTACGCGATAACTCCGGTATTTGTGAACCGATTTTCATGATTCTTTTTTTGTTGGAAAGAAGGTACCTCCATAGTGGTCCCATTTCGTTTTGAAGAAAATCATTCACCTCAACAACATTCTTTTTTTTTTAATAATCGAATTGACTATTTTTAAGTGCGCAAAAACCTAATATTTATTTAGGGAGGACATTAATTTCGATCGAGTTGTGGCGGACTTATGAGTAATTATCATAAATACTCAACACGTTGGCCATTCATCTATAAAACCATCAAAACGTTCTCGAGTCCATCATCAAAGGATTGTTTATATTTACATAGAGTCAGATTTAGATTTAAACATCAGGTTCAAATCTGAAGATCAGGTGCTTGTTTAACGGTGGCTTCGTTAGTGTGCTGTGACGCAAAAATGAAAAGCTTTCAGGGAGTACACATGGAATATTTTAATCGTAATTGTTAACTACGATTAAAATATCCAAAGTTTTTCTTTTTTTTATGATACCAAGTGACGCCTGTCCATAGCAGTTGCAGTTGAGCCTGTCACCCTGAGACGTGCCGATGTGCCTGTAATTTCACCAATTTTTCTGTATTTCAGGTTATCTACAATTCATGACGCAACCAATTTTCTCTTGCGCAAATACGTATGATATATTAATCTTGCACATAACGTTACACGTTCTCTTCCCGAAATACAAAGATTCGAAAACTAATATTAAAATTCAACACTGCTGAAATATTACAGTGCTGCAGACTTGAAATTATCTAATAAATATCTTAAAATTGTTTACCTGTCGAACGGTCCTTAATCATCTCTTTGAATATACTCGTACTAAATATTTTTAAAGAATATTTATAGACAAAACGTTTACGTGGTTGCTTCACTATTATGTAACTCTTACATTGGTTTAAATCAAATTGTGTTTGTAGTTATTACAGTTTTTAGTTTTCGAGATCATGCTTATGTAGTCGAATAATTTGAAATGTTGGCGTATATGCGGACATATATTGATCGTCATCTTAATCCATGTACAGAATCATTCATTAAAAATAAGTAAAGTCATATTTGGTAACACTGTGAGCGGTTATTAATGCCTTTCACTTTTCTTTTAGTTTTTCAGCTTGGTAGTGCTGTGTCCATAGCAAACGCGTGTTTACTATGGACATAGCATTCTAACGATACACCGTATAATACAACAAACATATAGAATAAGATTTTAGTAGCTCTACTCCTTGTGAAAGAGTTCGTCCAGGGAAGCACTGCCACCTTACCTATTTCTGCCGCCAAGTAGTAATATGAGCATTACTGCGTTCCGGATTCGAAGGGTGCTGGTGAAAGTATAGGCACACGGGACTTGTCAACTTGTGTCTCAAAGTGACGCGCACAGTGGTGGTGCCCCTCAGATCTTTGCGACTAAAAGCTCTGAGTGGTACTGCAACTGTTATGGACAGGCGTGACGCTTACCACCAGGCGCATTAATTGATCATCCCGTTCCTTGATATCACAAAAAAATACGTCGAGAATAGACGAGTGAAGTCCTTGCCTTACACAGTTAACTCCTTTAGGAATCATCCTGAATTCCATGAGAATTCGACATTTGAAAACGAAAAGAAGAAAAATACAGAAACTTTTTTACACTTGACAATTACAGATGCCTTTGATATATTTAATTTGTGTTATTGTATACACAATAGCCGGATTCTCTTATCAGTTATCATGATGGCTTTGTTTAATATTCAACGATAACCGCAGGAATTCACCCAAAGCCTCGTTAAATATGCAAAAATAACTTCGGTAAACTATATCGCCAGTATGTGTTAACCCCTTTATGGACCCTTCATGTTTACAAATAATAATCATCAGAATATGACAGTACGAAATACTTAGCTATATGGATCTCAAAACAGCGGGTTTTACAGCGCGATTTCCAAGTGTTTTTTTTATAATATCAAGTGACGGGACGAACAAGTCGTTCGTCGAACAAGTCGGTCGTGCTTGATGGATGGATCTGAAGGTCACTGCCACTGCGCCTGTCATCGTGAGACATAAGTTGACAAGTCTCATGTGTCTGTAATTTCACCAGCACCCTTACGCTTCGAAACCGGAACACAGTAATACTGACATTACTGCTTGGTGGCAGAAATAATTATGGTGGCAGTACTTGCCTGGATGAACTCTTTCACAAGGAGCTCTACTGCTACTAAATCTGTGTAGTTGCCACCTACAAAGAAAAGTAGTGACATTTGGTGTGCGATACTATTATTATATAATACTGTCCCTGAACAGGTTAAGTTCATATGCACAGATTTCTACGTCGTCGACGTAATTAATTATTGTAAGTTGGATTTAGACAATTATTTGGTTTTTTAATGAATAAATCAGTTTGTTTGCTTATTATTAAAGCCACTTGTGAACTACATTAAACTAATTCTATCTGCTATCAGCGTAAGAGTGGTAAAACCCACATTAAATAAATTTTAAAAAATCTACAATATTACTTTAAATGACAGTAAAGTACATAATTATTTTATATGTAATTTTTTTCTACGATATAGTAACCCACAAATATGGTTAACAACTGGTTGATGGAAAATAAACTTTCATAGATTTCTCACAGATCCGCAGATCAGCAGATTCCGCGCTACGAAAAAAAGTCGTTAAAAACCAAAAACAAAGATCTGCAACAAGCACACAGAAAAACTCGTAAGGTCGCCTGGTTCGTTCCGTAGCTCAGTTGGCTTCAGGCACGGGATGCTGAAGGCGCTGTATCGAATCAAATCAAAAGAAGTTTTTTTAGTGTTCGATCTTTGTATTAATAATTATAACAAACTAGTGGAGTCATTTCACAAAAAAGAATTGAATATCATGCTAGTAAAAACTGATATTCAATAAACTTAATTTATAATAATAAATATAATAAATATTGAAATTAAAAGTCGATACTACCTCAGCTCGAATTAAATTTTTTCACGTACTGAATCGATTCTATTGCGCAGGTCGAGCCGCTGGCTTTATTTAAGAATTTATTTTTTTTACAAACAAATATAAAAGCCATTTGAAAAATGTATATCGTATACTTTACGTATTCTATTGGGTTCAGTTGATATAAAAAAAAATGGTTGGTATACGTAAAGTACCTATTAAGTACAGTTTTCTTGTAAAATCTCGAGGTAAGTTTGCGTTTTTCTTCTAACGTGAAAATTTTTAAGAATCGTGTTTTCACACCATATACCTTTTTTTTATTAAGAAACTGGTACAAAAAGAAGAACTTAAATCTAGGCTGCTAACGGTGTAACAAAAACCATTTTTTGTTTAACCGTACACCGGGTTCACCATCGCGGTAAATAAATTAAAAGTTACAAACTAAACGAATAAATAAACAATAAGAATAAAAAAGAATACAAACAAATCAGTGTATATCCTCAATTCTACTATATTTTTTCCCAAAGTGATAGATTCAACACTTTCACTGTCATACGGAGTCCGCCAAAGCCATTTGATAGTATATCTATTTTTAATTACAACCACTAAGTCACAACTCTAGAAGAGTTATACACACAATATTACTCACAATAACGTAATTGTAGTACGCATGGTAACAACCAATTGAATCCCATCCATATAAAGCTATAAATATAATCGCTATAAAGCCTTCATTAGCTTCACAAACACGTCGTTGTGGTTTTACAATGGTATACAGCCTGGAAAATCTGTTGCCATACTGTGATACCGCTGTTCATTAAAATGATGTAATGGTATATAAGCTTTAATTTATATTCTTGGCGCGAATCAAATTTGTTCGACAAATTTTGGAATTACGTGTACAACGGAACGATGGAGAATAACATTATGAACTAAAAGAAAATTCCGTAATTGTAAATTTAACGGCCTCCGTGGCCGAACGGTGACCATGCTGGTTTCCGATGCAGAGGTCCCTGGTTCGATTACAGGGCCCGGAGAAATATTTGTATTGTCTAAATTGATCTATCTCGTGAGTTTGCTTTGTAATTGGTGGTTGTCTATGTTTATGTCCATTGCACCCGCGATACAGGGTTTCCCTATTGCGGGGCTATGAGTGTGTAAAAGAAAGCAACAAACCTCGAGCTACATAAGAGGTGACTATATAGTGTTATTAGAGTATAAGAAATGAAACTATTTTATGTCCGGGTACGAATCGCGTGTATTTGTAGGTACGTACTATTTGTGCACTGTCAGCTGACAGTCAGCCGTGACCATGGAACTTCTAAAGGCCCGAAACGTTGGTTTTTTTGAAGAAACAAATATAAATGACTTACACCCGCGTAACTATCGCGAAAACCTAAGAACTCGATTAGTTATTTTAATAATTATAAATAAAAATTTTAAAATATAAGCAAGTTATACAAGAATTGAAATAGTTAAAATAAATATTGAAAAATGTGAAATATATTTTATTTTGTTTTCTTGACTGTGTTGAACGAACTTGTTTACAATATGACTCATGTCAGCTCAATAACTGTTAGATATACATAACAATTTGCTAAATCATAGGCTTAATTAAAATAAAAAACCAAAGGAAACAAACTCGACGTCACATATGCGAGTTTTGAATAGCATTGCCCGCTAGTTCAGATAATACTCAGAAAAAAGTAGCATTTTACTATAAATTATTAAAACATATTCTCTTTTTAATGTTGTCGTAAAAGAATAGTTAAATACGATTAAAGACTTTACGACTCTACCGCACCTCGTCAACTGCATCATTGTTTTCGTCTCATAGTTCTTTTAAACTATATAAATATATATTATACGGTTCATGTCGCTTGAAATAAATAAATAAATAAATAAGTAAAAAAAAAAAATTAAGAAACAAACTCACCTGATTATTTGTAGTTTAGGACGGTTACCGGGAAAGATACTAGTTTCGACCAGCCAACACGCGTCACTTGCTAGTTTTCCTCACTTGCACTAAATCTTGAAAGTCACTTAAGTCTCTTTTAAAAATTTCAGTTAGCGTGTCAAGCTCGTAATGATTACGACTGACGACGTGTTTCCGATGCGAGCGTCTACGAGTAACTGGGCGGCGCTCGGATGTACCGTTCTATATATACACGAGCTGGCTATGCCGCCCGCCCGCGTCCTCCGCTTTTCATACACAAAAAAATCACAGGAATCCGAAGCCTAATTTTTGCTGTCACTGCTCGCACGGACACAATGGGAGCGTTGATCTCTGAAGATGACCAAATTCTTTAAGCCCGAAATGTAATGACCGAATTATTCACTGTTTAACGGCTATATGAATTTCTCCCAGCCATTTATGGACAAGCAGTCTGCTTAGGTTTTGTCAAGCTGTATGTTCCAACCAATTGTACATAAACTTGATAATTTTCTGATGCCTTTTTTGTACTTATTGCGACATATAAAATGTAATAATAATACACTTGAAGTAATACACTTAAAATATTTTTGTAGATGCTTGGAGAGAAGTTGTTTATCGAGATCTTTGAAGAGTAGCCTGTCTAAAGTAATCAAAAAAGTATTAGACAGGTGCATCAAGTACAAATCTTAGGTACATTGTACACAAGTATATGGGTAATGTAGACAGAAAATTCTGTTGGTTAGATTCAATAATCCCATCAGTTTATTGGTCACTTTTGCTTTCTGCATACACTATTGTTATTATCGATAACCACACATGCGCAACGAGACATGGTAGACAGATAAAACCAAGTTATAATAATTAATAACAAAGATCGAATACTTATAAAAATCCATTCGAACTAGCGTCCTTCCCATCTATTAAACCACGAAACGAACCAGCACACCTCATGAATTTTTTTATGTCCTTCTTGTAGGTCTTTGTTTTTGATTTTTAACGATATTTGTGGATCGTCGTGAAGCGTAGCGTCATCTATGACAAATTTTATTTCTTCATTCAACAAAGTTATGTTACATTGTAAGAACTGATGCCCGCAACTTCGTCTTCGAAGAATAAGTAAGTACTTTGAGTAGCTTACTGTACTAATTTTCATAGTTTTATTCGTTCTCCATACAAACTTTCATCCCTATTTCACTCTCTTTAAGATTTATTTTTGCGACAAAAAGAAGCCTTTGTCCTTTTCTTAGGTCCCTTCTATATCTATACCGAAATTCATCAATATTGTTTCAGCAATTAAGGCGTAAAAACGTAACAGACAGTTCGCATGCGCATTTATAATATTAGTTTGGATAATAATCTATGTTCAGTAAAATATATTAACTTTGTGTTATTTGGTACGGGTTATATCCTTTATAAGAACTAAAATAAAGTATATTATGGTGGTCAGTAAGCCAAATTATAATTTGCGACATCTTATAATGTATTTGATGCAAACATTTTTTCATAATAACCTTACAGACCTCGTAATTACTTATTCGATGTCGCAGGACATTCACCTTCTTGTCAGTAGAAAATTATATTTTGTCTACGTTGTTGGATATTTGTACTTTATTCCATAAAGCGTTTAGCAAGTACATGGCTTCAGATTACTCGTTTAATCTAATATCAAGTATACAATATCAACAATTATACAGCAAATATGCTGAGATAACAGTATAGTAGTAACTTTGATATAACAGTATAGTTTTTATAGGTAATCTACGTGTCATTGTGCTTTTTGTCATATATCTACATAGTTTTAATTACACCATTACGTAATTAGTGTGTAGATATAACAGGCACATTTATCGGAGCATTAGTAAAATCCGTGGAAAAAAAGTGTTTTTTCCGAAGTCTGGCAGTTTGTTTTATTTTAGGTCTAATTTGAAAATAAAAAAATACCAACTTTTTTTTTTTTCATTCATTTGTTTTAATTTCCTACTAATACAGCTCGAGTGGTTCGCGGTAGATTTTGCATTATTGTAAGTTTCGTAAACTTTAGTTGAAAAATATTTTTTATATATTAAAGTTTGATTTAAGTTATGTAAAACTGTTTTCTATTTTCAGCTGTTTTTGTTTCAGTCACTAAACAAATAAAAAAAATATTTTTATTTAATTTCGATGACATTCAATAAGGGTTGAGTAAGGCTGTACTTAGTACTTAGTTAGACAGGTCCTCGAGACTGGATGACGTGCATTGTATTGCGGCACGTCATTAGCATAAGGCGGAGCCGGAGACGGCTGGCGGTGGTGCTGATGCAGGTGCATTCCCGCGTTCCCATCGAAAAGCGACGTGGCTAAACACTGTCAGGTTTTAGTTGGTAATCGTTACTATATCATGTCATTATCATGTTTTTATTATCACGGTATTCTTTTTTTTTTAAAAGACTCCACTGGTTTGGTGTTATTATTTATACAAAAATCGAACAAACACAAAGAAAAATTCTTTCGGTCCGGCTGGATGCGAACCAACAAACATCTGTTTGCCAGACCGGGGCTAACCGTGAACTAACGTGAACCGTAAATCGCTGAGTTTCCAAAAAAATATCATTGGTTTCTCACAGGTGGCGCTACCGAAAAAAACCGTTTAAATAAAAAAACAAAGATCGGCAACAAGTACACACATAACCGTGGGGTCTGCTGACTCATTCCGTAGCTCTGTTAGGAGAGTGGTTAGCCCCGATCTGGCAAACAGGTGCTTGTTCAATACTAGCCGGATCGAAAGAATCTTTGCATTTGTTGGATCTTCGTGTCAATAATATAATAGTTACTATTTTATATTCCGTTCCGCTAAACGTGCCGGTGTGTGTAGTATCAAGTATTTGATATGAATTTCGGCAACAAATAGAATGAATCATTCGGGAGTTCAGCAGAGAGTAGGTTTTACAAAACAACAGAGTTATTATTTATCGCTCCTATTTAATACCGACATATAAATCTATCGTACGTGTTTAGTAACACAATCTTGTTTATCGTGATTATAATATATCAAAAAGTACCTATATGCTATAAAATATCGGAAATATTTTAAATATTAATATATTTTCATGTAATAGTAAATAAATACATTGAAATCATGAAATTTAACTTGACTATGAGATATCCCTAGCCAAGTTTACTTTTCCAATATAAATATCTGTAGGTGAGAGGTAAAGAAAAAAGCGCGAAATAGTAATTTTTTGCCAAAGAGCGTTTTAAAAGAGTGAGTATTTTTTTGTGAGACGTATTTAAAATCATCTTAAGTTCAAATAAAATATGTTAAACAAAAATAAAAACAAACGATGACAGGACTTAATGTCTGTTACTATTGCATGAGTTTTAACATTCTGAAAACAGTGCTTGTAAAAACATCTAAATTCCACGACTTATTTACAAAAAACCGACCTCAAAAATTCGTGGAATTACATCTATTTGTCAAGTTTAATTAAAATCGGTTACCGGAAAGTGTGCGACACCGGATTCATTACTTAGTATGCCAGCCTTAGAGGTGGAATATTTTCTTCAAATTTAAATGGGACCAATACTGAGGTTCCATCTTTTCAACAAAAAAAGAATCTTCAAATTCGGTTCACAAATCACCGGAGTAATTGGGTAACATACATAGAAAAATATACAATCGAATTGAGAACCTCCTCTTTTTAAAGTCGGTTAAAAATATGGAGTTATTTACCTCTCACCTATAGAACTCTTCTAACATACAATTTGTTGTAAAGCAAATGGAACGGTGCTAAATGTCCTTTGCAATTGTTTTGAAAGGTTTGAATAAGAAATACCTATACTTTCAAACAGGGATCATCGTAAATTGATTATAGTATTGCGTCGTTCTGTTTACAGTTTACTGGTATATTAAATACGTGAGACATGTAAGTACGAGCGTATATAAGATTCGAATAGTTACATTCCTCGAAAGAGTTCGGAAACTGCGCAGTATCCAAAATGGCATTTTATTACGTGGCATGGCGTATAATTACGTATAAACTCGTAAAACACATATTCTTATTTGAAATTATATTGATTTCGTTCCCTAGGTATAATAAAGCCACATGTGGTCGTATGGCATGCAATATGGCGTGCTTATTACAAGAAAGTCATAAAAATAATACGAACAACAACAAAACAACATCAACCTTGCCTGCCAGTCCAGTCCAGTCCAGTGTTTAGGCCATAGTCCGTCATACAGGCCTAATGGGAACTTGACTTTTCCGAGGGTTGTGAACCTTCTTCGGCTTGCAGGTTTCATCACGACGTTTGCCTTCACTTTTCGGTGAGGCTCATAGTAAATTTCAAATTAAATATCGCACAAAAAAAGCTCAGAGGTGTGAGCCCGAATTCAAACTCACGGCCTTAAATAGAGAGGCGGTAGGTTTTAAACTAAAAACGCTACCACGGCTTCACCTATATGAAACAAAAAACAAAGTTTAATTATGTGATAAGTTACTCATAACTCGCCTATTTTAGATCGACTAATTTTGTTCGTTTCCACGAATTTCTACGACTCCTTAAACCTCTCCCTTGAAAAGTTGTCATTTTGCAGGTGTAGCCTTATTACACCAAAGGTGTGGTTTATGAATATGCACAACATCGTTAAGAGTAGTCGTCGCTCAAAGTCGTAACGACACGCATAAAGCGCGAGATACTGCAATTCTAATATTCTCGCATAGAAATCTCGCGCTGTATGTCGCTCTCGCGCAAGTCGCGCTTGTTTGTGCTAGCTCTACAGAAATATTATGACGGAACCTATTAACTGCTGCGGTACCAAACGGATGCTGGTCTGCGATGCTGAGGTCCCGAATTCGATTCCCGGGCCGGGAGGAATGTTTGTATGGAACAAATTTATTGCTCTCGTGTGTTTGGGTGTAGGGAGAAATATTTGTATGGACAAATATTTCTCCCGGCCCGGGAATCGAACCTGAGACCTCTGCGTGGCAGTCCGGCATGGTAACCGTTCGGCCACGGAGGCAAATTACCCGTTTATTCTCTAGCCGAGACTTCTGGTTATAGTAAATGCCACTTTCATACTGTGGATTGATCTCCCAACACCTGCGAGAGAATATAAGTGTCCACACTTCATACTTTCCGGGAAAAATATTTTAACTAGCTCTATTCAAAGAAATCGTTTGAAAATAACTTTTTCACCCACTAGGTCGGAAAGGCTTTCTTTCTCATTAGAAATCTGCGTGCAAAAGCGTATTTTTCGCGTTAGCGTGGAAAAGGGTTTTATATTTCGAACTAGACGATGGATTGTGGTACACCTAACTTTTTCTTTCGATATAGAAAAAACATAATGTCACGTTAAACTACGCGATTTGTCGTACATTATTTATGTAATGAATATAAACCTGTTGGTATATTTTATTCTTATTATTGTTGACATTAATTTAACAACGATAACTAATTTTGTTTATTAAAACTGATTTGTTATAGTTCAACTGTTTCACACCACCTACGATTTTCCTCGCTATAGTGAAGTGAAAAGTTATGTGTTTCACTCGGCAGCAAAGTTATTTTGCGTCTCGTGACTTGAATCCTTCGCAACGCTCAGGATTCTATTTCAATCATTAGTTCCTTCACTTGCTTAGGTTTCAATACAAGCACTCGCGTTAAAGAACTTTGCAGCCTTGCATAATGTAGTGTATGCACATAATGTACCATAGATATTAGATAATATAAGTGACACTGCAGCCGGCCGTTCCCGCATTACGACACTAGACAGTGGTGTGAGCGGACATATAATACGTGTACTTGAAGAAAACACGTTGTTTCATTGAGCTATCCCTGTACTAAGTAGCGTAAACGCCACAAATGGCGACTAGGATAAAGAGCGTGAGTTGAATTAATAATATTTCACAATGTCGTCGGGTTATCTGCTCCTACTCAATTTTGTTAAAAAAACGAAAGAAGTGGAGGTATGTATCATGATTTCAAATCATTAGAATCCATTTCACTAAGGCATATAAACGTATCTGCATATTGAAAGTATGTGCCATGCATGAGTTGAAATGATTTAAGTCCATTAAATAACATATTATTCGCATATCATGGTGTACTACACCCGTGTCGTATTCTATTAGCTCGAGAAATGATATAAGCCAACTGAAACCGTTGGCTACTAAACTAGCCAGAAACACAACCGCCTGCTAATACTTACAAAAAATAAATATTCTCGTTGTTGTGTAGTTGGTATTGCCTGTATTGAAATTGCTAACTTACATTGCAAAATTATGTATGAACTACAAATTACGATGTTCACCTACGACTTTACATAATATGTGAGTGACTTTACAGGAAATTGATAACCAGAGTAGATTTGTTGCTTGCAATTTAAACAAACTTGATGTTATAAATATGTAACAAATAATAAAAAAATGAAAGCAAATAAAGTTTGACCAATTTATATTTATTAATTCAGCAGTGCATATCCTTTCTTTGCTAATTATACATGGCCTGTAAATCGCATTTTTGTGTAAGCAATAGCTCACATTTTGTTTACATTTAAGTAAACATTTTTGTCACTATATTAAAATACTACATACCTACTCATTGAAAATAATAAAGTACAATCAGCAATATCTAAAAGAAAAAATGTTTTTAACAAACACGGTTGATATTGATATATCCGCCTACACGACAACAAATAGTGCCTGTAAATATTAGCCGAATAGAACAACAAATATGAAGGAGCGAAAACACCTTGAGTGCCCCATAAAGTCAAAATTGCAATGGTTTATAAGTAATGGAAATTACTTATAAAAATGTTAAGTCAGTTTATAATCTATATGGTCGTGAATTAAAAGTATTACATTGCAAGGCGCATAAAGTTGCGAAGCGCATTAAATTGTGACGCGCATTAAGTTGCGAGGCGCATTAAGTTATGATGCGCATTAAATTGCAAGGCAATTTAACATTTTTTTAAATTAATTTAATTACATTAAATTAATAAAAAAATGCATCATTTTGATCCATCATGCAAAATCATGGTTTAACAAGTATACATTACTGTATTAATTACTAATTTACTTTATTTTGCAGCTACCTTCTTTTAAATTACTTTATATTGAAGGGCAAATACAGAAAACAACTTCTAAAGTACAATTATTTACAGATTCAGGCATTATTTTCAGAAAATCCAAATGAATAAAAATAATGTAAATTAATTTGCTACTGCGCGAACGCGGTGAAGGTTAAATCGACGATTCATTATGGCCACGCTCACTAATTAAATGGCTACGCAAATTAAAACTAAATAATGTTGTTTTTATGACCACACAATATTACTGAAACAAATGACCATACAAATAAAAAAAATATACTGTTCATTAATGGCCACGCAATCTTACTGAAATAAATGGCCACGCAAATTAAAAACATATAATGTTATTTTAGGGCCATGCAATCTTCCTGAAATAAATGGCTACGCAAATTAAAAAGATATAATGTTGTTTTATGACCACGCTCTGTTACTGAAACAAATGACCAGGCAAATTAAAAAATATGCTGTTCATTAATGGTCACGCAATCTTACTGGAACAAATGGCCACGCAAATTAATAATATATAATGTTGGTTTATGGCTACGCAATCTTACTCAAACAAATGACCACGCCAATTAAAAACACATAATGTTGTTTTATAACCACGCAACCTTACTAAAACAGATGGCCACGTACATTGAAAATATATAATATTGTTTGAGGGCCATGCAACCTTGCTGAAACAAATGGCCACGCAAATGATTTAACAAAAGGTCACGCATAAAGCAGTAAGAATACGGCTAGGTAGCTGATTACTGTTACTTAGTACTTACTACTAAAAGGTCACCCACAATAATATATCACAAGGCTACGCAGTACTGTTACTGTTACATATAAGTCACATATTTGAAATTACGTTTTTGTGCTTATGCAATTAGAATAATGTCGATTCTAATATTTGATATCGACAAGAAGAAGTAAATATCAAATGTTTTAAACAGCTTTAATAGTAATGAGGCTCTTTCCATAAGAATCATAAAAAATATTATAGATAGCGGTGATACTCTAGCATTGTTAAATTATATTGATAAATATTATTGAATTATCAAATAGCCCTCACTGAATTACAAAAATCTAACTTACCAATGTCCGAGTTTTTACATGTTCTAACGCTGTCAGAGCAGTAATGAATTATACCACAGACGAAGAAAAAATAATTAAAAGAGTGTTATACCGAATCACCGATTATGATGTGGTTAGAGAGACAAGTGGAAAAATTGTGAAGGATATTGACATAAATAACGAAAAGTTGTACAAATATGCTCCTCTTATATCTGTGGATGTTGAAAGATCCTTCTTATCTTATAAATAGATATTGAGTGTCAAACGAAATAGTTTGATACCGGAAAATATCGAAAAAATACATAATGTACAATTAACAGCTCATCGACTTATACACTTTTCTTTGAATCTCCTCCAGTGCAACGGCACCAAATCAGTCGATGTAATGATTAATGTGCTACCATATGTACATATTACAGACTTAAAGCGAGCTGGCAACGCTGAGTCGTGCATCACACTCGACCTTATACTAAAAGCAGTGAAAGATAGCTCATTTAAATTTAATAAAAGACAGATGAACTATCAACGCTAACCTTACCCAGGCCTATACTCGGCAGGATTGAAATCAAGATGATGATTTACTATCAACACAGACAGTTCACAGTTTGAATTAAAAAGACCGATGTACTATTAAGACCGTGCAGGACGAACGTCATGTCGGTCAGTACCGGAAATACATTCCTTATAGTTCGTGAATGAAATATATAAGCCTACTATGAACTTACTAACTACTACAAACCTTCTGTGTTTTTTAAAAAAAAGCGAGTATTAATGGTTGCTGCAAAAGTTGCACTTTAGCTTCTGGACCTAGTCCTCCTGTGCCTACGAAAAGACGCGAATTGCCAACGCAAGTGTGAAGTAATAAGTTATTGATTTTCCAGGTAACTATATATATTCCTCGTAATTGACTGTTACAGTCGCATTAGGAAATCCATAATTATTCCAGGAAATCGTAAAGGTTCTAAATTTTTCTAAACTTGACACCCAGTCTGTACGCCATTATTATATCGAACATTATTAATTAAAATCATTCCTCTCGGAATTTGGCATTAGACTTACAATTCAAAGCCATACTTGCCACAACCGAACGGCGAGATCGTAAAACAAAACCGCGACAAGTTAAGCGTTTTAAAATAAGTTAATGCTAAAACTCCGTCTGGAAGAACGATCTTCTGTATCACCTTATGATGTATAGCACACCATATGCAATTATACAAGCAAAGGAAGAAATATACACGTAGAAAATGACTAGACAAGTCAAGAATTAAGAAGGACAAAAGAAAATAGAGGGGCAATTGCAAATTCGTAATGAAGAGGAAAGTGTCAAGTTAATAAAAACGGTCACAATGAATAACAATGTAAAATGCTTTAGGCTATGTTTATTTAGTAGATTGTGACACTTAGTAACGATTGTAAAAGTAAAGTACACATTGTTAAAATTTTTATTAATTTTATTGAGAGGGAGAGATGTGGTGTATGCACATAATGTACCATAGATTTTAGATAATATAAGTTACACTGAGGCTGGCCGTTCCCGCATTACGACACTAGACAGTGGTGTGGGCGGACGTATCGCACGTGTACGTGATGTAAACACACGTTGTTTCATTGAGCTATCCTTGTACTAAGTAGCGTAAATGCCACGCATAACAAATAAATATTTCTACTATAATTTCATAAACCATATCACAAAAGCGCTCTTTTTGGTTCTGAACCAAAAATCTTGCTACTGAGCTGAAAATTTTCAAAAAAGGAACGTCGTATAAAATTTTTAGGAATCGTATATTTACATGATATATTAATCAATGTAAATCCTCAATTTAACTCATTGACTTACAAATAAATGGACGACGGGTCTAATACAAAAACCACGAAAAAAATGTCCCAAATCAACCTATTCGAAATTTAAATTGTTATGTCATCGCAGTATCGCGCTGTCCGTAGAACAAATGAAGACTAAAGCGGAGTGTCGCGCTCTGTATACGATTTTAGCGCCTTACAAGTGCGGACACTTTTTAGCGCGGATCCGACGTCCATATAATTGTAAGTCAATGATTTAACTATATATTTTTTTCAAACTGATTGATTCAACACTTTCACTGTCATGCGGAATCAACCAAAGTCGTTTGAGGTTGTATCGATCTACCGACCGCTTTCTTGTTTACCGGTTTGCATAACTAATAATAATAATAATAATAAAATTTTATTTATTGAGACAACTGAGATCCAATCATATGTTAGTAGGTAAAGACTTAAAACTATATTAGTACTTATATTTTACCAGGGACTGTGTATTAAGTATTAAGTGCCGCATAATTGGGTACTCATTCCTGTCAGCAACTGTCTTCAGGAGGTTATTGTGGCTGTCACGTATTCTCTTCAGTAGCGACGCCGACTTTTTACGTACAACAGCTATAAAACTATCTACGCGCGCGTCAGTGAACATGGCTGCGGCACTGTAGAAACGTGACAGCCCCAACAGCGTCCTGAAGGCGTTGTTGTATTGCATGCACAGAGCATTCCGAGAGCACTGAGTGTAACTCTTCCACAGAGCGCTAGTGTACATTGGTTCAAACTTACTGCACGTAAGCTTGAACCAATGTTTTCTTAACTGCAGCCGTACATCTGGCGAACCTGCGGGCAAGCATATTTGCTCTCACTGAGAGTGCTCTCCGTTCGCGCTGTATATCCAGGTCATTATTGAGGTCGTCGGTAACATAGTGTCCCAAGTATTTAAAGTGGCTAACCCTTTTTAACGAACCATTAAGTAGTACAGGAAGTGCACACGTAGGACTCTTCCTACCGGGGCGGCTCCAAAGATCATAAACTCCGACTTTTTAACATTATATAACAAGCCAAGGGATGTTGCATATTACTTACATACTCCAATTAGTTTTCTCAATGCACTGATCGATGGCGCCAGCAGCACCATGTCATCGGCATAGCTAATGTTGTTTAAACAAATTCCGTCAACAAAGCAGCCCACATGTGTGCTGCTGAGTTCACCAATCAGTGCATTGACGTACAAATTGAATAATCTAGGAGATGTTAGTCCACTCTGCCTAACCCCGTATTCCAAGTTATACGGCTCAGAAAATTTGTTCGCCCACCTTACAACATTCGTTTGATACCGGTACCAATACCTAAAAACGTTCGTTAGCTCCACAGGCATATCTGTGGCACTTAGTTTATCCCACAGGATGTCGTAGGAGACCAAATCGAAGGCACTGGACAGGTCCAAGAAACACGCGTATACTGACGTCTTTTTATTAGTATATATAAAGACTTTCACACACTATAAACACAATAGCACTTTCAGTGGATAAGCCTGTCTGAAAACCAAACTGCGATTCGTGCAGTTGCAAATGTTTTTCTAAGTGTGAATTGAGCACACTGTCAAATATCTTGGCCACTATAGTAGCAAGAGAGATTGGCCTATAGTTAGACCTGTCCGACACGTCACCCGACCTGTTCTTAGCTATTGGTACCACAATCGTTCTCATTAAGTCGAATGGCAAATATGAATGTCCCAAACATAAATTAAACAGCAATGCAAGGATACTGGGTACATGGAAACCTGCGTATCTTAAGTGCTCAACGCTGAGACCGTCGTGTCCCGGTGATTTTCCTATCTTTATTGAAAGTAAAGCAACACGGACATCACTTGCTTTAATTAAGGTTGGCACCGATCCACGACAGGACTCCGCGCCGATCACGGATCGAGAGAGCCCCACAGGTGATTTGACAGTAAAATGCTGTCTGAAAAGATTTGCAATGCCCCGTTCATCAGTCACATCGCCAACGCTCACGGGGAGGCCTTTAGGTCCGCTTAATTTGTTGGTGGACTTCCAGAAATTACGGAAATCAGACTTAGAGTGATGTGACGCAAGTTTATCCATTTTAATTTGGTCTTGGTTATTTTGACACCACTTAAACTTGCCTTTAAAAATACGTTTGGCTCGAACCATATCATCATAGACTGGTCCAGACCTAGGACAACTATAATTTGCCATCCTTAGAGGTGGAATATTTTTTTCAAATTTGAATGAAACCACTACATAACAGAGGTACCCTCTTTCCAACAAAAAAGAATAATCGAATTCGGTTCACAAATGAGTAATAGCATGACGTACAAAAAAAAAGTCGAATTGAGAACCCCTCATTTTTGAAGTCGGTTAAAGAATTAAAAGTGTAAACATATTCCCACCCGTTATGTAATAAAATGTTGGAACATTGCATGTCAATTTTACCATTGTAAACATTTCCGCAATGAATACTTACTTCCTAGAAGTATAGAGACCATATGTACAGCCGCCGCCGGTCGCTCTCTGTTTACATCCAACAGATGGTGTTCGTGAAACTTCACCAATTGGAGGTTTTTGGAACATAAGCATAAACAAATCGAACAATATACTGTTACGACTATCCACGTATCGGTCGATTTATTGACGATTTGATTGTAAATAAAATATTGATTTTATTTTATTTTATTTCAGAAGGTCGTGTAGTTTACTCTGCGACAAGGTTATGACGTTTGAGGAAGTTATCCTGTGTCTGTGACTGCCCAGATTACCTCATCATTACTTATGATCTACTGGCGATTCTAACAATGTCTCGCCTTGCCATTTTAGGTTTTCCAGATCATGTTTTTTCTCACTTGATACTCTACCTGTAAGTATAAATGCCAATTTCAGCCAGGGCTAGAATATATGCCAGCCGCGATGGAAATCTATGAAAGCAAGAGTTAAAACTCCTAGTTAAGGTCTTACTTCCAATCTTAATGGACCAGAAAGCACACAGCTACTTCGGCTGAATAATAAGTTTAGTGATCCAAAGGGGGAAATGTAACCTGTCATTCCTGGTCACGATATCCCAGGGTTCCAAGTCTGTTGAGGTTCTTTCAACCACTGGTTATTGTAACTCCACTTTGACTATATTGTAATTATGATAATATTTGATATTCTGGCAAAATAGAGAAGACTACGCCATAGACGTGCTATCCACTCGCCATTGAAGAGCAGAATATCAAAATTTCAAAATTGCAATACCAGTTGAATAGTAGCGCGATGCAAGCCACTGAAATACTTTTGATTTTTAGCAGAATACCAAACATAAAAAATCCTGCTATTGAAGTTTTATCGACAAACTACTAAGCTTTAAAATTAGCAAACTTGGGGAACCGCTCAATGATCTTTTTACCTTTTAAATCTTCTACTGTTTTAGTTTCTGTAGTAAACATATTTGCATTAGTTCCTTTTTTCAGTGCCATGTAAATACGACGATACCGCAAACACCCAGATCCGAGACAATATAGAAAAGTTTTCTACATTGACCCGGCCAGAGATCGAACTCGGGACCTCAGAGATGGCGATACCATGTAAACTGATGTGCAAGCCATTCAACCACAGACGTCGTTAAATAAGTCGTAATAGTGTTTGAAAATGGAAGCGCGAGAAAAATACATGTTGTGCCTACCTCACCTAACGTGGGATAAGGACAGGAAGAAGAAGTGTTTCTAAAAACGCTTTAAGAAACAGAAAATATATGTATAGTAGAGTTATTATTGATACAAAGATCAAACAAACGCTAAGAAAAATTCCTTCGATCCGGCTGTATTCGAACCATCGCTTGTTTGCCATACCGGGGATAACCGCTCTCCCAACTGACCTATATATAATAATAATAATAATAATAAAATTTATTTATTTCCACAAATTACAAATAGATACAATAATACACATACAACAATTACAATGAAAGTGGAACAGGTAGTAGCAAGTAACGACACTGACTCTTGAACTAGGTAAAAACCTGTATCTCAAGAGACAGAGATTCAAATGGATGAGTTCCTTATAATTATTTTAAAAATTAGTGAACATTGACGAGATAAAACCAAGATGAATAGAGGGAAAGACAGTTATAATGCTAATTATATTTAACTTAAGCTATGAGAATGTGTGTGTGTGTGTGCGTGCGTGTGTGCGTGTGTGTGTGTGTGTGTGTGTGTGTGTGTGTGTGTGTGTGTGTGTGCGCGTGCGTGAGTGAGTGGGTGCGTGCATGTTTGTGTGAGGGGGTGCGTTGTGGTTGTGGGCTGATGGGTTTGAAAAACCTTCTGGACTTACGCAACGAATCGAAGGATCGATCCGGTTGGATTTGATCAAATAAATTTTTCTTAGTGTTTGTTCGATCTTTGAATCAATAATAACACCAAAGTAGTGGATTATTTTCACAAAAAATTAACATCATGACAATTAAAAAAAAGATATTCAATAAATAAATAATGTATGTGTAGTAGTACCACAATAAGTGTAGAGGACAGTTTTTTAATAAATATTATATATATATATATATATAAATGTCTTCAATTAAAAGGTAAATCTAGAAAATGTAATTTTTACAGCATTATTTCTCTAATTGAAGCTTTTTTTCGAACGATAGTAAAAATACATGATTTTTTACTATCGTACGAAAGAAAAGCCTAAAATAGATTTCTTCATTTCAATTCGTAACATTGACTGATCGATGTTTACTGACAGTGATTGAGTTTAACCTAATTTGGAGGTCATCTAATTCTGACTAAACAACTAATTCTTAAAACACAGATATACAGTCAAACAGATACATGGAGATGCTCACAGCTAGCTAAAGAATCATAATATTCAGCATAAAACATTGTAAGTACGCGGAAGACACGATTTATGACTAAACATAGGTAAAGTAGGAAGAATGCTCCAGAAAAAATGAGGAATTTAAACCACATTGTGTTGAGTACGCTTACAGTGTTGTTTACGAGGTAATACTTTCTTCTAAAATAGGTTGTAACTGCGAAATTACCTCAATTTTATCGTGAAAAAGTAGAAAGTGTATAGTTGAGCATAAGTACAGAACTATAAATAATATTAACCCCATAAATAATATTATATCTTGTTAATATGTGCCACACAACCACACCTACTGCCTGGTCTCAAACAAGGGAATTCCCTGCATTATGAGCACCAGAGCAACGGAATTCTGGGGCACTTTCAACCTAGATCAGAAACAATTTAGAAAACTTAATTTCCCAAATTGGTCATTTCACAATGTAGGCCACCGAGGTCGTGAAATCAAATATTAAGTCAGTTCATGAGTATTAACCATGTATTAACCATAGATATAAAAAAAAGGGATTAACAGTGTAATATTAGTATATATAATGAGTAAGTAGTGTAACTTCACACAAATGTGTCAGCACGGCTTGAATGTGTGCACGCCGTACGGTTCGTCGCGTGTGTATCACACGCGATTTATGTTAAGAGTCTTAAGCAAAAATTTGAGACATAATATCCATGTATATCACAAATATTTTGAGCCGAGCAGGAATTGAATATGCGATTTTCTACTTGACGGTCCTGTAGGTCACTATAACACGAAGGTCATACTTATTACCTATAGAACGCGTCTATACCAAAAGCGTAATTTGTATTAGAACAAGAACGAAGAAGGAGTCTAATGGCCCCATTACAGGACGATTTCTCTTCATGGTCCGTCATTTCAGACTGATCAAAACGACGAAGCGATACTGTATGTTTATGTGTTAACGATTAATTTGAACGACAACGCGACGGATTGATACGATTTTTAGTGGCAGTAGAGCTCCCTGTGAAAGAGTTCGTCCAGGGTCTTACTGCCACCTTACCTATATCCCGGTTTTGAAGGGTAAGGGTGCAGGTGAAATTACAGGCACATGGGACTTATCAACTTATGTCTCAGGGCGACGGGCGCAGTGTAAATCTCATCTCAACTTGAGACAACAAACCTGAAATATTTGAAAGTTCCGTCTCTTGATGTTATAAAAAAAATACGATTATCGTGACGATCGATGGAAGCGACGAATCGTCTATATTTGAGAGCTTTAAAAGACTTTGTCCCGTCCAATACGATTAGCAATACCATGTCGTCAGATTTATTTGTAATGGCTTAAAAGCTTTGAGGCGACAGCACTTTGCCCTTTCTTGCAATTTCTGTGTAGGCAACATGTCAATTTTTTAGTAGTGGTCACATTAAAGCTATTTTGCACTTAATTCAATTAAGGTATTCACTACGATTGCTTCTTTTGCAATATAAACACATATAATATATATTTTGTTTATTAGTATCGTGTGAGTGAAATATGTTTTAAAATAACGAATTTTCTCGGAAAGCTTAAAAGTAATTTGCATAGACTCGAGGGCAGAAAGATGTGCGCCTAAGTAAAAACGAGAGATGTCGCCGTCGCCGGGGAAGGGTTGTACGCTGGAACTTACTTCAAAAAACAGATCTAATAAGTGTCAGATTGTACAACAAAAACTCACAAGTTTATTTTTGGTAAATTTATTGTTTCATAAAAAGTTATGGAACAAAAGTTGTTTACGAAATTTGTAATATGGTCCTGTCAGGTTATTAGTATTTTCAAAACAGCCCTATATAAATCGATGAGATATAAAAAATATTTATCGAAAAGTTATTTTTAAAATGTAGGTTACAGAATAAAGCTCAATTATAACTAGGTTTGAACGTTCGGTTGTCCAGGCGTTATTTATTTTGGCTTGAAGTATCAAGAAATATATTTGACGTGTTCCAGTTTGGATACAATAAATATTCGTATTGACTATCCCGGATACTTTGACGTTAATATCCTACGGGAGTCAATCCATCGTCGGTTCACGTCGCACTTCATTACGAAAACCGTGTCACTCCAACTCGGAAGATTGCGTGTTGCGTATAGGTCAAATATATTACCGTTCTACATTCCAATATCGAGGCTAAATAGACGCAAAAGCAATTTTAGGCCGATGATAACCTGTAGTGAGAGAACTAATTACCTACGTGAACCCATTTGAGATCCTCATCTCTAGAGAATTGCTGCATCCTGGTTGTGGCGTGTAAACTATCCGATAAATTCTGTGATGGAGACTATTTTGGATTATTTTGTAATTATTAATATAGGAAATCACCAGCAGCAATAGAGCCCCTTATCAAATAGTTCGTTCAGGTATGTACTGCCACCATACCCATTTCTGCCGCCAAGCAATTTTTATTTATTTTGTATATTTTAAGAAAATTCACGGACAAATTTATAATTTTACTTAAATATGACTAATCAAATGACGTACGAATGTACGAATTTCCACATTTAGCTAACAATATGAAGTGCTTACAAAGTCAAAGAAAAATTTATAAAAAACACTCAAAATCTACCAAGTAATTAAACAAATAAGTCTAAGCACCCAGTTACACGAGGAGAAATTTTTCGCGCGGATGCCGTACGGCGACCGCCCAGTTACCACGCCTTCATGTACATTAATGAAGATTCTGAATTCTATTTACTAGGCAACAATATTTAAATTCCTCTAAATAATACAACTGCCGTGTAGACCAAATTCAACCCAGGCTCATCCGCGTGCCCGAGGCGCTCATTTAAGTTAAAACGTAAAAGCTAAATAAATAGAGTGTATTTTGCCACGACAGTTAGACGCACGCGGACGCTGCGCGGCGGCGACGCGGTCACCAGTCAGTCGGTGACCGCGCGGCGGCCGCGCGGGGTAAGCGCGTTGAAATTCGTGTCCAATAAATGCGCTCTAAAGGTGGATTCACCATGCACAAATTTATAGTGTTGGCGATATGAAATCAGGCTTAGATTTACTCCTGATTGGTCAACTCAAGGTCATAAAGTGCAACTCGACAAATTGTGGCAATATATATTCGGAATTTGTGCAATATGAATCCACACTTAGATATTTGTATAGAATAAAACAAATTTTGAGTAATTTTGTGACGTATTATTATAAAGTCAATACGTGTTTTGTCTACAATTAGTGCTCGCAAATGGCACTTGCAAATGTGAAAGGTACGGATGCTGGTGACATTAGAGGCACATGGAATTAGTTCACTTTTGTCTCAGAGTGACGGGAGTAGTAGCAGTGCCCCGCTATTGAAAGCTTTGAGTGGCACTGCAACTGTTATGGGTAGACGTGTCGCTTACCATCAAGTGCACAACTTATTCGTCCCGTTGCTTGATATTATAAAAAAATCGTTTACTTCATGATTATCACTAACTACAAGTTTAGTTTGTTATCACGGTACGTTTGCTCGCAAATAAAAAAATACAAAACAGTCAAGCCTTAACCATGGAGTGTGTTACCGTTCCGAAATATCCAGAAATCTACATACCTTACTTTTTCACGAACTTATACGAATTTAAAAATCGTTCATTTTCGTCTTGTGGATGCATTAGAGGTTACCGCAATTTGTGCCTTTATTATTTACAATGACTCAGAAATCCTAGGAAAATGACTAAATCTGGAGGTGGCTATAAATAGTACTACGAGTAATCGTCGTTAAACGTCACTCACAACGATCATATTCGTTACTTGTGCCAATACGTCAACCAATACCGTTACAAGTATACGGAAACAAAGTGTATCATCGACATTTGTATTTGTTGTACAAGTGTTATGTACAGAAAAGTAAACAAAATAGGCACGTGCACAAGAAGATGTTTTCTTAGAATTTTGATCCTTATGAATCGCGGTGTTATAAGTAGGCGCCCACCGCGTTTATTCGAAAAACACTTTAAGAAGCTGCTTTTAAAATATAGCCTCGCTTTTATAATTTTAAGTTGTAAGCGTTGCTCAGTCCTATTCATTTATATAGTAAACACGATAAGAATGTATCCTACTTGATATGAACACAGCATGCAAAGCAGGCCAAAATAACTGTATAAGTACCAAAATATTAAATAAGTGACAGTAACTCTAAATTTCAAGTATTTTAAGAAAACTCAACAAAGTCAGTCGTGTAGTTAACATAATAGACATTTTCTAATTGAGTTCCTAGCTGAGACAACAGAACCAGTAAAAATATCGAAATCAAGGCGGATAACATTGTAAGAAGAACACATGCGATACATTGGACAGTGTTGACCAATGTTAGTTTTACAAATAGGGAGCGAAAATGTTTTACGATTTTGCAGGCGACTGCCAGGACGGGGGACGGAGAAGCGTAAACGATGCAGGATGTCAGGTGCAGCTATAATACCATGAATAATTTTGAATAAAAACATTACATCATGAGCTTTACGGCGCTTTTGCAATGAGAACATGTTAAAGTGAGAGAGACGAGATTCGTACGAGAACAGCTGTTTACATTTAAAATCATTGTATGTTAAATGATAGAGGAAACGTTTCTGATCACTTTCAATTCTATTTGAATGAACCTGGTAACTTGGGTTCCAGTAAGTAGAGCAAATTCTAAAATACTGCGAATTAAACTGTTATAAATTAAAATAGATACAGTTGGCTCGTTAAAAATTTTCATTTGTCTTGATACAAAACCGGTTAGCCTAGAAGCTTTGCTAATGATTGAATCAATATGCTTATTAAAACTTAGTGTAGCGTCTATGACGACACCCAAGCCTCGAATACTGCTGACCTCTGTTAAAAGTGCATTGTCTATAAAATAAGTCACAGCTAAAGGCCTCCGGCGCCTGGTGAATTAACAGCTCTGTATATCTTCAGGTCATTAGCGTACATTTTAAATTTGGAAGTTAATGAGAAAGCGATATCATTGGCGAACATAAGAAGAAATAGGGGTCCTATGTGAGAACCCTGGAGTACACCGGATGGCACCAATGCCAATTCCGACCTAAAGCCACAAACAGCGACTAACTGTGATCTATTACGCAGATAAGACTCACATCATCTTAGCAACGATCCATGAATACCCATCTGTTCCAACTTATACAGGAGAATATCATGGCGCACTAGATCAAACGCCTTTTTAAAGTTTGTGTATATTGAATGTACCTCACCACCCCCATCCCAAACATCTGACAAATCAGATACATATTCTACCAGATTTGTGGAAGTTGATTTTTGGGCCAAGAACCCGTGTTGGTTGGTGTTGATTAAGTGCCTGACATGTGAATAAATTTTATTTTATATCAGCGATTCTAAGATTTTACCAGCCGCTGATAGTATAGATATTGGTCTGTAGTTGGCAATGTCCTCCGAGCAACCTGATTTATGAATAGGAGTGATATGTGCAATTTTCCATTTGGATGGGAAAATACCAAATTGCAATGACTTATTATAAATCATACTAAGTGGTTTGTATAAGACTTCGGCACAGTTTTTAAGAAAGTGTGGAGGAATCAGATCGTGTCCAGGCCCCTTGCTATACTCAAGACATTTAAGACACCTAAGCACCTTGTTCTCAGTGACGACTACGTCGCTAAGAGGATAACTGTGCCGATACGCGTTGATCTTTAACTTGCTCAGAATGATTGGGTGATTACAAGTATTGTAAATGGATTGAAAGTGTTTCAAGAAAATATTACATATGCTTTGACCACCCGTGATAGAGGAATTACCCAAAAACATTTCATGGGGTATGGTGGACACATTAGATTTACTTATAGTAGCGTACATTGGAATGTTCTTTGTAAAATTAAAAACAAGGTATTAATTAATATTGTAACTATAGTGGAAAAAATAGGGAGGTTTGCATTAATATTGGAGATAACTGGTTGATGACTTTACCACCTCAGTCAACAATGACCATGGGACATGAAAAAAAATGTAAAGCGTCCGATATGTTGGGTTTGTTTGAAAAAAACAAATATACGCGATTTAAATCCGGAAATAGTATCATTTCCTATGTGTAAAAATCGCGAAAACCTAAGAACTCGATAAGGCATTTTGTATTTAGTTCATTAAATATAAACGTAATGTTTATTACACTTGTGTATTGGTATTACATCGAGCATAACAACGAGCAAGGGTTATTAAGTAATTCCTATATTGTAATAAACATTTTGGCAAGCCGGTTACACATACAGCTCAGTTACAACCAAATCTACTTACAAGTATACTAGTTGTTGAATATCAGTACGTGCTCACCGAGTAGGTATAACAGTTACACTATCAAGGACAATCACTTTCACAATATATAGAGAAGAATTTGAGTTGTTCACTTCTCGACCGTGAAGCGTTTCTCTTTTCAAAGATAACCGGATATTTTTATGGTCGAGTCATCTCTACTCTGTCGGACAATATGGCGCTCGTGTATGAAGTCACAACGCAAGTAATTATTAGGAATAATTAACTTAATTATCTTAAATACAATAGTTATTTGTTATACTAGGTTGTAAAGTAGTTGTTTGACGCGAGTGCTTGTATTGAAACCTCAGCAAGCGATCGATGTTAACATTAATGGTTAATGATTAACGATGCGACACCTGAACAAGTGAAGGTACTTAAGATTGAAGTACAAAAATAGAATCATGAGTGTAGCGAGGATTTCAAGGTACGAGACGCAAAGCAACTTTGCTGCCAAGCGAAGCACACAACTGTTCACCTCACTATATCGAGAGAAATGGTAGATGAAAGGAAAACAGTTGAACTATAACAAATCAGTGTTAATAAACAAATCTAGTTACTTGTCAATTTAAATGTCAACAATAATAAGAATAAAATGTATAAATGGATTTATATTACTTATAATCGCATAGTTGAACGAGTCATTATGTTTTTTTTTTCATCGAAAAAAATGATGGATGCACCTATCGTCTAGTTCGAATTCCAAATACCTTTCACGATTTTTCCACGTTAACACGGAGAAATCGCTTATGCACGCAGATTTCTAATGAGAAAGAAAGCATTTCCAAGCTAGCGAGGTGAGAAATTTATTTATTAGACAATAAGTTAAAATATACAGGCAACGTACAAAAAAAGCTTAAATATTAGAAAGTAAAATTAAGATTAACTCGCTTTAGCATAGCCGTAGAAAGGGGGAATACTGCCAAAATCTTGGTCTCCTTGCCGCCGGACCCAAATTTATGCATATAATTTAAACATCTTAAATTACATTTTATGTATTTTGCATAATTGGGTAAATACATGTTGTATAATTACATACATATGTCGACATTTATAGTATAATTAGCTAACATACAAAAGCAGCTTTGGTGTTTCTCATCGAAAACGACAACACTAGCTGAGCTCATGAGTTTTGACGCGAGGATTTGTATTAATGAATCTAGAAACTATTGAAAATATAAGTAAATTTACGCCGAAACGTGTTCTCCTGTCAGCGTAATGGGACTATATCGCAACCACAGTGAATATGTGGGTGTCGTGTAACCCACATAGTAAAGTACAAGCCCAAATGGCTGCCTGAATTCACGACCTAGTTAGATTAAAATAATGTCAAGTGTAGCTAACAGAATCTTTCAGTAAATTCACGTACATTAATAACCCAGAATAACGCTATGTGCTTTACAAATTACCACCCATCTACTGTGATAAAATTAATGAATAATTTTCTTGATATATTAGGCCATGTACATAAATAGAGCGGAGAGGAGTTAGACTTCAAGAACTTAATCTCTTAACTGTCTACGTTTTTCTCTTGACTGCACTTATAATTAATCTATACCAATGTCTAGGACATGAAACTTATAACTAACAATTTTGTTCCAAATTAAGTATAACTTTTGCATTATGCAAATGGAGTGGTAAAAAAGTCGAGGTAGCTTACTGATTTGACTTACCGCTTCTAAAGCAGAAGCCTTGGATTCGAAACTGGGCTCGCATCCATAACCGTCATAACCCTCGACTGAGAGGAGACTCGTGCCCGGTAGTGGGACGTATAAATGAGTCGATTTTGTTGCTTTGTTCAATGGAGTCGTTGCTGATGTTTGCGTAATTTCTTAAAAGTTATATAGAGGATTTACTAGAAACTTTGTCGCCACTGCATGTCTACATGTGGTTTGAAGCTTATGCGAATTAAAAGTGGTAATCCCATTTCGTCTTATTCATACCTTCTTCGAAGTCTGTAAGCCTCTTTGTTCCACGATATAATTTATCGTGAATATAAACACCATTTTCTGAACGAAGTGTTAACGAGCTTAACAACGATTTATAAGTCGTTGGGTTATAAATTCTGATTTAATTATCGCGTATCTTTATTTACTTGTACATGCAATATCATACATCCATGAAACTGGAAATTTACTACTATTTAGACTAAAATCGGCGTAAACATACAACAGCGATGTTTACAAAATGTCTTTGTCCCGCTTACAGGATGCGGGGAGTTATTAACGCACGCACTTCCGCTTTCGACGCGATTCCAATATTATTTTTACTTATTGACGAAAAACTAACAAAGAAAATGAATCGTAGCGAATGTGTCAATACTTGGGCTTTCAATCCGGAAATATCGATCTCGAAAATTTCGAGTCTCAACAATTATTTTGCATTTTTGAGACTCGAGAACTTCCAGTCTCTTTTTTCCAGATTTTTTTTTATATTATACCAAGTCACGAGACGAAATGTCGTGCGCCTGAAGGTAAGCGACACGCCTGTCCATAACAGTCGTAATGCCACTCAGAGCTTTAAAACACAAATATCTGAGTGGCACTGTCACTGCGCCCTCTATGTCTCACCCGAGACATAGGTTGGTTAGTTTCTCATGCGCCTGTCATTTCATCAGCACCCTTACCCTTCAAAGCCGGAATGCAATAAAGCTGACATTACTGCTTGGCGGCAGAAATAGGTAAGGTGGCAGTACTTCCCTTGACGACCTCTTTTACAATGAGCTCTACTGCTACTAAAAAACTCGAGAGAGAAAGATATCAAGATTTCTTCGAGACTTCTGCGACTTAAGTCACTTATTAAAAACGTATTAATAGATTTTTTTTTATGACACCAATTAGAGACGGGACGAACAAGTCGTGCGCCTGGTGGTAAAGCGACACGCCCGCGCACAGCAGTTGCAGTGCCACGCAAATCGCAAAGATTTGTCTGTATCTGTGGTCGAGTGGCTTGTACACCGGTTTTCATGGTATCGCCATCTCTGAAGTCCCAGGTTTGATCCCCGGCCGGGGCAAAACTAACTTTTCTATATTGCCTCGGGTCTAGGGTTTGTGGTTATCGTCGTTGTTTCCGATTTAAATAACATAAGTGCTATAGCTACTTACTTTTTGAACAAAGCAACGTGTGTTGTCTAATATATATTATTTATTTATTTAGTGTCGTTTTTCCCGGAATTTTCAAGACTGCACCGAGTCTGGATATTATTTTCCCGGGACGCGGAAATACAGTGAGAATGTAAGCCCTAGTCAATACCCTTATTGGCATTATAAATATCTCCCGAATTTTGGGCGAATTCTTGGATCAAGTGGCGTGATGAAATTTAAATTAAGTGTATTGTGTGAAAACATCTCAATTGTCAGTTGTTTCTCTTTGATAATAACAAAATGTGACTTTATCAGAAAATATTTCTGAGCCATAATATTCCGCAGACCGAGTTATGTGTCAGAAAAAGACTGTTATGGGACAGTTGTACCCAATTCTTCAATTTACTACGACATACATGAAACCATTGTGAACATGGAATATTAATACGTTCACAATTTCAAAATATAATGCGCACTCTAAATTTTTGGTACTAGTTCAATTTACATAGTTAAGTGCAATTACTAATACCTTTAATGACTGCATTCGTAAATTTATATCAATAGTTTCAGGAAACGTATGTCACATCAAGACGCTAAGATTCATAAATTATCTAACATCTATTTATTATACTAATTATAATAATACGACATTTACTTATAAGCACATTTACAAATAGCAAAGGTTAATAAATAAGGAACAGTTACGCAAATGTACTGAAATCTAGGGCAAATGAAAAAGATGGAACCTCAGTAATACACGCTGCTTTTCTGGTTCCACCTTGATACATGGACATCGCTGCTGACAGTTATCAGACTCCACAACAATTATACATGCGTTAAAATTATTATTTTGATAAGGATAGGAACAATCTATGTCGCAAGTAAAAGAACAGTAAATAACAGGTACAAACGGCACTGGAACAGATATCTACTTCTTACATACATTTACATTTACTTATACGACATATTAATTATACTTGTTCATCGAGTGTACAACCAGAAATAGAGACGAAATAAAGGCCATGCATTCCTGGCAACTCATCAGGTAAATGTGCCTTATATCACTTTTAAATATCAACTCTCGTTTGCGCTGAAATCACAAATTAGAAAGCTGAAGTAGTACAGCGCCAACAATTGACCTGTGTGTACGTCTCCGTATATTCCAAAAATATTCTGTATTTATTGTAATAAAGGTAATAACTCTAACAATGGGGACTTGTTCCAATTCGGTGGTGTGGGAAAAACAGCAAAACATCTAATTACAAAACATACGGAATCACATTTCATCGGGAATTAAATACTGAATAAGTAATTTTCCATTTTCGTCCATTACAGCAAAACTCAAGTTAAACTGGTCTATTTGAAGTGAAACAATTGACGACACTCGTCACTTGTTTCGAATTCGGGTTGGCCAATCGGAGCGCAGTTGTCACCGTTATGATTTCGCAGAATTAGTTTTCAAACAAATTAAATTCATTTCGTCTATATTACTGGTTTTATATATTTATACTCGCAGCTGATTACATTTTCCCTACAGTGACGTAATGACGTCATTCTTATTGACGTACAGGTGTAGGTACATATGCGTTGCATCATTTAAATCATTATGTAATCAAGCCCCATACGACGTCATAACTGTTTGCAACGTCTTTATTTTAAAAGTAACCGGAATTATTATTAGCGTTCTTTTTGTTAAATGTGGTGATAAAATTAAACGCATTCATTTGTCGCCCGCGAATCGAACCGACTTGTGAGTCACTCGAGCTCATGAAAAATGATTCTTCCAGGTATGTGACAGCGCTATTGACAGTTCACGTACTCTACCTGTCAACTGCTGAAATTTGTTGTGTGCTTGAGTAATCGTCGCCATAGGAAGCGCTTTCGAGGAGGAATACTAATTATATGACTAAGATTCTTGGTGACAACATACAAACAAACATACAAAAAAATTGCGGAAATGACATCCAGTTGCTTGAAGCGCTTCCTTGGCGCCAGATTTGGTATATAAAGAAGATGAAGATTAGCTTTGAGTATAATAATTACAAAGTTATTAACGTCTGGAGCCTTGATAACATTTGGAACGGAGACTCGTTAAGAGTTACAAAAGTTGGACGTAATTTGTGTGACGAAAGAGTCCTTATCTTAAAATGAACATAAAGTTGTTCTTATTCATTTACAGGATGTATATAAAAGAACTAATTTAATGTATTTTTAACCACTACATTCGCAAACAACGCCATGCGGTGGCGACGGGCGTCGACGTTTATGCCACTCTGTAGCCGGGGGTCGTTCCTCCGAATTCCTCTGTGACAACTTTATCGCACTTTAATTTGTGGATCATCACAGTAAGGAATTTTCTGATAATATCAGATCGTCATATACCTTACCTGAGGGGTAACTCACGCCACCGTCATCGATATACGAACCGGTTGCTTTGTAGCACATTTCAATAAACTCCAGAACAGAACCAAATTATTCTATGAAAATGAGCGCAATGATCATTCATCCCCGTTTATTACACTGAATCTAGGCTAGTAACAAATTCAATTAAATCTGTCAACTATCACAGCGAATCTCGAGTTTTTCATCACAACCACAAATTAAACCAATAAATAAATGTGATGTCTAAATAAACAAGAACTGTTTCCGAAATGGTCTGTAAATCTGTGGTTTAACGAAATCTGCGTTAAAATTACTATCAAACTGTAACATGTTGAGTTGCAGCTCCTGTCCGCTGGTTTCGTGTCAACAAAGACAAATTTCAAATGCCCTACAAATTATTTTATTTTATTGCTTCTTTATAATATTATATTTAAACTAACCAGAAGGGGCCGAAGCTCTCACAAATCTGCTCAGTTATTATTGTGTTTTGTGTACATTTTTAATATCGAGTTCTTAGGTTTTCGCGATTGTTACACATAGGAAATGAAACTATTTTTCCGGATTTAAATCGTGTATATTTGTTTTTTCAAACAAACCGACGTTTCGGGCCCTTTACAGGTCCCATGGTCACGGTTGACTGAGGTGGTACAGTCTTCAACCAGTTATGTCTAATATTAATGCAAACCACCCTATTTTTTCACTATAGTTACAATAGTTATTAATTAAATACCTTATTTTTAATTTTACAAAGTAACATTCCAATTTACGCTACATTAAGTTTTACAAATTATTTTATTGAATGAATTTTTATTAAGTTTAATTTATTATTAATTATTAATAGAAATTAGAATAAACTAAAACATATTAATTAGTACTGCAGTCTTATGTCTGTTTGGGATTTTTCATTAGAGGAAATACTGGATCCTAAACTGGTGGTACGGAGAAACCATCTTCCCTGTTGAAATTAGGATGTTTTTTAATTTCAATGGCCTCTCGCAGCATCCTGGGTAGATAACGGACTTCTTTTGCAAGGACCTGGGGTTTGTCAAACTTCATTGAATGTGTAGGTTTATTCATGACATGCTCGCAGACTGCAGACTTGTTTACGCGACGGTGTTTGACATCAGCTATAAGTTCTTTGACGCGGGTACTAATACTTCGCTTTGTTTGTCCAATATAAGAGAGACCGCACTCACAGTCAAGCTTGTAAGCTCCTGCATCCTGTAAGGGGATGTTACATTTCACGGGTCTCAGGAACTGAGAAATCTTCCTCAGGGGCTTGAAATAGGTCTTGATAGATGCACGCCTGAGGACTCTTCCGATCTTGTCTGTAACACCTCCCACGTAAGGTAAGATGTGTTGGTGGTTTCACACGGGGCCTGCGGCATTGGCGTGGAATCTTCAACTTATTCGCATGTAGGACTTGCTTTATATGCTGAAGTTCCCCTGCCAGATGATTACTGTCGCAGACACCATATGCTCTCTGAAACAAAGATTTGTCCACGGTAGCTAGCTGGCTAGGATGGTGATGGGAATTACCATTGAGATACCTATCTGTATGGGTTTTCTTTCGAAATACAGTATGGCCTAAGGTGTTATTAGGATTTCTTTTAATTAAATCATCTAAGATTATAAATTAAAAGATTTAGAAGATATTGTAAATTATTTGGAATTAATTATTATTAAAAAGCGAATGAAACTTTAAAGTTCCATTGAATTTTTTTATAATTTAATAACAGCCGATGGTGAGCTAAATTTTTTTCGAATGGTCAAAAAATACAAAGAGTAATGTCAAAACAAAACAGAAATAGGCATTGACTCGCGAGGTGTCAAGCCGCAGAAATTACTTAACGCCAACATAAGATAAGCGAGTAATTAGAAATATGTGATCTGTGCTGCCGACTCTCCCGAAGGAACGCAAAAATAGAAACTACTTAACATGTCTTGTGGAAAGTTATACCTTTGTCGGTCAACGCACTCATACTACAAACAAGGGTTTCCCACAAGCCTTAATTGCTCTACCTGGTCATTGGTTAGTTATAAACAATTTATTTATAAAGATACGTCAACGTCTTGTTTGAATTATAAAAATACACCAGAAGTTAAAACCTACAAAACTTTCACTTTTCCATTCTTTAGCGTCTTCCCCACTTATCTGCTTTAAGCCTTTTCTATCCCTCAACCTGAGATGTAATTCCTCTATTTTTGTGAAAAAGAGCATTAAAGGATTAACCGGCCCAGATACACAGAGTTGCCGAGGCATTCACTGGCGTAATAAATATCGGCCAGGGTAACTCTAATGACGGTAAACAATAGCTTCTCAGGGCTGCCGATATTTTGAACTTAACACTGACACCATTTCAGAACGCATTGTTATTAAAATATTAAATACAAGAATAAAATCTCGTTACCTTCAGAACTTCTAACTTAGAATATTGTTGGTCAAAAAACACAGTTTCGATATTGATTGTACAATTTCAATATGTTGTACTACCATGGTATTCTTTTCTGTTTGTTTTAAATTACTCCATTAATTTGATATAATTATTAATACAAAGATCGAATACAAAGAAAAGTTCCTTCGATCTGACAGGACTCGAACCTGTGTGTGAACTACTGCGGCTAGTAGACAGTACAAATACAGGGTCTCATATCTGTATAACACTCTTAACAAAGAACTTGATATATACAACAAAATAGTTTATGACTGCTAAATTAGCCATTACAAAATGGCTCGAAACTAAGTCGTATGAGGAGATTGAGCAATTACTACTAGTTTAAAATAAATAAATAAATAACTAAACATAAAAGCGAGGTATTAGTTGATATAATATTGTAATTAAATGAAATGAAAATTGAACAGAAATATGTGCGCTCACACACACACACACACACACACACACACACACACACACACAAACACTCATTCACACACACTTCATGCATATATACACGGACATGCACTCACACAAAGTAACACATGAGTTAATTTAGTCTTAGTTTATTAAGGTTAATGTAAGAAGAGCGATGTTTCCTAACACAGACCCTATCAAGCTTAAAAGGAAACATCAGCCCCTGAATTATGCCATGTACAGTGAAGTAATAAAATATTTTGATATTTTGATTTTGATTTTGTGTATGTTTTGCCAATCTAGGGCAACTGCTCTACCAACTTTGGATCGAGTCAGCAGACTTATGTATCTTTTTATGCGTTTCTACAGAGCTTGGTTTTTTTATTATGACGGCTTTATTGTCACCTGTGAGAAATGTATGAAAGATTTTCTTCACTCAACCAGAAACCTTTACAGCTTCTTTTTTATGATACTAAATGGCGGGACGAACAACTTATGCGCTGGGTGGTGAGTCACACGTCTGTCCATAACAGTTGCATTACTACCCGGAACTTTAAATCACAAAGATCTGAGGGGCACTGCTACTGCGCCCGCCACCCTGAGACACAAGTTGACAAGTTCCATGTGCTTGTAATTTCACCAGCACCCTGTAATGCTCATATTACTGCTTAGCGGTAGCAATAGGTAAAAGGTAGCAGTACTTCCCTGAATGAGCTCTTTCACAAGGAACTCTACTGCTACTAAAGATAAGCTACCAGAGATACATACCGTTTTAAAAACTAACAATCCTTCGTAAGTTATGTAATATAAAAAAAAACTGTGTCCATAGTTACGAGCGTTATTATAAGTATTTTACGTAAGACACTTTCTTGAATTAATATTTTTAATTAGACTTTTTAAATTAATTTGAGTCTTCTTGTGGGTCGTCTGTGTTGACCTGTCTCTGATCTGGTTTCCGTTGATTTTCCTCAAGTAACAGCAAATTTTCTCGTTTACCTACTGGTAAACAGACACAATGAACTAATTATTTTACTGCTTAGTAACGGGCACTACAAACAACGCTGCCGTAGTATACTTCGGCTGTTCTACACGTGTACTTTCAAAAAGGACTAATTAAATTTCTACAAGAACTCACTACTTACTTATTACAGTCATATTGGACGGAACATTTTAGAGGGATATTTGATTGAAATCGAAAATGTATAATAATATCAATAATTTTTTTATTGTCTCCCGTTCATAGCAATTTAAAAAATACATCCAAGTGAGAACTGACCGGGGACTAGTGTCTCAACTAGGTCAGACATTGTGTCTTCGAACACCAGGTCAGTACATAGTTACTGAAAAATAATTAAAAAATATTATGAAATAAGGTTGATCTTTATATAAGACTAAGTTATAGTGAATGTCTGTGTATGTGCGTAACTATGTGTGCGCGCGCGTGCGTGCGTGTGTGCTGCGGGTGAGCGTGATGAATAACAAACACACATCAAAAGTACCTAGGTATCAAGCATGTTTTTGCCAATTAGTGAAAATCAGGATTTTTATTCATATTACTATTTTTAACACCGATAGTTGTTTTGGTCAATCAATTAATAATTAATTTAAGAATAAATATATAAATAAATAATTTAATAAATTTAGATATTTTTACACTATAGAGTAATCTAACATATTAGCTTGATCCCTAGACACTTTTGAAAAATAATAATCAAGTTATTAAACCAACTTGGGCTTAATAAAAAAAGCCTTGAAAAAGGGTCATGCCTCAGCATCTGGTGTCCATGGAAATCTATTGCCGTCATTATATTCCATAAAATACAACAAAAGTAAAACAAAATAATTAATCATTATATATTCACGTTCAATGCCAAGTTTGTATTTCTCTGCCGACACTTGTTAAACTTAGAACACGGAAGCTATTTAATGCAATGAAGGTAACAAGGAAGCCGAAATGTCATTCAAATCCCAATGCAGAACATTGCAGCTAGTTAGTAGATTGCAAGTGAGATGTAGGCGTTAGCTTGTATTCTAAGCAGAGAAATTGATTTCAACTTGGGTGATTAGTGCCACTTCGAAAGCTATTCGCTCGTCGCGTCATATTTGTCAGATACATTTCATTTACCATTCTTTGGGCTTTTACTTTTTTCAAATTAGATTTTACGATTCGCTCGCAAGGGAATCCCGTAATGGGATTTTAACCGGGGTTTATACTTCTTGTAAATGTACTATTATAATTTAATCCTAGTTTTACGTTTTATTGTACCTTACCTGTATATTTTAACTTATTGTCTAATAAAAACCATTATTTGAACATTCCATATCTTGAACTGCGAAATAACACGAGGTATGTGTTACCACATGAGTGGGCTCGTTTTTGTGTACGATTAGAATTGTAGCAAGCAATACAGTTTACAAATATTCTTTAACTAAAAATCAAAAGGATCGTTTCATGATACATTAACTACATTTTATTCAGGGTGAAGTTTGTAGATATAATAAATATAATAAAGAAATAAGTCTTAACTATGTAGGACAGTTTGTTCGTCGTGAAAATTTCATAATTTAAATTGAATAAAGAAATAACACTTTAAAAGCAAATTACGGGCAACTAAAACAAAGAAAGCAAAGATAAATTAATAAAAAAAAACTGAAAAAAAAAACTATATATCAGAGTTACCAAATTGCCAAAGTTCGCGTAGCACTTGAAAAAATATTTACATTCTTGTTTTAATCAAAAAATAAATAGTGAAATGCTTTTACTATATTATTTATAATTTAAGTCTAGTTTGTATTGATGTGTGATTATCGTCGCGTGTCTCTATCTTAGTTAATAGTCTGTAATGTTGGCGCCACTGTTATAATATGTTTCCTGTATGGCACCGCCCATGTCACTCGACTCGTCGTTTATTTTATTGGTTTATTTAAAACCAAAGTAACACTGAAATGACCGTGTTATTACGTACTCTGTTGATATATTATATAATGTTGGTAAAATTAGTATAAAAACTGATGGAAAAATATTAAAATCTAAAATTTTGTTCTTTAATACATTTGAAATTTTCATGCGTTTGACAACTCTGCACTACATCATAGGTACTTATTAAATATTTATGCCTTTGTATAGTTTAATCTACGCATTAAGTACTAAAGGTTGTTTCATAGGATATTATAGAATTGTTACGATTCATGTTATTCAGTTGTAACCTAATTTACGCGACAGTTACGTGACCTTCTTTACCCTACCAACAAGTAATATTAAGTTTCTTAATTATGAAAGTTTCTTTAGTTTCGCTAATGTTATAGGTAAGTGTCATTTAATTAACCTACTTCAATAAAGGGAGGAGGTACACAATTCGACTGTATTTATTTTCTGTATATGTTTCGCGATTACTCCGATATTTGTGAACAGATTCAGATGATCCTTTATTCTATGAAGGTGGTACCCCGATGATTTGATAAAGATATTCCACCTCTAAGAGTGGCAAATTAGGCGATGACCGAAAGTGGATAACCAAGTTTTTGAAGTAATACGGACTAGGACCTCGGCTCCGACTACTTATTTACAGCCTTTGGAGTCGAAACCCTTGGCCTGTGGGATCCCCGTGCCCATCATCAAAATTAATAGACTGTCTCGGAAACTAAAGGGTCGGCAGCTTGTTTGCCATACAAAGGTACCGTCAGCATCTTGGGCATCTAGCCGCGGGGACCCATTTTTATTCATATAATTTAATCCTAGTTTTACTTTCTAGTACTTAAGCTTTTATTGTACCTTACCTGAAATTTCAACTTATTGTCTAATAAAAAGTTTTTGTACTCGGTTTTTTTATATAAAATATATAAAAAAACAGACTTCAAAAATTTGTGCTTTTCTTTAGTTTTCTCTGTTTAAAACCTAGTGTAACAAGTAAAACGTAAACAAGTAATTATGTATGTATAATTCAGTGAATTTACACGATGGTCTCAAGGGAATTTTTCACTCGCCTATCATGTATCGAGAGAGTCAACCTTTGAATAGTTTCGTATACGTGTATTAATTTTGTTTTTGGTTCTAGATTGAAGTAGCTATTATTAGTCTTCTTACTTACACATCGCTAGAAAGAGAAGCGGGGGAATCTGTTTGCAGACGCCCCGGCCCCGCGGGGGCAGAGCCGGGGTTATGTGGGACTGGGCTGAACCCTCAAGGTGAACAACCCGACCGCACTAAGCCCCCGGAGTATTCCTCCTCTCCGTTGTAGCGTATGCTATTGCGCTTGTCTGTACCTCCACCAGCGGCTGACTGCGCCCAGCGCACCCCTCCCCGAGAAGAGAGACACATAACCTAACCCAGCACAACATTGTCGTCAACTTAAAGTGATGAAGATACGTTATGAGTTCTCCAGGCTTGAGAATTCTTTTGTAGAAAATAAAATTTTAAGGCTAGGTGGACAAATGATTTGAATTCCCAATAAAAAGCTTTCTGTAACCACGTTATTTGGCGCAGCGGATAGCAATATGAACGCTCGATAACTAATTTCTGAATAGCTCTTTAGGTCTAAATTATGATTGGGGCATAGCAAGTAAAAAAACATATATATTTTAAAACCATTTTACTGAAATTGTAAAGCCCACAAGGACATGGAAGTGGGCGTGGGCGACTCGCCGTTACTTCAGACGCCATCGAACGTACAATATTTTAAGACTGTAGAATATTGATACAGCTGCAGTCTGAATAATAATCGAAATAATGGTTACTTTAATTAAAGTCAAAAGTATTAATTAAAAAAAATCTAAATCTAAGCCAATAAATAATCAATATACAAACTGTAATGAGAAGGAAAAGGTCCGAAGGTTTCATTAGGGCCATTATACCTAGTCAAATTTGCCTGCATGCAATCACACTATTTACACGCAAGTGTGATGAAAAAATTATTTGTGTTTGACCCTTCGCAAAGGGACCAGCAAGCTGTTAATCGAATGGAGGGGAATGTACATATAATACTGACTTAGAGTAAGAATGGTTGAGCACTTACTCGTATACGTATAATTAAAAATAATCTCACCAGTTTTAACCTATCGTTTCGTCCAGACGACGGAATACTAGGTGTTGGTGTTGATACTTTACTAAACTAACTAAATAATGAAATGGTTACATTGCTATCAACAGGTTAAAGGCAAGCTACTTGAGAAATAAAAAATATAGTATTACTAGAGCTCCTTGTGAAAGAGTTCGTTCAGGGAAGTACTGCCCTTACACATTGCTGCCGCCAAGCAGTAATGTGAGCATTACTGCCTTCCGGGTTTGAAGGGTAAGGGTGCTGATGAAATTACATACACATGGGGCTTGTCAACTTATATCTCAGGGCGACGGGCGAAGTGGCAGTGCCCCACAGTTCTTTGTGGTTTAAAGCTCTAAGTGGCACTGCAACTGTTATGTACAGGTGTGTCGCTTACCACTAGTCGCGCGACTTATTCGTCCCGTTAGTTGGTATTATAAAAAAAACTTGTAATGACTTGTAACAATTATTTTATGGATTAACTGACTTACACGAACACTTGAAATATAAATATTATAAGAGATTAGCCGGAAGATATTCCTCAATGAAATAAGCTAGTTTCGTAAGCTGTGACCAATTGATTTTGTTAAAAATTATTTATTATTATATATTAAATAATGTAATACAACATATACATATATATTTACTTCACAATGTTGGTACTAGATTGTATAGTATCGCAAGCGCACCACAACAATGAGTCATGCGTGCGCCGCGTGGTTAATCCAGGTCACGCTCGGCCTCGGAGAAGGCCGATGCCTGATCGCGCTTTCGTTAGTGCCAGTAACGTGCCACTGCTGTATTTGTAAACACTGGTAAATGGCAGAGTAAAAAAATCTAAATCTATAAAAATAAATGTCAGCCGTAACCAAAGGCGCGAGGAGCCTGCTACGTTGGTTTGTTTGAAAAACAAATATACGCGATTTAGACCCGTACAAAATTATTTCAGTTCCTATTTGCAACGTAAAAGGTCATTACATATTTTATTGATGTTGCAGAGTAACTCTAGTGTCCGCTATTAACTAAATAATTAGATACAAGATACCTATATCTACAACAAATAATTAATTGTTATCTATTCACCTTGTGAAACTGAAAAGTAATCTTTACCATTTGAATTGAAACGCTAGGTATATATTTATTAGACAAAATAAAGTATTAAATGCATCGGGAACCACATTGGTTTGTCTTTAAATTTTATAAACCATTGTCACAACTTTCTTTAATATTTATTAGATGTAGCAACATTTTTAGAAGATCGACTGTAATCCAAAATCTACGTATTTTCTGTTTCGTGTTATGCGGCAAACTTGAATAAAATTCTTCAACGCGCACAAACCTATTAAAATTAGACTTTTATATTGATGTATTCATATTTCGCGTTTTTTCTTCCTTTAACCTGAGATTCATTCGTTTGAAAGGATTTCAATAAATTAAAGTAATTTTCAATGTATTGTTTAAATAAACAAATTCACGGTGAAAAATATGTAAAACCACTTACGATATTTTTTGAACAAAAAAATATTTCATCACGAAGACTGTGTTTCATCATTATCTCACTGAAGAACATAAGCACTTTTACTAACAGAATAAAAAGAAAATCTAGAAATTTCCAGCTGATTATTTAGTTAAACTCTCTACATTTCACAACAGTTATTATTGAGTCCATAATTTTTGAACAAATATATAATTACTAAACAACGCAAACAAATTGTATATAGAATAATTTTAAATATCTACATGTTCATAAATTTCTCGCAGGTGGCGTAACCACATAAAAAAATACATAAAAAAATTCGTAAGATCTGCTGGTTCGTTCCATAATCCAGTTGATAGAGCGTCAGCCACGGTACTTATAACAAACTAGTGCACTAGTTTGTTATAAGTATTAATACAAAGATCGCACACTAAGAAAAATGCCTTCGATTCAGTTAGATTCGAACCAGCGCCTTCACCATACCGTGGCTGACGCTCTATCAACTGGACTACGGAACGAACCAGCAGATCTTACGAATTTTTTTATAGTGGAGTAATTTTACAGAAATAATTAAATAGCATAGTAGTAAAACATCGTGTTAAGCAATAAACTTAAAAAAGGGTAGTTCACATTCTTGAAAAAAATTATTGAGATGATCACTTTTCTAACATGCAGTAACTAAATATTTAAATTGTGTTTTGTGTCAATGCAGTATAGGTAAATTACTGTAATTTAAGAAAAAAAACATAAATTTAATGCATCATTATTTATGAATTATCTTTCAAAACATTGGTAATGTCCCTTCCGTGTTCGTGCCACACCCTCTTAGCAAGGGAAAAATCCTGATTTTTATAACCAAAACAAGTTTTCACTTTTTTATTAATTTTTTTCAATCAGAAGTCAAAATTACCCATAACGGAAACAAATGTGTGAATGTAATTTTTTTTAAATATTTTTGTGAATAAGTGACCATTGTCCTTAACAAGATTTACTTGCAGAAAACCCGAGCACATTCGATGAAAATTCTCGCGACTAAAAAAAAGTTGTATGAGTATATTCACCGAACCCTGAAATGAGTGGCAATGGAAGTTCAAATTCTTGGCTGCCTGTTAACCCAACAGGTGTCTCTCACGCGGCTTATTGTCAGTAAAATAATATTAACAGATGCGTTCCACAACTTTTGGCCTTTGCGATTCATTTAGTACAAATAAATCGTGTAAGTACTTCCTAATGTCCGTAATGTCATGAAACTTTAAAAGTAAAGACGATTAGCTTCCATTTTATTTCAGTAGATACTGCAAGTTTATTGCGGTACTTCAATTCAACCTTTATAGCTCTTCAGCTGTATGTATTTTTTATTACGATTCTGAAATCGTGACACTGGTACTTTGACGTTAACGTTCAAAGTTTTCGTAATTATATAGTAAGTATATATAGTAGCAGCGGAGTTCCTTGAGAAAGAGTTCGTCCAGGGAAGTACTGCCACGTTACTGTTTTCTGCCGCCAAGTAGTAATGTGAGCATTACTATGTTCCGATTCTGAAGAGAATCGAGAGAAGAGAAGAAAGTTTTCGCGCGGTCGCCACGCGGTCGATGAGCGGAGTCCGCAGCGGCCACCGCGCGGTCAAAGAGCAGACTCCACTCGGCGACCGCGTAGACAAAAGACGAGCTAGTGCCTTCCAGCTAAAAGTTAAATAAATAGAGCGTATTTTGCCATGACAGTTCGGTCTCTGAACACGTGCACGTGGTCGCGGTGGTCCTGGGTGGCGGCCCCCGCAGACTCCGCTCTTCAACCGCGCGGGGTGAGCGCGACGAAATTCTTGTCGTATAAACGCGCCCTAAGAATGCAGATGAAAACTCAGGCACATAGGACTTTCAACTTATATCTCAGGGTGAAAGGGCAGTGGCGGTATCTCTGAAATCTTTGCGATTTAAAGCTCTGAGCGGCACTGTAACTGCTATGGACATGCGTGCTGCTTAACACCAGGCACACGACTTCTTCGTCCCGTCACTTGGTAGGTATCATAAGAAGAATATATTAACTCCATCGTTAATAAAACCACAAAGTCGTGGAAACAAATTAAGATTTTTTAAGGAAGCTTGGTATCTTTATTGCAATCTTGGTTTAGTGCGTAGTACACCGTACAAGTACCACCTGGAACTGGTTCATTTACAATTGAACGTATACGAATAATGATTTTTCTAACATTTAAATAAACAGCAATATGAGTTATGTCTCTCGCACTTTAACGTATCTTCGTTGCAAAAACGGACAGCATTTCTTACGCTTTTATTCTAACTTGTCCATAGTGTAGTTATGTTTTAATGTTATTTTTACTTCCCAAATTTTCCAAATTTTTTAGCAATTGTACTTATTGATCACCAAGTTTAATTGGCTAAAGATTATGTTCTTAATTCAAAGTCGGTCAACGTGCAATGGAGCGAGCTATGCTTGGGGTATCTCTGATGGACCGAATCCCTAATGAAGTCATACTTTGGAGAACTAAAGTGACCTACGGCGACATAGCTCGCAAAATTAGTAAGCTTAAGTGACAGTGGACCGGATATGTCTGCAGGAGGGCTGATTGCAGCACGTCAAGGAAAAAGTAGTTTAAGACACCCTGCCGCAAGATGGACAGACGACCTGAGAAACCGGGAGAATTGACGTACTCAATGGGAAGCTTATGTCCAGCAATGGCTGCGTGTATCATCTAAAATAGCCGAATAGGCTATTATATACCTTGACATTGAGTTATACATATTTATAGTTTCAAATTCAAAAAAAAAAGTGTTGCACTTACCAGACCATGGCTATTTCAATACTGGTTATACATATATTGCAATAACGCTGATTTTTCTGTTCAACTTTTCAGGACTGGTTTTCCGCTGCTACATAAATTTTGGAAGAATATCTTTCTACACTGTCAACGAAGGTAAATTAAGGTAAATTAAGAAGAATCGAGGCACATACCTCTTAAATCTTTATTGAATTGCGCATTGTCATTTCCCACAGTTGAATATAATATAACTTTTCACAAAGATCACACTTTACATTTTATTATTGTTTTATTTATGGTTTGTTAGTCATCGTGGTCGTGTAAGTCACAAGGTTTCGGATGTATGCAAGTGCTGATTGAGTTACACCCGGCCTTGCACTTCGTCATACTAACTGCAATGCCAGCCACTCCTGTCGTCGTCTGCTGACAGGACCAAAGACTGTCATCCGTCACAATTGTCACCAAAGTCATAAATACACAAAATGTGCAAAGCTTTAAGCAATGCGCGTTAATGTTTTTGTTAATGTGGAAGCATACCTATGCTATTTTTTTTAACGCTGCATCAAGTTGACTACTGATTGTAGACGAAGCAGAAAAGTTCATTTTAATTTAGACGCTAACTTACACTTTTCGACTTTAAACATGAATAATTTCAAACTGATAGTTATTCAAATTCAAATTCTTTATTTGCCACGTCACAAAGCTCGTAACATTTGACGTACTAACGTCAATAGTACAAAATATCTTATCAAAGTCATTCACTTCTAACACTTCATTTATTACAAGATGTGCACATATTTAAAATACATAATTAAAATATTAATTTAATAATAATATATTGTTATGAAATAAATCGCGAAAATAATAAATAATTAATAGACACATTAAATGTCATAAAATAATGACCATTTTTTTAAATGCATAAGGTCAAAATATTCGTCAACTTTATAGAATGGATTTTCAATTAAAATTTTGTTTACCTTTCTGTTGAATTCTAATTCGGATATAGTCGGTGGTAGTTTACTATATAATTATGTCTTCAGACAGTAACCTTTCTTAGCAGTTCTTTTCAATCTTGTTTTTGGTACTATTAGTTTGTCTTTGTTTCTAGTATTGTAAGTGTGTATATCTTTGGTTCTTTTAAAGTTATTCTTCTTTTTATGTACATCCTTCAAGGAATTAAAAATAAACAATGATATTACTGTCATGACCCCCAATTTAACAAAAAAGATTTTTCAGATATTCTTCTTTATATATACACACACTTCGGCAATCTAAATTTAAATTTATATATATTTATACTTACTTAGTTATTAAGAAATTTGGGTTTAGATTCCCAAAGTGTGCTCTAAGGGTAAAAATGTAACTTTCTATAGTTGGTAGGGTATTAAGTTCTTAGCGGTGTATGTAGGAGTAAATTCCTCGAGCATGAAAATGAAACCGGGTAAACTCTACAGAATTCTTATTTTTAGCCTTGGAAACAGTCTTTTGGTAAACATTTCGTGGTTGAAAGATGTGACGAATTCTATTATTCGCAGATTACGCAATCTTATGAGATAGAAATATAAGGCAGCAGCTTTCGAGCCGGAACTTTCATATTAAAAAAATCTCTTACAAAAGACTGAACTCTTTAGTTTTAAGACATCAAGTACTTTATTAAAACAGCTATTTACAACGTGATGTCACCTCTCTGCTGTAACATAGTGTAGCGTATAGAGAGTGATTTATACAGAACACGTCATACTAAGTGGTTTTCGCATTAGAAGTCAGTTCGACAAGACCTTGCCGAAACGAGAGTGGGCATGTCTCTTGCGGGTTGTTGTATAGACAGGGTTAGCGTAAACAACATCAACTATGCCGACGTCATGGCGCTGCTGACTCCATCGATCAATGCACTCAACGAATTTCGTAGCATAAGTAAAAAATATGCTGTTTTCCATGGGCTTCTCTACAATATAAGGAAAATAGTAATTAAGGCCCCGGACAGGAAGGCTCCGGATATGACACTTCCTGTTTTGTCAAATAGTGCTCCAATTAGCAGAGTTAGCCAGTTTAAATATTTAGATCACTGTCTCACTATCAATCAGAAGGATTATGTAGATGTTGAATGGGAACGTAGGAGCTGGAGGTGCGGGACAATATGATGGCTCGCAGGTTCACTATGTGTACAGCCGCAGTTAAGATAACACATTGCAACAATAACGCCTTCAGAGAGATGCCACGGTTCTGTCGTGCAACAACAATTTTTGGCTGAAGCATGAGTGGACAGCTTTAATGCAGTGCTGCGGAAAAAAATTACATTGTTTTTGAACAGAATACGGGATAGCCGTAAGTAATTGTAATATTAAGTTTACTAAACTTCACGATTGCTCAACCACCATGATCCTCAATTCTTTTGTTGTGAAATTACTCCACTAGTTTGTTATTTATTATTAATTATTAACACAGAGATCGAACACTAAAAAAATTAGATCGGGCCGGATTCAAACCAGCACCTTCAGCATGCCGTGACTGATGCTTTCTCAACTGAGCTACGGAACGAACCCAGCAGACCTCATGAATTTTTCCATGTGCTTGTTGTAGATCTTTGCTTTTGGTTCTTTAACGACTTTTTTGCCGCTATTTGTGAGAAATCTATGAATACATGCTATTTAATAATATACTTCTATATTTACCTTTAGAGCCACCAGTGACTGACGGTAATCTATCACAAAGTCGGCATTTTTTGTCCGAAATAACGCTTGCTCGAATTGTCATTACACCGAAAACCGAATTATAACTAAACAGTTGTTCTTTCAGGAAATGTTGAATGTTTATCGCACGATCAGGTTCGGTTAGGTTAGATTAAGTTAGGTTTAAAAGAAAAAACATTTTCCTCTCAAAATTACTTTCAAAGTAATGAAATTTCGACCAAACGTTATTTCCGGAAAATGTCATTTCGGACTGATGATAGGTAACCGTGACAGACTAGTGATGTCGCTTTAATAATTGTAATATTAATGTTACTGAACATCACTATGCTTCAACACCATGATATTCAATTATTTTATTATTATGATTTATTTTTCTATTGCTACCTGTTGGGTGGTTTTAACTATATGTATTTACAGGCCGAATGCAGTATTATATCAATAATTATATATATATATATATATATATATATATATATATTTATAATTATCATTATAATATCGTGTGAATCTATGTTGAGTGTGTGTTGTGATAAGAGCCTATTTCGTCTTCTACCTGTAAATGCAGGTAGAAGAAATTTACAAAATAACAGCTTTTTAGTGTATAGAGATAGAGGTTTTTTTAAAATATGATGTTATTGTTATAAAGCCTATATAAAAATAATTTATATACTAAAATGGAATGGCGAAAAATTGCTTCTCAACTACTAATATTATTTTATTATTTTGACATCTTCACGTCGCTTAATAAAAACAATGCAGTAGCTATTGCTGGCTGGTAGCTGAAATTACTCACTGACCTTCGGGACTGAGAAAGACTTTTATTCGCATTAAAGATGTGTTTATATTTTGCGTTTATGTTATAGACTACTAGAAAGAAATATCACTTTAAGATTTGTGTCGTCCTTAGCCCCAAATCGTCCTAGACCTACTTATCGACTGATGTTCTCTAGAGCTGACCTCTTCACGACCATAAATCCGATAGGAAAATTTTATGAGCAAATAATAAACCCTATATCTAAGCTCATATTGTTTGTTCTTATTTGGACAAAAGTCATTTTTGTTTTTGTCTTTTTCTCTTTGATTTCATTTTTATTCTCCGGTTTTTTTTCGAGTGATGAGGAAAATTTAAAAGTAAACAATACAACCAATACATTATTGCGGACATTATGTCCTTAATAACGTATTGGTATTTTGTTAAGCTTCCGAGTCTGTGCTCTTATTTAAGTTTTTGTGTCAATAATATATCTTATTAAGTTATGAAATACATGTCTTTATGAAATCATGTACTGGAACACAATCATTTGACGCAAGATTTGTAAACCCACTTAAATTTCCGACATATATATTTTTTCTGTAAGTTAAAAAGTAGTCGAATCCTTAAATAGTGAAATACAGTCTGGATAATGTGCACTTACGAGTATAAGATGTACTTAACACGACGTAATTTCACTTCTTCTCATACTCCATAACAGATTTATAAAAACTGTTTAGCTAGCTAACTCACTTTGAAATAAAGTGTCGTAAATGTCTGTATAACTTTTAAAATCTGTGGTAATATTTACTACTTTATTTAGTCGAACCCATATGATATGATAAGCGATATCACATCATATGGGTTCGACTGCTGACTCGGGTTTCCTCGTGTAAGAGGGCTATAGTCCTATGAGTTTATAGTACACTTTCCTTTAATGAATTAGTGCTATACGTCAGTCTTCTATAACATTCGCTAACACCGCTACAAGCTTGTTACAGCTCGAATGTTTTTATATTTCTTTAAATAGCTGGAGTAATCCCTGCTTATGATGGACAGAAAATGGGCGACGAATAGACAAAATAAATATTAACCTCTTGCCGGAGCTCGGGCAATTCGAAATCTGAATTCTCGACTTCTTCGGCGGCATCCGGCGGAGTGCACTGGCGAGCTGCCAACTATGCGCACGCGCTGTTAACACAGTATGGACCTGCCACAGAGAATTTCATACTGACCAACTCGGCTGTTATAAGATGTCTTTTTTCCTAGAAATCAAAAAGTCGCGTTGATTAATTTTTGCTTTTGTTTTCAGCAATGAAGTTCGAAGGAAATGTTCATGGTCAAGACATTATGACGTTTTGTTCAATGCTACGGCTATTAGTTATTTAAGCAATGGCACAAGAAAGACAAGCGTTCAACGCGCGCACTTACAACACAAACTTTATTTAATGAACGCGCGTTAACATGTGTAGTTGTGCGCGTTGATTACGCGTCTATCGCTTGTCATGTGAATCTGCTCTTATAGGTGATTATCTCAGCTTTCATAACTGTAATATTAAGTTTATTTAATATAACGATTTTTACTACCATGATATTCAATTATTTTTGTGAAATGATTCCACTGGTTTGTTATAATTATTAAATACAAATACGAATACCCAGAAAAAATGCTTCGATCCGGCTGGATGGATTTAGTAGCAGTAGAGCTGAAAAGTTCGTCCAGGTTAGTACTGCCACCTTACCTATTTCTGCCGCCAAGCAGTAATGTCAGCATTACAATGTTCCGGTTTTTAAGGGTAAGAGTGCTGGTGAAATTACAGGCACATGGGACTTGCGTCTAATTGTGACGGGCGCAGTGGCATTGCACCTCAAATCTTTGTAATTTAAAGCTCTGAGTGGCACTGTAACTGTTATGGACAGGCGTGTAGCTTACCATCAGGCGCACGACTTGTTCGTTCCGTCACATACCGTGGCTGACGTTCTCCCAACTGAGCTACGGAACGAACTAGCAGACCTTACGATTTTTTCTATGTGCTTGTTGAGATCTTTGTTTTTGGTTTTTAACGACTTTTTACTGGAGCGTCATCTGTGAGAAATCTATGAATACATGCTATTTAATAATATACTTGTATATGCAATTTGTTTCCATTGTTTTTCTTATAAATAAAGTTTTCTTCAATCAGATTTTTACAACTTTAGTTAGAGAAACAATAAGACATGTCCGCATAACTTAACCTAAAGTTAAACTAGTTAACTAAGATCTCCGATGCCGACGATATACATGCTACATTTATTACACTTTATCATTTTTACCACATCGAGTGCTTTGCCATCGAACAACGACAATGAAAAATAGTATTTGGCATTGAAATTGTTACAATACTATTTTTTTATCACTTGGAATATTTTTGTATCACATTTTTGGCTTAGAAACAGATGATCTGATTTCGTGACAATATTCTAAATTCTTTGATATTTATATACGGAAAAGTATCTACATTTGATATTAATATTTCCCCGAAAGTACTTCTTAAGAAATAAAATTCATATTTCTTTACCATAAGAAATTATGAAAAAATCTTACGGTCTATAATGCCGTCCTTATCATAAACAACGTAATCGACGTTTTTAGCGAAAAAGAGTTATTGACATAGCTGTAATCGGCAAAACGAGATCTACAACCTCCTATAAGTGGATTTTTTTAGATATCTTATTTAGTTTCAACTTTATTTATGAAAGAAAAAAATCTAGGTGCCAACATCTCGAAAGTTACCAAAATGTAAATGCGCTGTTTATGACAAGAACTGGGCAGTATAGGTGTAAAACATTGAGTGAGAGACCCTGTCTTAACGTGCTATATCACTTAAATGATATTCTAGAATACAGTATTGTCGTTTGCTGTTAAAGCTATAACTGCTTCTGTGGCCGAACAGTTATCATGCTGGTCTGACACCCGTCTCAGGTTCGATTCCCGACCCGGGAGTAATATTTGTATGGCCTACAGTTTCCCTAGTAGCGGGGCTATGGTATTTTAATACATCGTAGTAATTGGTAAATAACGTCATAGATTCACTCTGACGCAACGTGTTTTGAAAGAATAAGTAGTTCCTAGGAATGAATAAACTCATGAAAGTTCTTTATGATACAAAAAACCTGTTTACACCACCAGATATCACTGAAAGTGTTGATTCGCAGAACAACACAATGATTAAAAGTTTAAATTGGAAAGATGCTTGAAGAATTAAAACTGCAAAGTGAATTACGTAAAAGTTTGTAAAGAGTAAACATTCTAAATGTATTAACGGATATTTATAAAAGACAAATATGTGCTTGAGAATTGCATAATCAACAACATCGTTTATAGACCGATGGTGTTTATAGCACATATTGACCTTTACAATGCGACAATACAACTAAAATCTCTGTTCTTTTGTACCGCCTATCCATAGTAAACGCACACGCACACGCACGCGCACGCGTATAAGCATACGCACAAGCTCACGCAAACGCACATGGATACACACACTTACAGTGGATAATTAAAAGACAGGGTTTATACATTTGGTTAATTTAACTGTTCAACTTTCTACGCTGCCTCCGGTAATAATAACTTTTCTTATTTTCTTAAAAAATTTGGCATATCACTCTTTGGATACATAGTTTACCGAAAATTTTACTTTGACTTTGGAAAGTTGCGAGTACATAGCAAAGGTTTTTCTTTTTTAACTCATATGTTCGGATTCCGTTACTACATTTTTAATACTTATTACGATTAACACATTGTTGTAAACAAAATATACATGTTTCAGTTAGGCAAAGTAAAATTATTGCTATTATTTATTACTAATTCATATTTCATATTCATATTCACATTCTTTACTTGCAATTTACTCATTGTAAGTAAATAAAATAAAGGCACGTATTGATATTTTAGCAACATTTCGCATTTTTATAACCCATAAATCATATAATAAATCGTATATTTAGTTCAGTTTCAGTTATATTAGTTCCGCAACCACCAACTGTGGTTTGTAGAGCTTGTCCATTCATTCACGATGTCGAAACTGGCGTCCGTGCAGCCCGTTGCACAATCGCAGACACATTAGCTGCTTCCTGGTTTATTTGGGTTATTGTTCCTCCTCGTTCAATAAATTCTCCTTTCTAAATAAACTTTACTGTGCCGCATGGGCCTTGATTGGACGTATTGTATCATTAGAATTGATTATAGCTTAGTAGTAGTAGAGCTCCTTGTGAAAAATTTCGTACAGAGCAGTACAGAGCAGTACTGCCGCTTTACCTATTTCTGCCGCCAAGCAGTAAAGTGAGCATTATCGCGTTCCGATTATAAAGTTGCAGTGCCACTCAAAACTTTAAATCGTAAAGATCTGAGGGGCTCTGCTATTGCGCCCGTAAAAGAGACATAAGTTGACAAGTCCCATGTGTCTGTAATTTCACCAGCGCCTTTAGCTATCAAAAATGGAACACAGTAATGCTAACATTACTGCTTGGCGGCAGAAATAGGTAAGGTGGCAGTACTTCACTGAACGAACTCATTCACAAGAAGCTCTCTGCTACTACGTCTATGGTACGTGAATGTACGCGAATTACCCCTTTCCATTTTCTAACATGGTTCAGAACTGAAAAATATACTTCTGGCGATAATTAATGTGATATACGAGGTTATGTTGTTTATCAAATATGTATAAAAGATCTCGCAAACCTAGTTATTTTGTTGTATGTTCCAAATACGTTTACTGCTTTCGCATCTGAAATGAGTTCCTCATCACGGTGTAAAAGACCTATTTATCGTACATATTTAAAGAAGATTGATTGTTTGCAAAGGCGTAGAGTCGTATATTTTTAGTTTCATGAGCTACCAACTTGATTCGTTTACGTTATAACTTTACCGCTGTCACTATTGTTAGCCTCAGTTTCAATAACTAACCCACTCATTCACGTGACCAGTGGTTATTCATTGCTTTACCTCGGAAATGACAGCCGATAGAGAGCAAAAACACGTTTTTAATTAACTCATAATTGTTGTTAATGTGATCTTGAATTATTTCCATATTTGTTTCACGCTCATCCTCGAAATTGTCTGAGGGTTCAAAAACAAGTATTTCTTATATTTATTGTTTCTCAAAATATTCTCAGTTAGCGTTAATGCACTTTTTCATACGAATGAACTAATTTTGAAAACATTTATGCCACTCCTCAGTGACAATCTCTGAAAGATATTTTTCATATCTTCGACAGCCTCTTCAGGTGATGAAAATCGTTGACTGCGTAACTGGTTTTTAATTTTTGGAAATAAATAAAAGTCACAAGGTACCAGGTCGGAACTGCACGCGGGATGGCTCATATGGTCAACGTTGTTCGCCTTCAAAACTTCATTTGTCTGTCTGGCCGTGTGAGAACTGGCATTATCGTGGTGTAAGATGCTACTGCGTTTACGGTTATTTTTACAGAGTTTGTCAATACCTTCCGGCAAACAAATGGTCGTGCACCAATCACTATTCATAGTACAATGATTCTCCAAAGCAACAGTAGCCATGTATCTAATTTTATTAAAAAAGAAGCAATCATCCGCTTAGAGGCACTTTCCAAGCGCGCCACTTTGTTTGGTTTCGGCTTACTCGATTGCTGCTTTGTTTTGGGATCGTAACTATAAATCCATGTTTCATCACCTGCTATTATGTCCCACACTAAACTTGATGCCCCTTCGTTGAATCTGGTAAGCATAGCATTGCACCAAGTAACGCCATCTGTTTTTTGAGCCTCAGTCAAATTGTGTGGGATCCCCCGAGAGCACAGCTTTTTCACACCCAAATGTTTGTGTAGTATTGATTGTATTTGACTCATGCCCATGCCTAAAGATGGTCGAATTTCATGATGTGTCACATGACTGTCTGTTTTGATTATACGGCGCACAGCATCGATGTTTTTGTTGTTCACAGCAGTGGACGCGCAATCATCACGAAATTCGTCACTGAGATTCACACGACCGCGTTTGAATTCTGCAAACTAGCTATAAATAGTCGTCTTGTTTAGTGCTTCATCGCAAAAAGCAGTTTGAAGCTGAGCGAAGCTCCGCTAAGCTGTTCAGTTACATTTAAAGTCGTAGAAAATCATACTACGAAAACTTAATATGCAATTTTAAAAAACACTACTGCCAGAAATTGCTACATGGCAATAAGGCCGCCTGTTATACATTAACTTACGATTTTTGTACTGAAGTTATTGTTCTGTGTTGCCGCTGTAATTTTATGTAAGGCTATTTCATTCATTCATTTAATGGTGTGAAATAATGAAAATCTTTTTATTATCAGAACTTTTTGATGCTGAATGTAAAGCAAGCAGAACACTCAACTTTAAGCTTCAGAATGAAATGCAAAATTATGCCACTTAGTAAAAGAAACACCGACACCGTTTAGGTACAATTGTTCGTGTAACTGTCAAAAAGAATTTAAAAAAAGGAAATTTGAAGAATGTCTAAAAACTATCCACCCTGACAATTTTCCAAATTTCCATGTTCATGTATTTGTGATATGTGTTCCAAAATACGTAGATTATTTTTTTCTACGCTGTCAAAACTTTGTTTGGAAATAGAAACAATTTTCTTCGTAAATATTCATTGATGAATCATCAGCTTTACCGCAAAAACTCATTAAATGTAAACGGCATCTGTTCACAACGATTACTAAAAACTGGAAAGGACAGAAGTATTTGAAAATAAATTACAAGCGTTAATGCACTTTTTCATACGAATGAACTAATTTTGAAAACATTTATGCCACTCCTCAGTGACAATCTCTGAAAGATATTTTTCATATCTTCGACAGCCTCTTCAGGTGATGAAAATCGTTGACTGCGTAACTGGTTTTTAATTTCTGGAAATAAATAAAAGTCACAAGGTGACAGGTCAGGACTGTACGCGGTATGGCTCATAAGGTCAACGTTGTTCGCCTTCAAAACTTCATTTGTCTGTCTGGCCGTATGAGAACTTGCATTATCGTGGATAAGATGTTACGGCGTTTACCGTCATTTTTACGGAGTTTGTCAATAACTTCCGGCAAACAAATGGATGTGTACGAATCACCATGCACGGTACAACGTTTCTCCAAAGCAAAAGTAGCCACGTGTCCAATTTTATTAAAAAAAGAAGCAACATCTGCTTAGAGGCACTTTGCACGCGCGCCACTTCGGTTGGTTTCGGCTCATCTCGAAAGACCCATACGCTCGATTGCAGCTTGGTTTTGAGATCGTAACTATAAATCCATATTTCGTCATCTATTACTATGTCCCACACCAAATTTGACATCCCTTCGTTGAATCTGATAAGCATGGCATAGCGACGCGATCCGTTTTTTGAGCCTCAGTCAAATTGTGTGGGATCCACCGAAATCACAGCTTTTTCGTACCCTAATGTTTGTGTAGTATTGATTGTATTTGACTCATACGTATGCCTAAAGATGTCTGAATCTCATGGTATATCACATGCCTGTGTGTTTTGATCATACGGCGCACAGTATGGATGTTTTTGTTGTTCACAGCAGTGGACGGGCTACCATCACGAAATTCGTCATTGAGATTCACACCACCGCGTTTGAATTCTGCAAACAAACTACAAATATTCGTCTTGCATGATGGTTCATCGCCAAAAGCAGTTTGAAGCCGAGCAAAGCTCCGTGGAGCTGTTAAATTACACTTAAAGTCGTAGAAAGTCATACTACGAAAACTTTCATGACTTAAATCCATGGTGATGTAGACAACCAATTTCTAAAATGAATGATGCCACAATGTAAAAACAAGTGATAGTCAGATGAAACATACTTTATTCTACAGCCAAAGAGTTCCATTTTCAAATGTTGGAATTACTTTTTGATTTTTATGTAACTGGCTAGTTCCGGAAACTTATAGTGCGCCCTATGTATAAACAATTCAATATCTAGAAAGTAATACATAAAAATAATGAAATAGAAGTTTCAAAGTTTTAATTGGTGTTCATTAGCTATGCGCATGCATTTTTATCCATTCAACAGCGAGGAAAACTATAAATTTAAATTAAATAAACATCTCTTCTAGCTTATTACGACATCCGGTCGTTAGAAAAGACAATCTTGAAATTTTAAAATAATGACTCTTCTTCCGCGTTAAGGCCGCCAAGGAATGCCCCGACACTAAAACTGAACCACTAACTATTCCGTAGTCCATTTACTACCTATAACCTCGCAGAGGTCACTAGAAATAAACAATTAAATTTATTTTTATGTAGTCGATTGATCGGCATTGAGTCACCGATATAATTTACCAAAGCACCGCCTGAAGTTTTTAAAATCAATCATAGAGTTGATATGAAGCAGTGTAGATTCTGGGATACATCGCAAATAACCCTCAAAATTGTTTGAATAATTCGCAGTGTGAAGTGAAGACGAAAATCAACTATCGTACGTGAGAATTTCAAATTCTTACAACTAACTACTAAATACGTCCCAGCACGCATAAGCGTATCTCTTTCAAATGACAAGTGACTTTCGTCTCAAGAAATCGTGGCGATAGAGTTGACTTTTACAAGAATGCGGAAGAAATAATTTTTTAAACATTACTCAACGTGACGATGATCCAAATGTAACTTTCATTATACTCAATACTATTCTCTAAAATCCAAAGCTCCGGAGACGCTTAAGTTATACGGAAACAGTTTTAATTGTTATTGAAAGTCTCATTAATCTAAAATAATGTCAATTAATATATGAACTTTGTTACCCTTGGTAAACTTTTAATTGCAGTAATAAGTTAATGAGCGAAAAAACCGTCAAATAAGTTCGTTACCATTCCAAAGTTTGAACTTATAAAATAGCGAGATAAAATATTTACGTGTTTAATAAGATAACGTTTCCGTCAGGTTAAAATTTCAAAGTTAATGTTGAAAATGTGACAGACATGTCGTAGCCAGTCACAGCAGTCGTTACAAATTTTTTTACACATTTTTGTTCATATTTTATATAGCAGCGCGATTTTAGATTGAAATTCTGAATTTAAATGTACTTGTTTTTGGTGCTTTTTTATTTGTTGACGTCATTGTTTTCTCTGTTTCGTTTGTACATTTACTTTATTTAAGAGCATTTACACACGACCACTTTTAGCAGCAATGCAAACGCGATGCAGTCGCTAATCGTCTACCTTTATTTTAAACAGCGATGCAAGCGCGCGACTGCGTCGATACAAATGCGATTCAAAATGTAGCGATGCGATCGCGCGTTTCGCGAACGCGCGTTTGCATTACCGCTAAAAGTCGCAGCGTGTAACAACTTTTACCTTACCTGTGGTCTTGCTCACTCTTCATTAGCACCGGAACGCCATTGATACAGTCACTATGTATTACAATAGTTACAGTATGTATTCACCATTATTTTTGATCGTAATTATAATAAAAAACAAAAAGTAAATTTATATTTTATAAGTGAAACGAAATCGACTACATTGTTATAATAAATTTCTTGGAACTGAAATGTCAGAAAACGAATTGTACTGGTACATGTGTAAGAATCGTAATATTTTTTTTAAAGAATGTTGTAGATATCTGAGAATAGTAAGGGATTTAATTTGAAACGACCAAGATTTAAGGACCGAAGGTTGTCGTGAAAGCTTTGGTGGGTATACAAACACAACTATATCTAAATAACATAGCATCTAAGACGATCATGAAATTTAACATTTAATTTGAAATTTCCACAAAAAATTTTATTCTCTGTTCTTACACCGACTTATAAAATTATACCAAATAGCTTCTGTGTACAAAAAGTTCAATAATTACGTGCTAAAAATAAGGAATTTGTGAGTTAGATAAACGTGGATTATAGTAATAATAAAAACATGATATTACTTGACATTACTGGACATTACCCATAACACTCCAACGTTCGGTACCCTAATTGGGTTTAACATGAGTATTTAGCAATTAATAACAAGTGACAAGATACATATGTCAATTAAAATAGAAACTTTCCAAGATTTAGTCCCTGTGACACCTCTTGTAAAAATGATACTGGATTTCATACAAAGGGTTTACGAATGACGTGTTTCGAAGTGTACGTTTAGCTTTCAAATGAATATAATTCGAATATTTGCGAAGAGATAATTACTAGCGCAAGATAGTCAAAAGTGTATCCCAGATGTTCTAGTTTAAAACTATTAAAAGAAACATTTGAGGAAAATAATACGGACAGATGTAGGTCTGTGATAATATAAAAATATGCAAAAGAAAACAAATGTTGGTTTCGGATTGAGACTCTCCATTCATAAAAATTTCACTCTGCTAGCGTTATGTAATCAAATTATAGCAAATGAGGTTACAGACCGACTAGTAGATCAGATAATAGCAGATGGGTCTCTTCCACCTGTCTTTGAAAATGTGGAAATGTATTTTTTATAACAAAATATGAAATCTCGATCAGAAAGGCTTATTTCTCGTAATTTATAATAAAATGAAAATAAGAATTTTTTTCGTATATGTACATCAAATAAGTTACGACGACCTCCGTGATCGAGTGGCTTGCACACCGTTTTTCATGGTGTAGCCAACTCAGAGGACCCGGGTTCCATCCCCGACAGGGTCAATGAGGCCAATGTAGAAAACAAAATTTTCTATATTGCCTCGGGTTTGGGTGTTTGGATTTCAATAACACAAGTGCTTTGTAATTATGAATACAAAGATCGGACACACAGAAAAATTTTGTGGTTGTGATACCTCTAAAGTTATCGGCTGCGGTGAGAAGGTTATTCAAAAATATCTCACTAGATGTCATTAGCGGCGACGAATGCCAATCAGTTCAAAGATCTATAAACAAAACACATAGGAGAATTTCGACTGCTCGGTAACTGGACACGTGTTTCAGATGGTTAGAGCAATGCTACGGTGCAACATGGACAATGGGTGGTCCCACCGGATAAACGAAAAAAAAATTCGTAATCATAACAAAACTATTGGAATTATTTCACAAATAGTCTCAATAAATACAAGTGCTACTTATTTTAGTAACTTACTTTGATATCAGAGTAAGTATGTGATGTCGTCTAATAAATGTATGTGCAAATATACAATATATATATTATTACAAATGAAGTCATTGTTGCGTCCTATTCACTAGAAATGCAACACGTAGAATTTTCCAATACAAGTGAACAATAACGAGAAGCCATAATAGTTTGTTTACGCACACACGGCTGTTTTCGTAAAAAGGGAAAGAAACTATTATTTCGCGTAACGCTACTGTTTGTGTATCATTCTTTGATCTTTGAGCCAGTTTCCATTCATCGGTTGCACCATTTGGATGAGAGGAAAGCCTCGGTTTATGGGGTAACATATTTACGAGCCAGCCACTATGGCACTCGGCCCATACTGTCGCAACTTTCTAATTTATACGTTTGTTGCAAATCGAGATATTTATTCGAAAAAACAGGAAACTGACGTCGACAGCTATGGCTGCGATTAAACCAATGAATGCAGTTTATGTCTTCGGTTTTCTCGATAATGCTTAGTGATTTATATTTTAATGTATTTTAGTAACTGATTAATTGAAATAAATCGAAATAAATGAAAATACGAGAAATTGGACCGCTTGCTCAGTAGTTGCATTCGCTTCATTTTTGGCTTTCGAAAAATCTGTAAACGTTTCCGCGCATATTGCAATGAGCTGACATGTCTTACTCTCTGCCAGCGCCGTGACTTGAGAATGTTTTCTATATTTTACTCTATCATTAATGTTTATATGTATGTATCAATGTTTACCTGAATATTTGAAATGTAAGTTTCAATATTTGGGTGCATCACATAATCGCAAAATTCGCTTATACAGCAAATTGGCTCTTTTCATTCTTTCTCACCGTACTGGTTTTGTTTCTAACTCATTAACTCTCCAGGCAATACGACTCTAAAATATTTTGCTACAACATACACAAAAAGTGCCGCTTAGGCTATAGTATATTTATATTGTGTGTATCATAATTATTTATAAACTTCGATCATATCTGTTTTTAGTTGTCATGTTATGTGTCCATTAGTTATTCTGAACCCAGCTCTCCGGTTGACTGGTAGAAAATTCCTTACGGCTTTAAGTCCGCCGTTTGCACTGTTTTGTGTGTTTAAATAAATATTTTTTTAATTATTAATACAAAGATCGAACAATCAGAAAAAATTCCTTCGATCCGGTCGGATTCGAACCGACGTCTTCTTGCATACCGTGGCAGACGCTATACCAACTAAGCCACGGAACGAACCAACGGACCTCACGAATTTTTCTATGTGCTTGCGTCGTGTCTTTGTACTTGGTCTTTCAACGACTTTTTAGTCGTAGCGCCATCTATGAGAAATTTTTAACAGATTTATCACCCAGTTAGTACCTTTACAGCTACCAGTCCTGGCGAGAGATGTCGCTATTCACTGTATTAATTAAATTTTTATTGAATTAATATTCAATTTTTTTTTTGTGAAATTACTCCACTAGTTTGTTATAATTATTAATACAAAGATCGAACACTCAGAAAAAATTCCTTCGATCCGGTCGGGTTCGAATCCGATCTTTGTATTAATAATTGTACCAAACTAGTGGAGTAATTTCACAAAAAAATAATTGAATATCAATTCAATAAAAATTTAATAAATAATTTTTTTTAATCCAGGAATTTCTGCATTAGTTAGATGTATATTTTTTGTTCAACTGAAGCCTATATTAAACTCTGTACTTGCTCTTAGATGTAGGAAAATGAACCTCATTTATGGAACTTCCCCATATGTATTTAGATGATATATTAATAAGATGAAATTTGCTCTTACAGAGTTTAGTAAACAAGTTTCATAATGTTAGGTAACAAGAAACACAATTATAGAATGTTGACTGTATCGTTGTGACATAACTGTTGAGTACTGTCAATAAAGGCGCCAAGAATAAATAAAATCCAATTAAGATTTTGAACTGAAAGTTTGAAAAGGTTATAAATATATACTGTTGCGGTTTGTTACGTATTTTTTGTAGCTTTTGATGTGCGTAGCGACCCTCTAGAATAATATGCTACGGTCGTGCTACGGTCTACGCAAACAACCATTACAGACTCCATGAACATATTTATAATTTGTGTAGCGTTCAATTTGTTACATCATACACACAATATTCGAATTCCAAATATTTAGATACATATGCGTACATTTGTGTTATTACAACAAATTGCAACAACAAATCTTTAGTAAAAAGAAGTATAATTTCATTTTGGTACATTCTATGTGTTTTGCTACTAACAAAAGAAAATTAAGAGACGCCGACCTCGATATATCAACGGGACAGGGCCATGTCGGCGGTCTGCCCATTCATGCGCGTCCGCCGGTCTCAAACTCCCACGATCATGTCTGTTTTCGCGAACAGCGCTAATTAAGAATCTATGACTCACTCCTCGTATCACCATTTTCATCATAACACAAACGTATATGTGACAGAATGTTGCAACTATGAGCAGCAATTGAAAATGTAGCAGTTATAATTCGTTAGATAACTAAGCAGATCCGCTTTTCAAACAAAGGCAATGAATCAAACTAGTAAAACTATTTAGAGAGGACTAATTTACTAAACTGTAAATACCAAAATTTAATTTATTGTTCAAGCCTAGTATTACAAACTTTTTGCATGTGACCCATATAACAGAGGGATTCAGACTTTGGGAACAATGTGGTTATAAATCAGTTCGAAATAGTGTCATATAACTAGTAGTCGATAAATCAACGGTGTCAAAGTCGAATTCTCCATAAAATCGAATGGAAATTTGTTAAGTAGCTCACGGTCACTTGTTTAAATGCCACTAAATAGTTCAATGTTGCAAACGCTAGGGTGTTACAAAACGTCTCCTTAAACAAACAATCGGATGTGATAAATAAAGCTCAATATATAGAAACAGAAACATCCGCCGCGCGCTTTGTTTCGTTCATCTAAGGAACATGTCTGCTCTACGTTTTCAAATATAGATTTTATTAATAGATGGTATTATGGATTGTTACATACATTGCTGTTCATATCTATAAAAAGTTTAAATTGTATGTCAAAAATGTGTACACTTTTTCATCTTTTTTCAATTTGTTTCTCTCTTATTATTTTCGTGACCTGTTTAGTAATGCCTTAGGTTTGTATTTGTCATTCCCTAGAGTGGGGGCCTAGGGGCCTACCACAACCTCTTAAAACAATATTACTTTAACCTTACATTGATTTTTCGTACCATGACGCGCTTAATGTAAGCTTATTATAACGTTAAAACTATGATGTTTTATTGGTAGCTTTGTGACTATTCATTCACTCAGTGCGTACTATGACGCGACTTTGATTTTTAAAATAATATTCTTCTTATGTCAAATTTAGCAATCTTAGAATAGTTACACGGATGCAATGGAAACAATATTATTTTCGAATTTATTGTCTAGATGTTGATTTGTAATGATTAAAAGTTAAGTTGAACTTATTTAATATCTCTACAATATTTTGTTTATTTTTTTATTTAATAGTACTGGAAATAATTTCAGTTTAAATAAAAATACGCGATGTTTATTTCTTAAAATTATGACAGCGACGTCTATATGCTCCTTGACGACACTAACAGTTGACACTAGACTATAATTCCGAATTCACAACGTAACAATCAAGACTCAGCTTGTTTTATTTATTTTTCTTCATGAAAATGCGAAAAAATAATTGAAAACAACGTAATTTTAATAGATTTCATTATTACATACTTTTTTGTCAAAATTCTCTGAATGTAAATTCTGTTAAGTACTTTAACATTATACTACGATAGGACGATTCGGAACATCTAAAAAGAAAGTGATGGCATTATACAGTTCATATAGCGTTATTTCTTTCCTATTTTTAGTAAGGAATAGACAATATTGGGAAATCATTTTTCCTTTCAGTCACTTTAGCAATAAATCTCAAGGGTAGAATACAGAAAGTACACATAAATGGAGTGACTTCTTTGGGTTCTCCGGTAAAAATAGCTGTAACGCAGGGTTCAATACTTGGACCTTTCTTATTTCTGATTTATATTAATGATCTGCCATTCTTTGTTAAAGACCGTTGCGAAATAGTATTGTTTGCTGACACATCCTTGATTTTTAAAACAGACAGACATGACTATAACTATGATCCTATATATACCCTTTCTAAGGTAGTTTATTGGTTTAATGCAAACAATTTATTGCTTAATGCCAAGAAGACAAAATGTGTTAAATTTGAATTACCTAACGTAAAATCGACTAGTCCAAGCATAGAAATAAACGGAGAAAAGTTAGACCTTGTTAATAAAGCAGTCTTCTTGGGAGTGACCTTAGATAGTAAACTTCAATGGTTTCCACATATATCTTCCCTGGCCAGCAGATTAAGCTCCGCTGCATACGCAGTCCGCAGAATACGTGAGCTTACCGATGTTAGTACTGCTAGACCTGTTTACTTTAGTTACTTCCATAGTATAATGTCCTACGGGATTCTCATGTGGTCTAAAGCGGTAGATATTCAAACCATATTAGTATTGCAAAAACGAGTGATTGGATCTGTGTACCGCCTAGGCTCTCGGGTTTCTCTTAGAGAAAAGTTTAAGGAAACTGGTATCATGACGGTGGCGTCACAGTACATTTACTGAAATATTTTATATGCCCGTAAAAATATACATAATTTCAATAAGGAAGAAAATATCCATAATATTAACCTTAGAGGTAAGTCCAAACTCAGCGTACCACGATTTCGTTTAACCAAGGTAAACAACTCTTATGGGGAACAGTATACGTTTTTACAATAAGATTCCAGAGCATATATTAAGATTATCATGTCCTAAGTTTAAATTTTGTTTCAAAAAAAAATATCTTATTTTTATTTATCTTATTTATTTTATTTTAAAAATTAAATTACATTAAAAATATTTTGTTTGAAAAGTCATATAATAAAATTGAAGACTACGTGTTAGATAAAGATCTATGGAAAGACGACACGGCTCCAGAATCCACACAAATTTGATTCAAAGTATATTCCACAGCATTTAAGTTTATTTGAAAAGAGCAATCCCTAAAGTTTCTTGCTCGTTCTTCTCAGGGAAATCAGCGTAGTGAACGAGCAGTAGCTTAATGTAATGTAAGGTAAATGCGACGTTTTCAAGTGTACATTTATTTTACCTATGGAATAAATGATCTTTGACTTTAACGTTGACTTAATACATTACTTGGCTGATAAGATGTCATGGTACGAATATGAGTAATATTGTAATAAACTTACTATAAGCTTGCATTGAAGTAAGATTGTTTTTTAAAAGGTTATGGTAGGCCCCCTGGTAACTTGTAGTACAGGTGTTAAGCCTTTAACAAGCACTAGCTCCTTCATAATGTGTTTTTTTATTAATAGATCACGTGACGGGACGAACAAGTCGTGCGCCTGATGGTAAGCTACACGCCTCACTGTTACAAATTTATTAGTTGTGTATCAGATGCCGATAAACTTTTGAAATAATAATTATGTTAGGAGAGTCAACGTGTCTTGCTTGGTCACTAATATAATGCACTTAAATCGATTTTAATATCAAACGTAAGAAATAAATATCTAAAGATTGCACATAAATTCACGTACGTCACGGAATAATTATTATTTAGCGTTAAGAGCAAACTTTGAGCTGATGCACTTCATAACTGGTAGTAGTAGTTAAATACTCTGTATTTTTTCACGCGATGTGATACTTTATTACGACTACACTAATATATACATATATTTAAATACCCACATTTTGAAATTTGAGTTTTAAGTATTACCTTGTATGTACGGGCCCCAGTGTGCGCCTGTCCCTAACAATTGCAATGCCACGCCACTGGAGACGTAAGTTAACCAGTCCCATGTGCTTTTAATTTCACCAGCACCCTTGCCCTTCAAAACCGGAACACAGTAATGCTGACATCTAATTGGCGGCAGAAATAGGTTTGGTGGCAGTATTTCCCCGGACGAACTCTTTCACAACAAACTCTACTGCTACTATGCGTAATATGTCTTAAAATTATTAACATTCTTATGTACTTATTGTTTGTGTTTTGTGTAGAAATAAACAACTATATATGAAGCACATAAATTATCGAGTACATTTACATGCGTGAATTATATTGCCGTCGGGGCTCGGGTCGTCGCAAATTCTATTTCAAATTATTAGAATCGATTTTTATAAATGTAATATTATCTTTCTAAAGAGAGACGTTTGCATACCATGCATAATACTATTATCTTCAGTATAATGTAATCTGTAAATTGTATAAGATGAAAGCCATCCTGTATCCAGTGTAGCAGCAGTTAGATAATTCTGAATGTATGAAGCGAACGTTTACAATGTCAGTCACTAGGGTAGGCGTGGACGTGGACAGAGACTTGGCCTTGCGTCAGTCGATAATAATAATGCCGATAGATAGATTACAAAGCTATACGTAAGCTCCAATGATAACTATTCGTCAGTCGTACAAACTCTCTCCGTGGTCGAATCGCTTGCACGCCAGTTGTCATGATGTCCGCTATTTCTGAGGCCCCGGGTTTTCCCCAGCTGAGTCAATGTAGAAAACTTTCCTCGCCTATTGCCTCGAGTTTGGATGTTTGTTGTGCTGTCGTTGTTTCCGATTTCCATAACACTAGTGCTTTAGTTACTTACTGTGGGATCGGAGCAACGTATGTAATGTTGTCTAATATTTATAAAAAAAATTAAATAGCATGCTATCTTAAACTTTGCTTATTTTAAAGTAATGAACAGTATTAATAGTCAGCATTAAGGTAATTTTTTTTAGAATAAAGTAAGTTTTTATAATAATAACAACAACAACGCACATATTCATAGCCCTGCACTAAGGAAACCCTGTATCGCGAGTGCCATGGACTCACACATAGGTAGACAACCACAAATTACACCCAAACTCACGTGACAAATAAATGTAGGCCATACAAATGCTTCTCCTAACACGGGAGTCGAACACGGGACCTCTGCGTGGCAGTCCATCATGGTAACCGTTCGGTCACAAAGGTTCAAAAAGTTTTTGTTAATTTAGACACTATGGGTTCTGGTCGTATAGCGTCGGTCTCCAACCCCTTACTGGCAAGTTCATCTGAGCCACTACTTCCATAGGCATTCGAATCGGAAGCCTGTTTAGTGAGAAGCAACCATTCTGTCATTGGGCTAACACAGGTCTAAGTAACCTAATACTTTAAGAACCAAAGTTGTTCTACCTAGTTCAAGATATGGACAATTTATTTTTCTTACTGTTTTATTTGAAATAAAAATGTAGTTACTTAAACACATGCATAAGCTATAATAATAAACAATAATATTTTAAAAAGATTCGACTACAGCTATAAACGCAAAATACAATCGTTTATGTGGAGGACTCAAATTCATTAATTTTTTTTTCAAATAAATGTTTTACAGAATTTGTTATCGCGACCAAGATCACCGTCTGAAATATTACAAGAGTATAACGGAGTTATATAAGGGAGTTATATGTTCTCATTCGTGGAAATAAATTTTTATCACGGACTAAATACCTTAAACTGCACGTAATTTATATTTTCTGAAAATACTCACTCGGTATACCTTAGCACCAAGCGCCAGTCGGGAAATCTAACCGAGAAATATAATACATGAGTAGCAAGCCAAATTTTATTTTTAGAGCAACGTTTTTTTAGATGTGTCATCTTAACGTGTTTTCCATCCCTAATTAATTATCCGCAAAATTCCAACAAGAACGTTGAAAAGAAATCTGTCCTCGGCAGCCGCTCATGCGTATAGCCATAATTATCGAAATATATTTCATTTTTTACCGTTGTATTATCAAAAAATTGGACACGGGACGATACACACTATACTTATGTACTACACTTATGTGTATATACATATACAATCACGAATTGTGTTGTAGCAAAAATTGCACATATTTGTTATTTTTTTAAATAATCACTTGAGATGTGGCAGCGTAGTTGATGGTTATTCGATCGGCAGCGGTGGCAGGGTCCCGGTCGGTGCGTAATCGATGTCGTATGTATTTTTCAGGTGTTAAAAAAACACTAAAACATTACTGTGACATCACTCGACCTATTCGTTGTGCTGTATTAAAATTGTAGAATCAGGAAATCACCACGCTTATCGACACGGAATCACATTAAGCCGCTCAGAAAAAACTTTGTCTATTTAATAAGAACGAAAAATATGTTGTTCGTTTCGCACAAACACAAACGCCCAATGTCTTTTTCCGCTTTTATTGCATGTATGTAAAGATTTAGATTTAAAAAAATACGTAACGTGCTTAAGATAGTGTGGTGACTAACATCGTTGTTATACATTATGCATACGTTATACATACTCATATCGATGTTATACCTCAAGTAAGTAATATTGTATTCGAAGATTTTTAAAAAGTTGCTTGCTCCATCTGAGAATTTAACCCCTAAAATTAAGATAAGATAGATCGATACTTAGAAATCAATCCTTATAATTGGCAGTTTCCATAAGTTAAAATATGCAGGTAAGCTATAATAAAAACTTAAATACTAGAAACTAAAACTAGGATTAAATTATATGAATAAAACTGCGTCCACGCGGCAAGATGCTGGCAGCGTACCCCCTTTGTGTGGCTATGCTAATGTGTTGAGCAAGGTGTAGTTGGGTAGGTAGGAAGGGAGGTAGCAATTATATGCGGTTGACTATCTGTCCGCCGCCATTGAGGTACACCTTGCGGCTTCCCGGTAATTGTCCCCTCGAACGGCTACCAACATGTCATCCGCTTCAACGACGATAGCCATCGGAGAGAGCAGCGTCGCTCTTAATGGCCAAATGTACCGCAGGTTCCAGAGATGAGGGCCGAGGACGGATCCCTGGTGTGCCCACATGCCTCTCCTGGTAGAGCACTTTCCTATCTACTAGGTAGTGCCCCACCAAGCGGCGCAGATAGAGGGGTATGCTCACTATTGCAGATTAAGTCCCACATAAGCAGTTCCCCCCGTTAAAAAAAAGGTAGGTAGCTTTCAATCGACATCATAAAAATAACAAGTTTTTTTCATATTTTGTCGGTTCTATTCCCAGACAAGGCAAGCCACTTTTTAAAGGTCTGTCTGTATACAGTTCATTTCTGGTAATTGTGACTCTTGACTTGTTGGTATCATCGCTACGGCGTCATTGCTCCACATATTTTCTGGATAGAAAAACGCGTCTTAAGAATAACCGTGAAAATGTTGTGATTTTCCGCAACACTGAACTGTAGTTAACCTCATTCGCGAACATCTTACTCGTCTTTCATTCCGGCATGTGATTAAAAACAATATCATCGTCCTCGGTTAGCGATCTTTGAATAGATAGTATAAGATGTACTCGGCCTCGGCCTCACGCTTCAAAATATTGGCAATGTTGTATTACTTTCATCGCTCAGCTAACTCTTCAGTGTCAGTTTACATTTCAAACATTTCCTATTTCTTTTATGCTATTTGTTTTATTTGTAATTTATGGATATAAGATTCAAGATGTAGATATTTCTATCAACGTGTAGCCAATTTTATGTCTTCCTCGTCTGCACAAGACGCGAATACTGTGTTAAATGTACAAAATGCAATTACTCTCTCGTTTTACCCCCGAACCTTAAATAACTATACATCCCTCATATGTTACATAACATTCAACCTGATTATTAATGTCAAGCTATCTATATTTTTTTACCGCAGATAATCGCTATTTATTCATTCAAAAACATCTATGCTATTTAAATGTATAAATTGAAATTCTAGTTATACATATCATAACAGTTTTGAAAATAGCTGAATAGCATTGCGTTAGCTATAGTATTGGATTCTTTTCTGACAGACTTTTCTATATGTATGTTTTTCATTATGTGTTTTGTGGAACAGGTTTTAATTGCAGATACAGCAGCCGGAATGGCTTTTTGAATTTAGAAATAAACTTCAAAATCTAAATTTAGAATGGTTGGAATTGTTTACAAGTTAATACTACTTACCCACACATTGTGATTTTTTTCCCTTCTGGACTTTTCAGTTCCACGGGTAACGGTAACGGCGTAGTATTGAAGTTGTATGAGGGTAACCTAAAAAAAATAAAAAAGTGTTAACGAATGACATAAATTTATTTTTCCGCAATTAATTTGTTATTAAATACTTAAAAGTATTAAGTTGTTAAATTGTTCTCAGATATAATAAAATCCAAATAAGTAGATTCATAGAGGGCAACTTGAAAATTTTGAAGGCATCCAATGTCTCATGCGATTTTTAAAGATTTTTTTGCCTTTCAGTTAGAGCATTTAGTCTTAGGTTAGAGCATAAATTGCCCCTTGTGGGGGTATATTTTTCTTACCTATAATTTTAACTATATTTTTTTACTTATTTTAAACTGATTGATACCTAAGTAAGTGTCTATCTGCAAATTGGAAATAATGAAGCAGAGTAATGTAGCACTCCGAACCACATACCGCTGCCCACCAAAGTGACCTTTAAACAAGTTATACAACCTTTCCGAGCGTGTTTTTCGCCAAACCAACCCTCCGTTTCAGTTACTGTGGTGACTTATCGTCCTCCCACTATAATGAGAGGCAAATGTATGCAGGTACCTCCAATAAACTTGTAACAAATTACTGAGCAAGTTTGTTCGCCACAACTTTAGCACGCCTTGAGAGTGTTTCAAAGGTTATATAAACTTGATTGTGCTTTAGTACGTAAGTAAGATTGCACGTGTAACGTAAACTACCTACGATGGACTTGATATTGCATAACATCTGCGATTATAGACAAGAAGGAAGTTTTCATTTCTTACTTTATATATTGCTATAATAGAGGTGTTATCATGTTATATGACTGAAACGAAATGATTATCCGAGAAGGTAAATAACAAACTCGTCAATACAAAACATTTTACAATGTAATGCGTTCGCTACATTGACTTGTTCGCTATGATAAAATTACATACCTAAAGCGAAACGATTAGAAATGATTGCGTTATTAATTAATGCAAAATTACTGATGAAGCAAAATTCTCTGATCGTCAAGACCAAATCAAATTTGTTATTGATAATCCATTAAATGGAAAAATGGAATCCTTTTAGTAGCAATAGAGCTCCTAATGAAAGCGTTCGGGCAAGGAAGTACTGCCACCTTGCCTATTTCTGCCGCCAAGCAGTAATCTGAGCATTATTGCGTTCCGGTTTGGAAGGGTAAGGGTGCTGGTTAAATTGCAGCCACAAGGGATTTGACAACTTATCTCTCAGGCTGACGGGCGCAGGGGCACTGCTCCTAAGGTCTTTGCGATTTAAAGCTCTGAGTGGCACTGCATAGGCGTGTCGCTTACCACCAGGCGCACGACTTGTTCGTCCCGTTACTCGGTATTATAAAAAAAACTAATGAAATTATATTTTTGTTTATTCTTGCTTTTAAATCTCTGATGCAAAAACTATCTCTGGTGTCGCAGCTGTGGACTGATTTCAAAGCGGTTTTCTTTATATTGAAGCTAGTTCTCTTTGTCTGAGCCGTTCAAAGGATATCAGCCCTTATCAGCTCTGTTAATGTTGGGATCTCACTCATGAAATTAATAGGCTTTTTTATTTCCATCCTCTAAATAACTATGGTGTTTGGGCTTATTAAATGTCTCCGTGGCTGAACAGTTGCCATGCTGGACTGCCACGCAGAGGTTCCGGAACCCGGGTTGGGGTGTAATTTGTGGTTGTCTATGTGTATGTTCGGCACCCGCGATACAGGGTTTCCCTAGTGTGGGGTTATTAGTGTGTACCTTATTATTATTATTACCTATTTTTGACTCTCGCCTGTTGTTAGCTTACGAATGACGAATTTATTGTTCTTTTTTATTTACACGTTTTGTGTCGGGGGTTTTTTAGTGAAATAATTACATATTTTAGTTATTATTTTTATGGATTTTAGTCGCTTTGTTATTAATTTTTGTCCTGTAAAATATTTCAAAGACTTCTACCGTCTTACCAAGTTAAAGATATACACAATTGACAATTGGTATACAGAATTGTGTACATATATTTTCTTTAGTAATACATTTTTTAAGTAAGTATATCATTACTTTTATTAACTTTCTAGTAAATTTTCTGTAAGATTTTATATTGTGTGAGGTTATGGCAAATTATATGAAGGTAGAATACACGAGTGTGGATAAATTATTACATTAGACGATGATTGGATGTATCTAATCGCATGTGTGAAACTAAATGTGTGCAAAGAGAGAGAAAATAAAGAGCGATTAAGACAAGACGATGTAATCTGGAGAAAAGTTGTTTTAAATGTAAAATGTAAAAATAAACTAATGAAATATTTGTTAGAACGAATCGCTGTGGGCGGATAAACCCTTAGTGGTTTTTTGAACTACAGTTGCGTGTATGTAATAATATATATTAAATAAATTTAAAAAAGATCAGTTTTAAATTGAAAAACCCTGGTTTCTGTATGAATCCACACAGTAGTATCTGAAATCCGTTTATTTCCCTTTTACATCAAAACAGTTGGACTAGACATGTTTTTGTTCCCCGCACGAAATCTTGCAAACTTACATTCTTTTCTAGCCGTGGCTTTCTAGCGACGTAATTGGTAATCACAAAATTAAAACGTCAATACATTTACTTTCAAAACAAATACTTCTAATTGCATCCTACGTCTTCAGTGTTTACACAACGTGATATAATAATTTCTGTGTTTAATAAATGATTACAATCAAATATTGTGGCTGAAGCATATTGACGACCTCCGTAGTCGAGTGGCTTGCACATCGGTTTTCAGGTGTCGCCATCTCTGAGGTTCAGAGGTTCGATTCCTCGTTCGATTTTTGTTATGTATACTGCTACAGCTACAGCTACTGCTACCACTATCGCTACTGCTCACATTAACTCTGGCTAGAGCTACGGCTACTGCAGGGCTTCTTCTAAGGTCAGGGCTACTTTTACTACTACGGCTATTGCTGAGTTCCTGCTGCGGCTACTGTTGGCTTCCTGCTACGGCGACTATTGCTATTGTTACTCCTACGATTACAGAAGTGGCTACCAATACTGATAAAGCTACTGTTACCGCTACCGCTACCGCTACTGCAATGGCTACAGCTGTTACTACAGCTATTGCTATGGCTACTCGTAGGCACCTGCCGCGGTTGAGGCTACAGCTACGGCTGAGGCTGCTGCTACCGCCACCGCTACTGCTACGGTTGCTACTATTGCTACGACTAGGCTATGGCTACTGCTCCTGCTTTTGCTCAATAATTGATTAAGTACTGAATAAATTTGTTCTTAAAACTTAGGCGTAGATCAATATCATTATAATTATTTACTCTGAACTTCGATTACACTACAGAAACGGAAGCTAAAGTCCGTTGGAAATTCTAATTTTAGCATTAATATTATTCTGACCATACTCATGAACAAATATCATCCAATAAAGTTTTGATCGTAATATTTTCCATACCGCCAAATTTATATTGACATTAAATAATATAATAAAATAAAGGAAATATGAAACAACGCAAAAAATTTGTTTATTACAAACTTTAGTAAATCAGGTTACTTGTACAAAATAATTGGAAACTAATCTTCGGCCGACGTTCACATATTGTTAGTAGAATAAATTAGAATTCTAGAAAATTCCACAAAATATGTAGAGTATTGTTCTCACTTTAGGAAATAGGAAACGACACTATAACGATGCCAAATATTTAGGTTAATTCTACTCTGCTACATTTTATAAAGATCTTACCTCTTAAGGTGACATATTTTTATTTAAATTAGTGCCATCTGTGTAATTTAAAAGTCATTACCAAAATGGCCAAACAACCAGGTCAATTCCTAGCGCGAATTGCTTGATGAAACAGAAGTCATTGCTTTTGTCATGTATAGAAAGAAAGAAAGAAACATTTATTCGGCTATTATAAATAAATATACAAAAAATAATAATAAAAGTAATAATGTATCGTGTCTACGTACAAAACGAACTTTGCCCTAATTTAATAAATAAATAAATAATAAATAACACACATCAACACAGCCCCGACTAGGGAAACCCTAAGTCGCGGGTGCCGTGGTCTCACACATAGACAACCACAAATTACACCGAAACTCACAAGAGAAACAAATTTAGGGTATACAAGTATTTTTCCCGGCCCGGGAATCGAAATTGGGACCTCTGCGTCAGTCCGGCATGGTAACCGTGCAGCCACGGAGGCAGTTGTTAAGAAAGAAATTAAATGAGACTGTGAGTTTACGTCGTAATTTTTTGCTGAGACTTGTTTTGTAAATACGAACTTGCTAAGCTTGCCTTTTTAATCGACTTCAAAAAAAAAGGAGTTGGTTCTGAATTCGATTGCATGTTTTTTTTGTATGTATGTCACGCGATAATTTGTGAACCGATTTTCTTTTTTGTTAGAAAGAGGGTACCTCAGAAGTGGTCCAATTTAAATTTTAAGAAAATATTTCACCTCTAAGTGTGACAAACTAGGGAATTAATGCCTTTTGAGGTCGGTTTTTTTTGCTAGTCAAAATCAAAGTTCCATAAATCGAACTTTGATTTTCAATCTCATTGTAAGTATTATTATTGTAGTATAGAGCGTGGCCTCTTTGTCAAGATGACTTCTGCGATTATTTATGGCACCTTTGATTGAGGTTTTTTATGATTTATTGGAGAGTATGTTGAAATTCGGACGCAATAACAATTTTAAGGTCTCGGATATAATGTGGGGCACAGGTCGCAGTTTTAAGATGTCCCACAGATGCTCAATGCGATTAAGGTTGGAACTTTGTGCTGGACAATCGAAGCGGTGTGCACGAGCATTATACTCTATGAAAATATTGCACCATTCAAATTGTAAATTACTCACAAATTATAAACTTGGCACATAAATATAATCCAATGGAAATAAAGCACAGTGAAAACGGAAAAGCAAAAGTCATTGATTCCCTAGTTTGCCACCCTTAGAGGTGGCATATTTTCTTCAAATTTAAATGGGACTACTACTGAAGTACCTTCTTTCCAATAAAAAAGAATCATCAAAATCGGTTAACAAATACTGGAGTTATCGCGTAACAAAAATACAAAAAAAAACACAATCGAATTGAGAACCACTTTTGAAGTCGGTTGGAAATAAATTAAACTTCAAATTCAGAACGTTTTAACTCACCTTACCAAGACAAATATTTCCGCAAATAAAACCTCTTTTTCCAAAAAATAACATTTTAGGTGCGCATTTATTTTGCAAAAGAGTTTTGAAGTTTTTTTTTCCTGGGTGGCGAATAATATGCGAATAATCGTCTGATTAAGTTACTGTCAGTAAAATGATAAATTGAGCTTCCTCTCTGAGTTTTATATGTGATTGACCTCGGTATTACGACTATCTTGAACATTACCGCAACTGGAACGACCTAATGACTGTTTGGCATTAGTAATATACCGTGTGGTTTTTAGTTACGAATATGGCTGCCCCAAATCTTCCCACATGGCTCATTATCTACTGAAGAGAAGCAAAGAAAACATTGTGTTACATTAGTCAATAGCATTTTGATAATAATACGAAATGTATTGGCATATAGACGTTAATACATTGCCACTGCTGATACACCACTTATAGGTAAAATAACGAAATACTGTTACTTATGTAGCAGCTGAAAAACAACTTTTGTCCTCCTCTTTGGTGGATAGTGGGACTGTGTTGCACTTACAAAGCAACTGGTGAAAAAATCTAAGATGATGAGATGACAGCAACGTTAGCAATTTTAAGTTGCAGTTTAGAGACAAATCAATACTAACAAGCTCAAATACGAGTATATTGCAAGAATAGTATATCGTGTCCTTGGTTATAATATGGGTGTGATCAACCGTCAAAAGTGCTTTTATCACATGATAGTCCAAAAATTATACAATATGCTAATTATATACAAGGTGGAAAAACTGAAATACAGGTGGACGTAATTAATTGTAAAACCCGATGTTTTTTCGAGAGATTTTATTATCATTGTTTCTATCGATTAATGTAATCAAACTGTGAGTACTTATTTTTGCATTTTTAGTTTGTTCATTTTTGGGCTTTTGCAAGCTTTTAAATAAATCTGTGAATGTAGTTATTATATTAAGAAAAGTAAAAGAATCTTACTTCGTATGGTAGCTAAGTTCACTTTCGTGACTCATAGATTTTTCCACCCTGTATATAAGCAATTTTATAACACCTATTTAAGCATAAAAAGTTACCGACTAATTTCGTTAGTAAAATGTTCAAACCTCTCTCCTGAAAAGTTGTCATTTTGTGAAAGTGGCCTAATTACATCAAGAATCCGATATGCGTCTCTACCATGAATTTACAGCAACAGTTTTCGCTAGCTACAGCGTATGATATATTGTTTAACGGGCCTAGTGGTCTCAAGAAGAAGAAGTAACATTTAGCATACAAACATTTTACGCGGATGTAAGCGACTATTATCACTGTAAGCTGGTATAGAGGCAGTGAGCTTAATTTTAAGAGGTTTTGGTACCACGGCAATGTCACCTACAGAAAAAAAAATTATAAGTTATTGAAATTCAAGTGGCTTTTCTCTTGAACGCTGGAGGTACGCCCAAAAGCTGTGATTGTTAAAATGACTATGATTGACCAAACTCAAATAATCTTTCTTTAAATCTAAATTATACTTGAAACGGTCCCATTGAAGTCTACTATTCATTCAAAAGGCAGATTCAGCTGAGAAGAATGAGCTAGAAACTCTGGATCGGGACAACCTACAAGAGCAAAATGTGTCACTGCCATGGGTTTTTATCTGGATGATAAAAACCTAGTTACTTTAGAGTTAATCCAGTCCATCCAATACGCAAAAGCTGTATAATAACCTTTAATGTAAAGTTTTTGTTTGATTATAATTTTAAATTTCGTAAATGGCAAGTTACGAATACCAACCGGAATCTTATTATGGCCGAGTATACACTGCCCTTTGAATAACATTATGACTTTGGGCCTTAGTAAAATATAATATCTCGAAAAAAAAAAAAAAATTTCAAAATCAGAGCACGGAAAGTGATGCGGTAATGTGAATATTTCTGTGTTCCGGTTTTGAAGGCTAAGGGTGTTGGTGAAATTTAGGACACATGGGACTGTCAACTTATGTCTCAAGGTGACGGGCGTAGTGACGGTGCCCCTCACATCTTGGCGATTTAAAGTGGCACTGCAACTGTTACGGGCAGGCGTGTCGCTTACCACCAGGCGCAGGACTTGTTCATTCTGTCACGAAGTATCATAAAAAAGAATACGTTCATCGTCAACAACGCATTTAATACGTTCCACTGCTGGGTATGGGTCTCCTCTCAATCGAGAGTTTTAGGTTATAGACCTAATGCGGGTTGTACACTTCACATGTGTGCCTATTCTTCGACGTGCCGGTTTCATCACGATGTTTTCCTTCGCCGAAAAGCAAAAAGACTAAATGTGTGAAACCCTAAATCCAGACACTATGGTAAAAGTCCCAAAATAACAATAAAGAGTTTCATATTCCTTGACATTATGAAATAATTTCTTTACCAGCAACAACAAATAATGCCTGCACCTTAGAAAGTACAACACTATGAGAATGAAAATAGCGAAGTAGAGATCCTAGGTTCTCTCAGTCCTAAGTCCGAGTACTTTCCAATAATTGACCTTCATGAGCGCAGTGCGTGGGACAACGAACAACTCAATTTCTTATAAGTGTAAAGTTTAATTACACTTTGTCTCAACGGCTACAATTATTACACACGTTTATTTTAAGAATACATAATGTACAGTCAACTTAAACATAATCGAACATACCTAGAGCCACACTGCTGTGTTTTTATCCACCATGTTAAAAAAAATTCTTCGCATCACCGTTTGCCTGAAGTTGTATTCTACTCCGAGTTGACGGAAGGCAAATGGAAGCGTAGTGGTCAATATCTTCGCTATAAGGATGTGCTCAAGAGACATCTACACGCTTGCACTATTGATTCATCAAGTTGGGAGGGGCTAGCTTCACATAGGTCGTCTTGGCGGTCTACTATCCATAAAAATGTATGACTATATCACATATCATATCATATCATATATAAAGCCAAATGAGTAAAGAGAGACCTAAGCCCTTCTACACAACTCTTTATCACTGTGTTTGTGATCAGGTATTTAAGACTAAATTCGATATGGCGAGTCAGTTAGAGCACACGTAAGGAAATAATCTTAAAGGGTCGATGTTATCGAAACCGATAAGGACTATATAATAAATTTAGGTACATGTATTGCGTTTCTAGGTCAAAAGTGCTTTTATCACATGAAAGTTATAAAGATAGTACGAACTATATAAAACAAAGTATGTATATGTGAAATTTTATAACACTATTTAAGCTTAAAAAGTTATCGACAAATGAAATAATCATTTGTGCAATTTTTAACCTCACTCCTGAAATGTTGTCATTTTGCACATGTGGCCTTATTACAGCAAAGATACGAATTACAGAAAAGAAAAACTAAATTAGTAAAAACAGACACCGGTAAGGTAAACCGGTACTGTAAACTAAAATATCACTTCAAATAAATAATAATAGAATAAATAACGCACGCACTAATAGCCCCGCACTAGGAAAAACCCTGTGTCACGGGTGCCATGGACACACGTAGACAACGACAAATTCTCAAAAAAACAATCTCTCACGAGAGAAATAAATGTAGGCCTGAAATAAATTATTTTTCCCGGCCCGTGAATCTAACCCGGGACCGTTGCGTGGCAGACTAGTATGCTAACTGTACGGCCACAGACGCAGTTAAACTCCAAAGAAAGTTGTGTGTTTATAATTATCATTAATTACATGGGTAAATTAAGGGTTGATAACCATAGAACATCTATAGAACCATAGATCGGGAAAACAAAGAGAACTCATACCGTGGTAAGAAACTTGTAATTAGTGATAATCATTTAATGCATACTTTCCCAAAGTGGTCCCTACAGCCCACCAGTGGGCGCTGAAGTGTCCGCGGGGAAGGGCCTCGGAAGCAATTGGGGGACGTTTTCCTCGTGATTTTTTATGTTAAGTTAATAAAAATACGAGTTTTCAATTGTTTTGCGGTGGTGGGCGTTGAAATTTTTGTGTCTTGCCTAAGTGGGCGATGAGCCAAAAGTCTTAAAATCTATTTCATAATATATCTATTCATAATATAGATTTTAAGATGATAATTATTATATCATAATATAGATTTTAAGCTGATAATTATTATATCATAATATATAGTTTAAGATGATAATTATTATGAAAGTCTCAAGAGGATCAGGGAATTTTTAAGCATACTGTACTTACGTAAATCTAAATTACTACAGAATTAGTTGATCCTTCAATAGAGAGTATCAATTACAGTTTGACGCGTCTAGGCCGAAAGAAGGTCGACACTTCCCATGAGAGATTTAGTGGGAGTTTATTTTAAGAGCGGATGATAAAAACTGCATTCTATTTGTATATTTGATGAGTAAACATCATAAATTCATCAGTACTTTGAAGTTTCGGGTAGAAAAGAGAAGTTTCCGGAACACTTTTATTACGTAATTTCAAAAATACAATAAATTTTAGTTAATTTATTGAAAGTAGGTATCTTGGCCAAACAATAAATGGTTGAGTGTATTAGAAGTTTCTTTGGCTTTATTTTTTTTTATGCCAAGTGACGGGACGAAGAAATCAATCGTAAAGCGTAAATCGTCGAAAGCAGTTGCAGTGCCAATAAGAACTTTAAATCGCAAAGAACTGAGGGATAGCGCTACTGCGTACTTCACTTTCAGACATAAGTTGACAAGTCCCATGAGCCTGTAATTTTACCAGCGCCCTAACCGTTCAAAACCGGAATGCAGTAATGTTCACATTATTGCTTGGTGGCAGAAATTGTTAAGGTGGCAGTACTTACCTTCTTTCAAAAGGAGCTCTACTGATACTAAAATGTCTTCTAGAATCACAATTCAAATAACATTAAAAAATATAAGATACTTCGAAACTAAAATTACTGCTTTATTTTATACCTAACTCTATATCACTAAAAACACAACATTATTTCAGTTTTTGAACTGCAATTAAATAATTGTTTGGGTCTCGTTCCATTCTATACAAAAATACAAGTACATTAAAAAGTCTTCGACCAACAATAATTTGTAGATAAGCAAGGATTGAATATAGTCTAAATATTTGAATAATAGGAATAATGTTCAAATTGAGATGCGAGCACATGTTGAATATCCCAGTCCCAGATTTTTTTTTGGTGGCAAATATTTTACATTGTACGTCTAGGTTTATATTATACGTTTTAGGTTCTTGAGCACCTATGTAACAACAATATAGTAACATGTTTAATTTGATTACTTAAAAACAGTAAAGTGGTAAATACTTTACCTTTACTTAATTAATTAAATGTTAACTAGGGAATTCCCTGTACTAAGAATTATTTTTATTGATTTATTTTAATTTCCATTATTAATTCAAATAAATTTAATTTAATAAAAATTCATGTTTTAGAATAAAATAAAATCATTTAAAAAACAATGTAGCATAAAATGGATTGTTCTTTGAAATTTATAAAAAATTAAATTGTTTAATTAATAACTTTTGAAACCATAGTGAAAAATAGTGTGGTTTGCATTATTGTTAGACATAACTGCTTGATTACTTTACCACCTCAGTCAAGCATGACCATAAGATCTGTAAAGGCCCGATACATTGGTTTATATGAAAAAACAAATATTTACGCGGTTTAGATCCGAAAAAGCAGTTTCTTTTTCTATTATGTTTTAATTTGCCATATTAAATGTAGCAGTTTTGCCACCGACTGATTGGTTAGTTTCGAATAGAGTCGTTTCGTCCAAATATCCTTATTAATCACGAGACAGTAAAAGATTCACGGGGACTAGACAAGCAAGAGCCTTTAAATTCTGTTGAATTAACAAATAAGTGAGTAGTATTTATCTACCTACATATTATATTGCGACTTTCTCTGACGACACTTGGAAAAAACAAGAAAAGTGTATAACTATAATTCAAAACTTAAAGAAATTCGAATTTAGTTTTTCCTCTTTAAAACATCTATTGATGGTGAAATAGGAGTAGAAACAGTATATATAAGCAGAATTATGTTAGAATCGCAGCAAATGGAGCTACCCCAATGGTAGATACAGCTATATAAACAGCCATCAGGTTCACATGTTGTAAATTTCATTTACTTAAGTGAACGAGCTTCCTACAGAGGGATAGACGTACACTTCCAAGAGCCCGTTCAAAGGTCGATGACCCGCGAATCACGTTACGTCTGATATACTACACTGTCTAAATTGAAAGTTCACAGGAGCTTTTGTAGAGTCATTAGCATGCTCTCGACCTGTATGAATAGATCATTAATGCTTCTGGAAGTGTTGTAAGTACCATTGTGATTTTGTTTTGAGTAGACTATAGTTATAGTATCGATTTGTTGAAACTTGTAATTTTCTTCTTCTATCACAAACACGAAATCTATATTCAAATCTAACTATGCCAGGAGCGGCATATGACACGTTACTCGTATAAAGGAGAAACCAGACCGTGTCTCGACGCATTCGAGATGTGGTGCTTCGGCCGCATGCTTCGTATCAGCTGGATGCAGAGAGTCGAGAACGAGATAATCCTCCTGCGCATTAATTAACACCTCACGCCAGCAGATGCGGACCCTCAAGAAACGCTAAATAGCACATCTCGGTTACGTGCTTCGACTCGATAGATACCGTACTGCTTCAACTTATAATAATGGGAAAGGTTGAGACGCGCTGGAAGACGTAAAAATTTCATGGTTACGCAACATAAGGGAGTGGACCGGAGTTACAAACGTGGAACAACTGTTTCGTTTGGCCATGGACAGGGACAACTTTGGCATATTGACAGCAAAACTCCAATAGTTGAGAGGCATTTTAAGAAGAAGAAGAAGGTGTCTAAGGTCTATAATTTAGGACATATTGTACGAGGACTGTTCTGACAGACTTTGATTTAAAAAGACAGATGAATCGAAACTATTTTTTGGGATATGGATCGCATATATTCTTTTTTCAAACAAACCAACGTTTCGTTAGTCAACCGTAACCACGGGACCTAAAAACGGCCCGAAACGTTGGTTTGTTTGCAAGAACAAATATACGCGACTTAGACCGGAAAAAGTAGTTTCAATTCATACGTGTAAAAATCGTGAAAACTTAAGAACTCGAAGATAGGTGAATATTTTGAATTATTTTTCAAAATATTCCACTTCGACCACAATACACAATTCCATTTATTGAGTTTTTAAAACATTTCAAAAACGGTTCTTGTTCTTGAAACCGGTTAAATTCATTCATTTACGTTGGAAAAAAGACTGACCACGCATTTTTTTTACAGTTGGCGGTCAGGACAGTAAGGAGCACGCGCCATCAATTGTACACCATAAGTGTACAAGAAATCCATCGATCTAACTGATATCAGTGCCGACGTATTGTCTTGACGAAAAGAAATAAAGTGTAAAAAAAAAAAAATTTACGAATAATCAAGGCAGAGAAATTTCGATATACGACTGCCTTAGTAACTCTTCTATGATCTTCCTAAGGAATTACTGTTATTAGACCGCAAAAGAAAAAAAAAGAGTACTCTTTATTTACACTACGCCTACCAACAACAACAAATTGCCTCTTTGCCCATTACGACGATCGCTGGTTTTTTCTACTGGTATCCACAATAAATCCAGGTTTCATCTAGTCAAGATCTAAGACACTTTTTTTATGATACCAAGTACCGGGACGAACAAGTCGTGGGTCTGGTACGACTATACAAGCTAACGCAGTTGATACAACAAAATCGTAGGAAAAAGACATTAAAATTGGTATTATCGTACGTTTGGTATAAGAAGTAAGTAAAAGAAGGAATATTGGAACAATGGTATAATATACTTTAAACGATTATTATTACTTAAATCGTACAAAGTACTGTAACTTATTAAACAATAACAGGATTTAAAATAACTGTCAAACATTTTTTCCATTACAATCGTTTTTAAAGCATTCTCGAGGTGAGTTGCTCCAAGACAAAGTCAATTACGCCAGTTATCGATTTAAACATCGGAACGTTACTTTTTATAATAATATCAAGTGATGACACAAACAAGTCGCGTGATTGGTGGTAAACTACACGCCTGTCCATAACAGTTGGAGAGTCACTCCGAGCTTTAAATCACAGAGATTGGAGGGGCACTGCCACTGCGCCTGTCATCCTGCGACATAAGTTGACAAGTCCCATGTGCCTGTAATTTCTCCAGCACCCGTACCCTTCAAAACCGGAACGCAGTAATGCTCACTTTACTGCTTGGCGGCATAGGTAAAGTGGCAGTACTTTCCTGGACGAACTCTTTCACAAGGAGCTCTACTGTACTAATACTTAATAACGCGTCCATTATTGAGACATACATAATATATTCTCAGTTTTCACCACCATAAAGTTGTAATTGTTCGAAAAACCTTACATGAAGTATAATAAAATTACGTTCAGGAGTAATTAGTTGCAGTAGAGCTCATTGTGAAAGAGTTTGTCCAGGGAAATACTGCCACCTTACCTATTTCTGTTGCTAAGCATGCTCACATTGGCATTACTGCGTTCCGGTTTTGAAGGGTAATTAAACTGGCACTTAACTGGCTATGGACAAGCGTGTCTCTTAACACAGACACACGACTTGTTCGTTCCGTTACTTGGATCATAAAAGAAACCTTCCATTTGATATTTATAATAGACAATTGCAATTCTGTTGCAATTACAAAACTAGTGGATGAATTTCTTCAAAATGAAATGTGACCACTATGAAGGTATCCTCTTTCCAACAAAGAAAGAATCATGAAAATCGCTTCACAAATACAGAAGTTATCGCGTACCATACATACAAAAAAAAACACAGTCGAATTGAGAACCTCCTCCTTTTTTTGAAGTAGGTTAAAATAATCCGTCGAGATGATAGAACTCGAAACTGCATCCATGTCATAATAGGGTTGAGTGAAGTGAAGAAAAACTTTCGTAGTTTTGTCACAGATGGCACTTACGGCAAAAAATCCGTTAAAACTAAAAACAATCCGCAACAAACGCATAGAAAGATTCGTAAGATCTAAGTGGTCCCCATGGTATGGCACGACATGGGCACGACGCTACTTCGAATTCTGTTAGATCGAAGCAATTTTTCAGTGTTCAATCTTTGTATTAATAATTAAAATACTGTTTGTTGTTGTTACAACATAGTGTTCCTGACTACTTAGAAAATTTTCCAATAAACTCTATGCCGCAAAGGTAAACTTTAGTGAGAAATCGATATTATTTTCAACCGATAAACGTTAGATGACACTGATGAATGAAATATTCCCGCTTTATGCAAATAAACAAGTGGTCAGAATTCTCGGAAAGTTACAGAAAGCACTTCCTGCTAAATTTAATCGTCTTCATGGAATCTTAATTAGTGCAATTACTCAAAGACCGGAAAGGGAAAATTCCACTGTTCTTTTTGTTTGTTCTGCAAAAATAAAAGTCAGATATCTGCTCAGCATTTCAGGGAAGAATTCAATGTCAGTCAAAACGTTAAGCAATGTTCTGAAGGTCAAGGTTCTGGAAAATCATGCAACATTGGAAAACTTAAAGTTTTTATAGTCCGGCCAGTTTTCATTTCATCTGCACCCCTACCCTTGAAAACCGGAGCTCAGTAATGCTTACATTACTGCTTGGCGACAGAAAACCTACCCCCTCTACTCCTTCCTCCCTTTTCACATACAATAAAGTTATTTCATTTTATCAGATTCTGTACTCTATGAATAAGGAAAAATGAATCTGAATTTTCATTCAGTAAACTTTGCATTGGCGGCCATTCCCCTACGTTTGTATCCAATGAATAATGCAGTAGACGTTTATGTACATTCTGGATCAAAAGACGTGTGCTTACGGTTTTTTCGAAATCTTACTCTGTAACAAAAGCAAATCTTTATGTTCTACAGTCATAAAGTACATATTCGTTCTTAAAAGTAAGAAGTTAAGAAATTTAGATACAACAATGCGTCCACAATGCTGGTAGAATAAGCATGCTGAAATGGCAGTGGGCTGGCCATATCTGTCGACGAATCGATAACCGATGGGCGAAGCGGGTTCGCCAAATGCAGTTTAGGAGGCCACTGTTGGGCATGGGGGCTGGGCTCGGTTCAAGTAATTGATAAACTTAATATTACATTTCCCACAGACATTCCGAGAAACTCAGAGATGCGAGCCCAGATTCTCGGACCTTGGAGCCTCTGCTTGAGAGGCGGTCGGTCAAACCATTAGGCTACCAAGGCTTTTGTATGATGATGATGATGAATTTAACAGAAATAATAAAATTATGCAACAAGTCAGTAAATTTAAACAAATATTGTCATGGTAGAGCTGAGTCGAATCATTTGATTCGTCATCAACACACTAAGAAGGAGATAATATTTATTTAGAAAGCGCACTCCACGATTCAAGTAAAAGTATATGCAGGATTAAGAACAAAATAAATAACTGAAGTCATCGATCATTCTTTCGTTATTACTTTCTCGCGGAGTTTCAGGTACTGTGTTACAATGTGGTATATGGTACAACGAACTCTACGCCAGACTTTCATTAATAAACTGCCGTTTTAATGTCAAGAACATCAACTTCAATGTACTAACATTTAATCATTCCAGGCACTCGCTAATTCCTCTTAAGTATCGGAATAATATAAGCAGAGGTGAAAGGTCGGGGCGTCGACCTGGGAGGTTTTCTGTCATTGACTTACGCATATTTTACGGTGATGTATCCCGATATATTCTGATAAATATGTATCTCTTTAGCTAAAATAGCCACGTTTTTGTACTCGTATTTCATGTTTCTTTTTTCGAATTAGTTACGCTAGCGCTCGGTGATGGACGTGCAGAGCGAACATACAAAAACTTCGCATTAATTGTCAGATAGATAGCTCATGTGTTCATGATTAAATGTAGGGATTTTAGATTTTTGTTTTCCAATATTCTATTTATGTACTTTTTTTTATTTTTATGATACAAAAAGACGGGACGAACAAGTCGAGGGCCTGGTGATAAGCGATATATTATATTTAAATCGCAAAGACTTGAGGGACTGCTACTGCGCCCGTCACCCTGAGACATAATTTGACAAGCCTCATGTGCCTGTAATTTCACCAGTATCCTTCAAATACGGTGGCAGTACTTCCTTCAACGAACTCTTTCACAAGGAGCTCTACTGTTACCAAAACCTTTAGGTTTTTATCGCATATTATGCTTCCCCGATGTTTGAATATTTTATCCGTTACAGATTTTATAACGTCCATTCACGCAGATATTTTACAAATCTGAGGTTTTACTCGTCTGCCATGTAACTTGGTACGTTGACATATTGTCTTTTAACAATCTATTAACACGCCTTTTGTTTTAACCAACCATACACTAATATTGACAAGTTATAGAAGCCGCTGTGATTTAATATGAGACTACGGGTACATTCTCGAAATGATTACATAAAATTTATATGAACCCACGCGGGGTCGTTCGAAAATCAACCAATATAAGTCACATGTATCTTTGTTTAATTGTATGTATAAATATTCATGTGGTGCATTTAACTTTGTTATTTGTGACAGAATATAATTTTAAATCATAGACAAAGTCAAAGACACCTAAGCTTATTAAATTACTTCTAATAACTATTTAGTTCTGTGAATCTACTAATGTTATAAGTTCAACGCTCCTCGAAATTTGATAATGACTACAAAGTTGAAATTGTTATAATCATTTACTACAAACACAGTTTTGCTCATAAAGATTAATTGATATACGAGGGCCATTTGTTCTCATTAAATGAAGTCTTTTTTGTAATCTTAGTTTTAGTTTACTTTTATTAAATTTCTCGAAAGTTGGGTTTTGACTTATCACCCAAATTTGGACGCCTATTTAAGTGTTTGTAATAAATTCAATTTATTACAAACACGTAAGTAGGAAATTGAAAATACAACTTAAGGGGAAGTACAGTACAGTTTTAACACCACTGACCTCCAGTTAAATTTTGATAAATGCGAACTTTACATTCTTCAATCTTATACCAACAGGGATACAATCACTCCAAATTTTAATACTCTCGCCCCCAACATTCGCCTCACTGACGAATCCAAGCTAAGCCTCCAAGAAGGCTGGAATTGAGTCATCGAATATAGGTGCCTATATTCGATGACTCAATTCCAGCCTTCTTCCAAAATTCAATCTCAAAGTGTAACTCTGATTTTCAACGCAAATATATGGCCTACATTTTAACGTCATGTTCTGTCTGGGTTTAATACAATGTCTAGTTTGACATAGACAAAAGAAACCTAATTACTTTTAGTACAACACGCCTGTGTCGCACTAAATCGAATCAACCCGGTCCAAAAATCTATCGTGTCATTGCCCATTGACGTATCTCTGCGAACCTCATGTCTTCAACGTTCCTGTTATGACAACAAGTAAACGGGCTATTGTTTTCCAATATTATTTATAATTCCAGCATTTGCACCCCAATTTTCTATCACTGGGAAAAATATAACTCTAAGGACGACTATTTATAGCTGGTTGTGAGAATTCAAACGCGATCGTGTGAATCTCAGGGACGAATTTCGTGATGGTTGCCCGTCCGCTGCTGTGAACAACAAAAACATCGATGCTGTGCGCCGTATGATCAAAATAGACATATACATATATATGAGATTCGGGCATCTTTAGGCATAGGTATGCGTCAAATACAATTAATACTACACAAACATTTGGGTGTGAAAAAGCTGTGCTCTCGGTGGATCCCACACAATTCGACTGAGGCTGAAAAAACGGATCGCGTCACTTGGTGCACTGCCATGCTTACCAGATTCAACGAAGAGGCGTCAAATTTGGTGTGGGACATGATAACAGGTGACGAAATACTGATTTATAGTTACGATCCCAAAACGAAGCAGCAATGGAGCGTATGGGCCTTTCGAGATGATCCGAAACCAACCAAAGTGGCGCGCGTGCAAAGTGGCCTCTAAGCGGATGATTGCTTCTTTTATTAATAAAACTGGACACGTGGCCACTGTTGCTTTGGAGAGTCGTTGTACCGTGAATAGTGATTGATACACAACCGTTTGTTTGCCGGGAATTATTGACAAACTCCGTAAAAATAACCATAAACGCCGCATCATCTTGCACCACGATAATGCCAGTTCTCACGCGGCCAGACAGACAAATGAATTTTTGAAGGTGAACAACGTTGACTTTATGAGCCATCACGCGTACTTCCCCGACCACCTGGCACCTTGTGACTTTTATTTATTTCCAAAAATTAAGAACTAGTTACGCGGTCAACGATTTTCATCACCTGAAAAGGCTGTCGAAGAGTATGAAAAATATGTTTCAGAGATTGTCACGGAAGAGTGGCATAAATGCTTTCAAAATTGGTTCATTCGTATGAAAAAGTGCATTAACGCTAACGGAGAATATTTTGAGAAACAATAAATTCATTTTTGACCATTTATAGTATATTTTGTTATTCATTCCGGAAACTTACAGTGCGCCCCACGTAATAACCTTTACTATAAAGTTTTTGTTTCACTATAATTTCACCAGCACCCTTACCCTTCAAAACAGAAACGCAGTAATGCTCATATTACTGTTTGGCGGCAAAAATAGGAAAGAATAAAATTACTTTCCTGAGAGTTCGTACTCTTTTGGAACAAAACACAAGGAGCTCTACTGCTACCCTATCCTACTAATTATAAAGTAAGTATCCCATTAGGACGCGTGTCTATTATAGGATGCCCGCGTATTGATTACACCCGGGCCAGACATTACTTAATTCCCAGGCGCTACAAGGGCTACACCGGCGCTGTCTACGCAACCTGATAGATAGTAATAACTATTTCATTGAAGAATGATTCGCTCTGCTTAAGTATTCGATGATTATTAATTATGTTTAAAAACTAAGACACGTTGACGTCTACATCATCAAAATAGTTTACCTGGCCCTTAGACAATCTCGGCTCACGTTTCTGGATGAGGTGGATCAACTTACTAAAATTAGAACGAATACAAGGAACCACATTGAAAGTGGGATGGAAACAACATTTTCTGAATTCCACTACAAGCATGTACACACCTTGTGAAGTACTGAAGATACGCCAATTGTTTATTCTACATACAGTATTAAAGGATCGCATCTGATCACTAAACTACGTAAACATTTAGTTTTTCCACCTTTCGCCGCTAGTGGCAGGTTTACTAATCGATACTTTTGCTCTCAGAGTGATTGTTTACGTAATAAATTAAATTTATTATGATTTATTATTTATAACTCAGTAAAATTCTAAACAGATTATATCATAAAGGCTGCTTATACTCTCGAGACTGAACATGTTATTAACGTTCTCAAAAACTGTGGTTAAGTATAAAAATAGTACGTTAATATGCAACGGGGGCCCTTATTGTTATGTAGCAATTTCTACCTGACAACTTTAGGATAAAAATTTGGTATATAACAATATGTGCCAGATAACCACAGCAATTTCCTGGTCTCAAACTAGGGAATTCCTCGTACTATGAGTACCAGACCAACAAGAAGTCTGGAGCACGTCCCAGAACACTCAAGCCACAGAAGCTCCGTGTGAAAGAGTTCGTCCAGGGAAGTACTGCCGCCTCACTTATTTCTCTCGCCAAGCAGTAATGTGAGCATTTTGCGTTCCGGTCTTCATCGATAACGGTGCCGGTGAAATTACAGACACACGGGCCTTGTCAACTTATGTCTTAGGGTGACGAGCGGAGTGACCCTCAGATTTTTTTTCGATCTAAAACTCTGATTGGCACTGCAACTGTTATGAACAGGCGTGTCGCTTTCCACCAGGCGCATGACTTGCTCGTCCCGTCACTTGGTATAATAAAAAAACCAATTCAGAAAAGTTCATTTCCCAAATTGACCTATTCTGGACCTACAGGGAATCGAAACCGGGCCCTTCAACATGCAGCGTCCACAATGTAAATCATCAGGCCACCGAGGTCGTCATAGGCAAAAGGCATGCAACCAAAAGATACCAAAAGTACTAAGACCTCTCTAAAGTGACTAAGACTTATCTCTCCCACTCAAACACACAGTCATAAAACAAAACAAATCTCTATATTATATTCATAATATTGCATGCTTTTTGCATATGTATATATATATTATCACTGCCCCAGTTAGTTCGAATGCAACCGGATCGAAAGAATTTTATGTGTTTGTTCAATATTTGTTAAAATAATAACACCAGACTAGTGAAGTACTTTCACAAAAAAATGAAGGTAATAAAAAAACCATGATATTCAATAAAAAAAAATATTCTAACACTCAATTCAAAAACAAAGGATACAGCAAAGTCATTTGCAACTCCACATCGCACCACTTCAACGACAAGGAAAGCGATAATTCAAAGAACACGATTTACCTATCAGGTCTATGTATCTATCTATCTTATTATAAACAAACAAGGTAACTAAGAAACAATACTAGAAATACCTTACAAGTTTATTTTCATTTATAATCGAATATAGCTAACTTTACAGATTTGCGGAAAACAATATTAAAGTATAATATCAATTTTGGCAAATTCAATTTGTATTCAGTATTGTGACCGCAAGGTTAACTTGAGAAAACAATATGTCAACGGCCACTATAACCACCTATTGACATAGAGGGTTGAAACGCCATCTCTAAAAGGAGTAAGATGAATTGCTGGTCTTGACCGACACGTGATCCATTGTTTACACATTTATGCAAAGCTTTTTGGTGGCACATAGAGAAATTTATTTACATCAAATCTCCATTGTAGTTTAAAAGTGGCCATTTCTTAAAGAAATCGTGTCAAATGACACGCATCAAGGCATTGACACTTTTATTGACAGCTACCGTCGCGTTAAAAGCGGGCCAGTTTAATGGAAATTAACTTACTTTTATTTTTATTGTTATCTTATTATTAGTTGAACCTTACTCCATGTATATTTAAAAATGCGATCAAGAAGATACAACTTACAGGTTCTCGCAAGGGATGCAACGCCAGGACTGTAACAAATCGCCTACAAAAAGTCCACAACTTGAGCCTCCTTCTTTAGATGCGGCATTTGCGAAACCGGATGATAAAGAGCTGTTTTACACGGCCAGCGTGCACTTTCTCCAAAAAAGACTCCAAGAGAAGTCACATAAGATCGCATCAAAGCCTACTTCGCAAAGCTGTTGTAATTTGAATAGTAGCGGAGAAATACATCAACTTTTAGATCAAAAGGATTTAAGTTTCAACATTTTAAATGCAGAGAGTAACGCGTTGCCGATGCACCAACTTCTTCCTTTTCCAAAATCGAAAAGGGATAGTCTTTTCACGAGAGTTAAGAACACTTTTCGAAAATATCGACAACGTTTGGAGGTGAACTATACCAGTGTTGTAGACGATGTCGAATCCAAGAGTATATCCAATTTTAAATTTCCTCGTTGTGAGAGGTTTCATAAAACCCCTCACTCGTCGGTGCTTCTGCAAATTTCTGAAGAACAAACTGATGACTGTTCCAAAAAATTTTCTAGCTCCAAGATTATAGTTCAGTCCAGCAGTAAAATTAAATGTTCTCTCTCAAAAGATGGTAAATTGAACGAACAAAGTTTCAGCTAATGTTATGAATTAATTAACAATATACACTAATATTAATTTATGTAGAAGAATCTTTGTTTCATTTACCTAGAAAATTGGTGAATTTTTTTCACAAAAAGTCTACATATTACCAATAACAATCCCGGACTCATTCTTCAAGTCACATGTTTAGTACCAGTAGAGTTCCTCGTAAAAGAGTTCGTCTAAGTAAGTACTACCACCTTACCTATTTCTGCCACCAAACAGTGAATGTGAGCATTATTGCATTTCAGTTTCGAAGGGTAAGGGTGTTGGCGTAAATTACAGGCACATGGAACTTGTCAACTTAATGTCTTATGGTGACAGGCAATGCCCCTCCAATCTTTGTGATTTAAAGCTGGACAGGCGCGTCGCTTACGCCCAGGCGCATGACTTGTTCGTACCGTCACTTAGAGTTATAAAAAAATATTTTCGGTATAAATGCGCTGAGCTTAATCCATGTTTGATTGATCAAACATTATTATGCAATTTCAGTATTACGTAATTTCCAAAGTCTTGTTGAAAATTTGTATTTGTAAAACTAGGGAAAAGTATTCCTTTGGTGATATCAATATGTTTGTACTAAAAAGAAACTAAAAAAACCGACCTCAAAAGTTCGTGGAATTAATTACATATATTAGCCAACTTATTGAAATCGGTTACCGGAAAGTGCGCGAAACTGGATTCATCCCCTAGTTTGCCACGCCTAGAGGTTGAGTATTTTCTTCAAGTCGCCACCTTCAAGTCAAAATCGGTTCACAAATGCCGGCCGGAGTTATTGCCTAACACACATACAAAACGAAAATCGAGAACCTCCTCCTTTTTTTTAAGTCGGCTAAAATGCAAAGTGGCTCGAACTGTGTGTCCGGGAGTGCATTTCTATTCAGCTTTTTTGCCATTACCTATAACGAAGCCCTAAATTTCCGCTATTGCTTATGACAACCGCACTTAAAAGTTGGGCAACGACGTCACGAAGGGTTTTACGGTTAATGAACCCCACGGCAACGCAAATGAACAGTGACACATAAGTCGATATACTCCGAAGTAAACAGTGGAAAATGCGATTCGTTTTGTTTACGATCCTCTTTCCAGGGATTTGATGGATCTGTGTCAACGAATTTTCCGTACATTGTCCTAGAAAAGTAATCAAACACGTCTTTCCTGTCTTTAATGAATGAACTTCGGCTTATAATGCGTGTAATCATCGAATATTTTTAATATAGGTATATTGGATTTCGTATGTAGTGGTGTACCGTTCGCATAAAAACTACAATAAGTAAATATATTAATTGTTCCTAACATTTAAAGAATGATCATTTTACGTAATAGGTAAGGACAATAAAAATGTACATTTCGAATTCCTGTAAACACAAAAATACCACTACGTATGCAATTCCGAGCTCTCACTAATATAACTATAACAATGATATAAGTGTCGTGCAAATGTGGTTCAAACCAGCTAACAAGCTGAGAAGAATAAAATAAATAATAATGATACAAAAAGCTGTAATTTTAAATGCATGCCGCATCATCAGAAAGTTCATGCAGACGGAAGAGGTCGAAGTAGGATCTTATTGCACACCCACCACGTACTCGTAGATACACTCCATACATCATTAACTTGACTTCGGTCCGTAAATGCGGTTCAAACCAGCTTAGAGCTGAGAAGAATAAAGTAAATAATAATAATTGTAGCGAATCGCAGCAGTCGCTACAAACCTCTTTTCTTCTTTTTTTTAAAATAAATTGCAGTGCCACTCAGAACTAAATCACAAAGATCTGAGGGGCACTACCACTGCGTCCGTCACCCTGAGACATTAGTTGTCAAGTCTCACGTGCCTGTAATTTCACCAGCACCCTTAACAATAAACAAATTTACAAGCTATTTTCGTTCAAATTATAAAAATTATTATATTCCCATTATTCTACATAGTAGTTGCTAGATTATTTTAGTAACTACAGAGATGACTAAAGTAATATTTGAATATTAGTAACTATTATATAATATGTATTATATTACCTATATAATATTTAACCTAGGTATATTTGACCTAGGTTATTAATAAACAAGTAAATTAATTTCTTTACATTTGTGAAATAAAATTACAAATATAAAAAAAACTTACAATCAAACACTTAGGTATTACCAAGCTATTACCTTTATTGGTATACTTTAGACAGCTATTAAAGTATCCAACTTTGAAACAGCCCAACTCTATATTATAACAAGTTTAGAAACCACTTCCCTTTTCCATTTATAAACATTACAGAGACAAAGTGGTCAAAATTGTTTCTATCCCTTTTTGCGCAGAACAGTGACCCCAAAACAAGTATGCGGGACCAATGACCCCAGTACACGAGCGGATGGATTTTGAAAACTTACAACAAACTTGGAGTATATAAATTATGTGACGGTGTATTTGATGTGGAGCAACGTCAATTTTCTTATTGGAAAACTGAACGGGAAATTCTTCAGATTCACTTAGTAGACAAAAGTTACAAACTGGTATGCCTATATAAATTTAAATATTACAATAGTATAATGTAATAGTATGGTAGCTGCATTCACACGTAGCAGCACGGCTTATATATGTGCACTGTGCACGCCCACCACGCGTTGTGTACGGACGCACACATTGGCATAATAATGAAAGGCTCACGGGACGATCAGCGCAGTGCTAAGCAACGCGAGTGCATTGCAAAATTATGCGAATGTGTGCGTTCGTACAATGCACTCGGCGGGTGTGTACACACACAAACCGCGCTGCCACGTTTGTATGGAGTTATCATACTTGTCTTATTTACTATGATATAAAATAAATTAAATTAAATTCATTTATTTTGGGGTAACAGTGACTCATAACTTACATAAAACATTATATTGAATCAATTTATAAAAATTCAATTAAACGTTCATTATCATAAAAACCTAAATATAAATGATAAATAAATAAAATCAATCAAATATAATTAAAAAAAGTTCCAGAGTTTCATAGATGACACCAATTTATATATGTATATAAGATCATTGACTGTTGTCAATTAATACAGGTAATTTCTACTCTTCTGGCAATAAAAAAACTTGCTCAATTATGTCAGTAAATCAGCGTCAAGAAATTGTATTGATTGTTGAGGACATTTATAAAATAAAGATCATTGGGTAACACTATATAACACGATTTTTATTTCTGAGCTATCAATATTTCCTAAAACTTTATTTCTCTGCAAAAACTTTTATGATGGACTAGATCAATATCCGGCTAAAATCAAACAAACCTATTTAGGTTTACCGTATTCGGGTAAAATTCGTAAAGATTTATCTGGAGCGTAGCAATCTAGAATTATGATCTCTAATTACCCAAGTAGAAGACGGGGGTGATGGTATCAGAGTTGTAGCGAATATCAGCATCCGCGTAAATTATACAACCTGGACAAATTAAAATATCTTCATCCGCATCAGCCTCCACATTGATTGATGCTGACATTCATTGGGGATATTCGCGTCGTGACTTTAATTTACAAACCATCCAGAAACAGACTGCAAGCTCACAAAGCAGCTCAATCGTCGTTGAGAAAATTTCAATAACATTAAGCAAGGCAGGCTAATTGATATTATGCAGGTTGACTGTTTTTGATTACATAATATGTCTCAAAATCATTGAAAAAATTAAAATCATTATTACACTCAACCTGAGTGTAATAATATATTTTATAAACAATGAAACAAAAGTCTATTTATTTGTAATTTTCACATGTCTGTGATTTTTCTGAAGACAACATTGAATTTGCCTACACGTTATCAGATTATCAGTTGTTGAAGCAAAAAAAAAAATATTTTGATATTTTTTATTCTACTTCAGTGTACTTATTAGATACGACGTCTCGACAGGAGCATAAGAACATATTAGTACTCGTGCTCCTTCCAGTAGGAGCACCCAGTAGGAGCATGAGGAAACGGCCTCAATAAAAATCAGGTACATTTTTCACGATTTTTTTAAAATAGATAATGTCAGCATCTACTGATGGTAAAGTAAACAATCAACATCCCCATGCGATGATGTGTAAAAACCTGCATTATCAACAAACCTGGTAAGTATGTAGCGGGTAAAATAAAAACCAAATGTAAATGACCTTACGCCAATATAAGGTGTAGATATTTATTAAATTGTGTAAACATAACATATTGTAAATTGTAGTTTGGAAAACAAAGCACTTTTGATTAAAGGCAATTTTGTTCACCAAATTAGTCTTATTCCATAATCTTATTCTAAAATGTCTTACGATTTTTATATTAAGTAATGTCTACAGGGTTTTAATCATTCACATTGAATGTAAATACTTTATCACAGGTTTTTGACGAATCGCTTTTCACTTAAATATTAAAGTATACTAAAGTAACTAATCTACTTGTTTACATTTATCATGATTAAAGAAAAACTACATACGAATTAGTTTCAAAGTAAAATGGTGCAGTGGAAAAGTGACAAAAATTGCCAAAGAAAGTAAAACAAAAGTATACTAACATAAAAAAAAATACTCACATGTTGTTTAAAAAAACAATAATTAAAGTACATTTATCAATGAGAAATTATTATTTTTTTAATGTTCTTAAACTAAGTTATTTTTATATTCTTACGATAACTTTATTCCATTCTCGTTCAGGCGTCTCAAAAGTTCCGGACTGATTTCATTCTCTCGTAACTTGTACCCGCTGGCCAGTATTTCTTTGGCTAATTCATAATTATTCCTTAGACATTCAAGCCAAATTGTATAAGGATAGTCCTGCCATATACCTCCGTATCTCTTCGGCAAGTGTTCAGGGTGAACGTATCTATGTAGCGATGTGACGTCATAGCCGTGAAAGTAGATTTTCGACTGCATATCCGTGGTGAGAAACGGCTTGAAAATGCTGTAGATTTTGTCGAAAATCCAGGAATGGTTTATGATGTGAATAGCGTATGTCACCATCGGGAAACTGGTCTGTTAAACAAATGCATATATTTAGTTATTACGTACTGTATTCTATCCGCTAGCGATTCTGCATCGTACGAACAAATACACTCGTCTTATCATGATATAAGATTCAATTAAAATATTAAATCTGCCTTCCTCGTCATAACATTGTGCATTTTGGTAACTTTCGAGATGTTGGCACCAGTAGTATTTTTTTTTCTTTGGAAAATGTCAATTACCCAGATTTTGCTTAACTATTTAACTGAAATTAAATAAGACATAAAAAAACCGATTAGAGAAGGTTGTAGTTCTCGTTTTGCTGATTCCAGACATGTTAATAATGCAATTTCATTAAAATGTCGATTACGTCATGATAAGTAGGAGATAAGAGTACTGTGCCTGTACCATGAGTTTACTGTGACAGTTGTCGCTAGCGACCACGTAAATTACTTCACAATTTTGTATAAAATATGCAGCGCCCCTAGTGGTCAGAAGAAGAGACAGCATTTTGTATACAAACATTTTACGCGGTTGCTAGCTATAACTGTGACTGTAATCTCATGGTAGAGGCACGAATCTGCGAATGCGCTTGTTTGCGAAAGGCTTGCGAGCTGCACATGTGCATTACGTAGTGCGATCCGTTCACGTGCCCCTCGCGCGCATTATGAGATGACATTACAGAGGCGCACTTAAAAGTCTCCTACCTACCTCAGCTTGAGTTCAAATTTTTCCCGTACTGAATCTGTTCTATTGCGTGGGTCTGTTCTATGAGTGGGAGGGACACTAGCTTTATTTCAGAATTTATATTTATACTAACGAAATTAAAGCCACTTGAAAAATGTATATCGTATACTATACGTGTTCTATTTAGTTTAGTTGATATTAAAAAAATCACTAGTGTTATGTAAAATACCTATTGAATACAGCGGTTCTCTTGTAAAATTTCGAGGTAAGTTTGTGTTTTTTTTTCAATCGTGCGCGTGCGCGTAACACTCATGAAGCATATGGAATTTCAAATTTAAAGGTTATGTCCATATTAGCTAGCAAATCCGCTAATTTTACGTTAGTAATATTTACAGTGGTTACGTTAGCGATGCAAACGCGCGTTCGTGAAACGCTTGATTGCATCGCTACACTTTGCGATTTATAGACGATTGTATCGATGCAAACGTGCGACTGCAATGATACTAACGCGTGATTGCAATGCAATCGTCTATAAATCCCAAGCGTAGCGATGCAATGGCGCGTTTGTGTCGATGCAGTCGCGCGCTTGCATCGCTGCTTAAAATCGCATGCGTGTGTAAAGGTAGACGATTAGTAACTGCATCGCGTTTGCATCGCTGCTAAAAGTCGCCGTGTGTAACCGTTCTAAGATATAAATAATATAATATTGTACTCACCACTAGCATTTTAACGATTTTCGCGGCAACAGCAGGCGTTGCCTGCCAGGCGTGTTGTGTCCCGATGTCCTCTAGGTCAACAATCGCCACACCGCCAAGAATCTGAGTACGTGGCTCGAAGGAACCGACCTCCAGTGCCAGTATCATTCCCTTGAACATATCTGGTACGGATATTTCTTTTGGATCCCAGCAACCTGTAAAGATTATTTTATTCCTGTGTATATTATATATTTTAATACTTTACTTTCTTCATTACATTACATTAATTGTGAAGGAAAAACATAACATAAAACTTGCATGTCGGAGACAGTTCATATAATTCCTAGAAGACGTTCGAAATTCTGCGATTCTGCTAATCTAACTCGGCATAGCTATTATCTAATAATTTCTTAGTGAAAATCCATACATATATTACGGGCAATTTTTGATAAGTCCGACTCTGTATTAATAATACGAGCATCAAATGGACAATATAATAAACACTCCATGATTTTCCCCGTCAGTATGAATAATGACCATCCTGTCTCGGTCATAGTAATGAAACAAATGATGTAGTGTGTTAGTTAGATTAGGTTATTGCTGACGACAAAATGCGCCACACTGTGGCACAAAAATTAAATGTCCCGCGAGAAGTAAGGAATTATTCATACTGCCCAGTCTTGGGCCTCGATGCATTAAATGGACCACGAGCAGTCCGGTTAAAATAACAAATTTACCAATTTGCCTGCTCTTGGTCATTATATAATGACCATTCCGTATTATTAATGCCCGATTAAGAAAGATGATAATAAATCTTAAACATACAAGTATAAAAACAGCAAAACATCCCAAATTATAACGCAATAACTTCATAATAGTAGTAATTTACCGATTCTAAACATAATCAGTCTTCGGTCGTTTTGATCGCGGTAAGGTGGTACTGCAATAATGTTGGCTTCCCCGATTTGTTGGAGATCCAGAGGATATATGTTGTCAAAGAAATCGGGGTTATTTTCTTTGAATTGGTAGTAGTTTACCATCTGGAATTAAAAAAAAAAGATTAAGCCAACGAATGAATACGACAAATTATTATTATAACTTTTTTATTAATAAAAACAGACTTCAAAAGTTTGCTTATCCGCTTTCGGTATGTTAGGTACATATATTTGTCAAGTTGTATTGTAATCGATTAACGGAAAGTTGGTGAAATCCAATAAACCAGATTTATCCCTTAGTTTGCCACCCTTAGAGGTGGAATATTTTCATAAAATTTGAATGGAACAAACTACTGAGGTATTCCTTTTCAAAAAAAAGATCATCGAAATCGGTTAACAAATGTCGCAGTAATCGCATAACATACACTCAAAAAAAATACAGTCTAATTGAGAATATCCTCCTTTTTTGAACTTTTAAAATGGGCAAAACCATAAACCATTAAACCATAATCTTTATCATAACTAACGTCGACATTTTTAACGGAATTGTGTTGTTAACATATTTTACTGCTATTAAAATAGTGTTCTAACTCAAAATATGTGAAATTTAATATTATGTTCCACTACTATTACAATAGTGTTGTAACTCAAAATGTGTGAAATTCAAGATTATGTAATTGCTGTACGTAAAATTTAATTCTCTACACGTCTATAAAACCGTCGTTAAAATATTGTAAGAAACAATTAAAATAAATTTACTTAACTCAAAATGAGACAAACTTTTTGCAAACTAGTTCTGCATAAAACATTCCTTTTATTTGGCAAGTAGGGAATTGTTTAGATGTCTTTAATAAATAAACTTTAACCTATACATAAATCGATTCTGAAAAATACACTTCTTGAGTTAATACAGTATTGTATTAACAGTGCGATATCATTACTGAACATAAAATTTGATAAAACCGTCGTTAGAATATTGTAAGAAACAATCAAAAGATATCTACTTAACTCAAAATGATTTACACTTTATGTGAGCTAGTTCTGGCCAAAATAATCGTTATTCAATAATATGAAATTATTTTTTCCATTTTATTTTTAAATATATTTGAGAAATTGTTTAAGTGTCTATAATAAACTATAACATACATTTTAATGATTCTTTTTGCGGGAAGTGAGCAATTCGTTTTTCATCGATTCTGAGAGTTTCCTTTTTGAGTTAATACACTACTGTATTCACAGTGCGAAACTAGATCTATAACCCACTATAAGCGGTTTTTATTGTTAAGAGTCGATACTACGTCAGCTCTAATTCTAATTTTTCTCGTACTGAATCGGTTTTATTGCGCGGTTCAAGCGGCAGGAATACTGGCTTTATTTCAGCATTTTTTTTACAAACGTAATTAAATCCATTTGAAAAATATATAAATATGTGTTCTATTTAGTTCAGTTGATATAAAAAAATCATTAGTAATAATATGTAAGTACCTATTGAATACAGCGGTTTTCATGTAAAATTTCGAGGTAAGTTTGTGTTTATTTTCCTTTTGTGAAAATTTTTAGGAATTGTGTTATCACACTGTATATTAATTAATGTATCCTAATAATATATCCTCAAATTTACTATTATATTTTTTGCAAAGTGATTCATTCAACACTGTCACTGTTATGCGAAATCAACCAAAGCCATTCAAGGTAATATAGACTCTTAAGTAAAATCAGCTTAGGACATTTTTAAACATTTCAATTTGAAATGAGAAAAAAATCACTATGTTTCATGGGCAAACCGTAGTCTTTGAATAGCGAATATAAATTAAGTCTGTAGAACAAATATAATTAAGTGTATGGAACAAACATCGTGAGAAAACTTAAAAAGCTTTTTTTACAAAAAGTGAATTACATCGACCCTGGAAAGGTAAAACGTTAACGTGCATTTGGAAAATATTACAAGACAGCGATTTAAATTATTTTTTTTTTAAGAAAAAGTTATCTCTAGTTTTATATGTTATATAGAAAACTAGAAAATTTTAACTTTAACATATAACAAATAAAATTAGAGTTATATATTTTTTTTATTTTTTCTTAAAAAAAATATTTTCAATCGCTGTCCGTATATTATAGTTTTTGCAGGCCGTTCATCACTCTTTCATATTTTCCATATTCAGGTCCTCTCATATTTGATTCTTTGCTTTGGAGCATATCCGCGTACAACGGTATAATTTTTTTTTCCACCATATCGGGAAGTATGCGTTCTATTTCTATCAGTGAGTAAGAACTTGTTTCTTTATATGTATATATATAATGGATTTTTAAAAAAAGAACATTTAAGCTTAACGGATAAAAGGTCAAATGGTCGTTCAACTCATCGTAACTGTGTGCAATAGTGTTTACATTTTAACCTAATGGATGCCAAAGATAAAACCAATAACAATACTAATGGTCTTCTACACAATGTAAAAAAAGTCAAAATTGCCTGGTTTCAAACTACGAAACTCCCTGTATATTGAGTGCCAGAGCAACGGAAATCACTCTGGGGCACTTCCCAAAACACCTAGACCAGAGCTAATTTAGAAAAGTTTATTTCCTAAATTGGTTCTACCGGGAATCGAACCGGGACCTCCGCATCCAGCGCCCACAGTGTAAACCGTTAGGCCACCGATACAATATTACGTAGTCGGTACTAAAATTAAAATGTTGTTGAGATCGCAAATATACGTAACACTGCGTATAATTACAACGTATAAAAATAATATTTACGAGACGGTAACCTACGCAGTATTGTTGTTTGCTTTCCATTTTTTATTTGTAAGAACACTTAACTGACTTTCGTTTTCTTTAAATTAAAGTGTTGGTTGATATATGACTTCATGTTGTAAACCAGAAGCATTTTATTTCAAAATACAAATTACGTATTTGCAGTGAGTTAGATTTAAAAAGTCATAGTTGCCTAATGGTTTGACCTACCGCCTCTTGAGCAGAAGCCGTGGGTTCGCAACCTCGAGTTTCTCGGAACTTATATGAGAAATTTTATTTGAAATTTACTATGAATTTTTCGCTGAAGGAAAACATAGTGATGGAACCTGTACGTCGAAAAAGGTTCACAACTTTCAGAAAACTTGTAAAATCCCCAATATGTATTGGGTCAGCGTGGCGGATTATGGCCTAGACCGTCGCCTGAGAGGAGACCCGTGTCCAGCAGTGGGATGTATAAATGGGTTGACGATAATGATGAGTTAGATTTTCTGTGATTTCCGTTATTTAGAAGTAACAAAGTTATATATTATAAATTTTATTTCGTATTTTATTTCAGCTGTTTCAAAATACTTAAACGTAAGGATGCAAAACGCATAGAGTTTCGTTAATCTACTCGGGATATGCTGTGTAATTGCGTAGCCGGCCTCTACCTTGTCGACAGACTACGTAATATGGCATAATTGGCATCAATGGGTCCATGAATGCCACGTTCGACAACGTTATTGTACAAAATGGTCGCAAACTCACGTTTCTCATCATATCATATTTATCTAACAAATATATATTTAAGAAAAACATTATCGTAACAAAACGTATGTAAAATATATATAACCTAGGAAATTAAACTATTTTTCCGGATTTAAATCGCGTATATTTGTTGTCAACCGTGACCATGGGACCTGTAAAGGGCCCGAAACGTCGGTTGGTTTAGGGGTGTAAAGAAATCATTATATATAATATTTTTAAAGTTTATAGAAATAAATAAAAAATAAAAAAATAAAAAAAAATAGTTTCATTTCCTATGTGTAACAATCGCGAAAACTTAAGAACTCGATATATATAACCTAATTACATAACAGGTTTCTGTATTTAAAAAAAACAAGTACGTGTCTCTCGAATTTTTTTAGTTTATACAAAGTTTATAAATTTTTAGATATTCCGCGTCTATTTGAGGAAAGCATTATTTATTTTCAAGAAATTAGTAAGTAGTAGCAAACGTAGCAAACTACGTAATAAGTTTAATACAAAGATCGAATACTAAGAAAAATTCCTTCGATCTGGCTGGATTTGAACCAGCGCCTTCAGTACACCTGAAAAAATAATTAAATATCATGCTAGTAAAACATCGTGATATTCAATAATAAACTTAATATTACAATCAAACTACATTGTTGCAATTACTAGTACTTAGATATAAATATTTAAAAAATATTTTTATTTCTGCCCAAATTACCTAACTGAATTGGAAGCCTAAAAATTATTTTATTCAATATTTATAAATGTCTCACCAGTCTATGCGCTTTTGCGGGTATGAAATTGCGCGCGCGCAGAAACTTAACCAAAAACTTGTCATCCATGCGGTGCGGAGTGCATTCGCCTCTCTCTGAAACAGGAAGTTTTTTTATTTTCATTATAAATAACAAAATAACAAGATCCAGGGTAAAATAATACATTAAGAGAAGATGGTTGCAAACTCGTGGCGATTTGTTATATGTAATTTGTCAACCTTTTAACCCTTACCATAGATCATGTCCCTGAGTTCATAGATGGCCTTCAGTCGCGTGTTGGGGTCTTCGCCACAGTGCGTACGCGCATACTCTAGTACTTCTGGCGGCGGTTCACCTAGATCCACATCCACATTACACTCGGGACTCGGCATTTGCGCCCGCGATTCCTATAATATCAATATTTTCATTAATTAATTAATTATCACTCACAGGTGTACTCACTAACTTTAATATGATTGCAAGTAACCTTAATGTATTTTTTATCTTTTTTTTTTCAACTTAACAAAAATATTTAATTTATTTTTATCCATTGCTTATAAAGTATTATAATTAGGAATACCTATAGAAATATTATTCCTACGGGGCCCTGGTTTCCTGAAATATATGTCACCAGCTTAGTTCAGGCATGTCTCTCACAATATATTTACTTTATTGTTTTTTGCGTTTCGGTGTAATAATTTGATCAATTTTGTTTAATGAAATACCCAGTTATTGTTTTAAATTGATTACTAGTGTGGAATAGTTTTTTAGTTTTTACTGTACTATGTGTATTTGATAATGTATATTGAATGCTAAATAATATATAAATGAATAAATAAATGTTAAATAAATAAATAAAAAAATAAAGATATTATTACTACTTTATTTTTCTTTTCTCTGCTTCTTGGCTGGTTTTAACAAATGGGGACCGAAGTCCAGTAAATGCAGTGTGGTATATAATGTATCTATTGTTGAGGGTGTGTTGTGATAAGAGCCTATTTCATCTTTTTCACCGACTTCAAAAAAAGGAGGAGGTTCTCAATTCGACTGTATGTGTTTTTTTAGTATGTATGTTACGCGATAACTCCTCCATTTGTGAACCAATTTTGATGATTCTTTTTTGTTGGAAAAAAAAAGAAAATATTCCACCTCTAAGGGTGGCAAACTAGGGGATGAATGACTTTTGAGGTCAGTTTTTTTAGCCGGTGCTTAGGTTAGTTGTATTTATGTACATTATTATTATTATTATAGTAACCAATCGGATTACGACTAATTTAAAATTTATTAGTAAACCCTCGCTAAACATCTTTGGACGAATGACGTCACTGTATAAGATTTTTAATTACTTTATCGGGCAAGCGCGCGCGATGTTACAATAGGCCTAACTGTCACTGTCTGTAATGTACATTTCAATTTCTGAAGTTCGTTCTGAATGTGTATATTATTAGACATTCCATTGACGTCAGGTTGTCTTCCAAGTTAGATATAAGGCAACAGTTTACTCTCTTCTATCCCTGTTGTAGCGTTGTTTTTATTGTTGGATTGTAAACGGAGAGACCATTACAAATATAAATTCAATAAAAAGAAAAATAAATAAAGTTAAGTCTAACGTCTAATTTGCAGTAAAAAAAATTCAGAACTAATATACGAGGTCTAGCGTCTTTGTGCTATTGACTCTCTATTCAAAATATTTTTTTTTATAATAACAAGTGACGTTACGAGCAAGTCGTGTGCCACGCCTGTCCATAATAGTTGCAGTTCCTCTCAGAGCTTTAAATCCGCAAAGATCTGAAGGGTACTGTAATAACTATATTTCTTTACTTGTAAACAATATTTTATAACTAACAAGCACGTAGAAAATAACTGCATGAATTCCTAACAAAAAATACGTTTTGGCGCTTACTTAGATTTTTTTTTAATAAGTAGATTAAGGACAGCTAATTCTAATTCTGCGTGTTTGCGAAGACAAAAAATGTTGTTATTTTGATTAAATCAACTTCGCACCTACGTAGTCGCTGCATAGACAAGATGTGTAAAGTGAAGGTTCAGGGATGCTAGTATAACCCGATGTGACTGCGGTGTGACATGTGACAACATAGTTCATGCAGCACTTGCTCGTGTGCCTCTCGTGCCCACGAAGGAAGATCTATACGCGGCCACAGATAGCGCAGCCACGGTGGCAATATATTATTCAGACATACTATTCAAAATCAATGTAATCCTACAAGAAAAGAAGCATGGACATGATAAGAAGAAGAAATATATTTTCCGATATTATTTATTATTTCTTAATCGCGTATTAAAGCTCGGCGACTGTTTGTATGTAGTTACTACTATTTTTAAGCTATTATAATTACAATTTGTAGTAGATTATTTTTCATCATATCACAATTATTATTATGAAATAACAAATTCCACGATTGAATAATTACACTCCAGACGTGGGACGCGACAAGCGTAAGACACATTTGAATGACCGTCAAGTGCAATTTCAAGCACTGCTGGTAAATATTATAGACTTTAATTCTAGTAATAACATCAATATAGACGTCTGATATTAATTCTAGCGCCACAATTGTACATCTAAAGTCTTCGCTTCAAAATTGCTGTGTCTTTGACCGATACGAAATCAATAAAAGGTTATAATATTTTATTTTTATTTTATTTTATCAAGTGACCGGGCGAACAAATCGTGCGCCTTATGGTACCCTACACGCCTGTCCATAACAGTTGCAGTGCCACTCAGAGCTTTAAATCGCAAAGATCTGAGGGGCAATGACACTGTACCCGTGTCACACTGAATCATAAGTTGACAAGTCCCATATGCCTGTAATTTCACCAACAACCCTTAATTTTGTTTAGTTCATACTGCCACACCACCGGCCACTCTCGGCATTTCAATTTGCCATTACGTGGTCATTACATCTAATATGTATGTACACTTAATAATAACATAATTTTCAATTTGTTGTTTTCATTAAAGCCGACAACTAGGTGTATCGTATCACTGACTTTTTTGTAGATCTTGTGATGTGTTAGTCATAATTTTGTAGTTTGTCACGTATATCCTCATTGGTCAGCTCACGCAAGTCGTTTCGACTCGTGTACATGTCAAGTAGGGTACGCGCGAAACACA
>NW_020653337.1:16183900-16237912 GCF_003589595.1 Hyposmocoma kahamanoa
TATTCGTCTAGACAACTCGCCTTTTTTTATCGTGTTTGGCAAAAAAATACCTTCTGTCCTTGCACATTTATAATCTTACATACGTTATAATTCTAACTTTTTTTTATAATATCGAGTGACGGGACGAACAAGTCGTGCGCCTGATGATAAGCTAGCGGGGCACTGCCACTGCGCCCGTCACCCTGAGACATAAGTTGAGAACTCCCTGTACTTGTAGTGCAGTACCTGTAATTTCACCAGCACCTTTCAAAATCGGAACACAGTAATGCTGACATTACTGCTTGGCGGCAGAAATAGGTAAGGTGGCAGTACTACCCTGGACGAACTCTTTCACAAGGAGCTCTACTACTACTAAATATTCTTTCTACTAACTATTACTTCTAATCTGTAGTTATTGTACCGTATAAAAAAAGGAAATTCCCAAATTTTCGTTACTTGTGTTGCTTATTTCAATTAACATTTTCGTGGCGACACTTTGTTAAATCACCGGGTGCAATCTCAAAATTCTTGACATTATTTTGCTGCATGAAGCAAAAATAAAAAGTTATAACCATTAACTTAAATTGTTCGAACAACGGTACATCAGACTACACATTTTTGTTCGAAAATCGCCTCCATTGCAACGGAACAAGACACGTCAATGTGTAGCTTGATGTGCTAGCGTGTGTACATTGACAACAAAGGCTAAATAAAATTGAGGTAAGGTTGATTGGGTCTTATCAATTTAATTTTTTAAATGACTGTAGGTATTACTGTCTACAATTACAGTGGATAATTAAAGCGCAATAGCCCTCAGTATTTATTGCTTCCCAATTAGCTCATTTAGCTCTTATTTAGTTATAATACACCATTACTTGTAAAAGGCTTAAATAAATTATTATTATTATTATATATTAATTACAGAAATATGGTAACAAGTTGCTTTTGGAACCCGAACGGCGCTGTACTTGTGCACTTATATTGGCATCAATATTGTGTAATCTGTAACTGACATTATTTCCATTTCTTCCACTAAGTTCAAATAACAATTCCATCACTCTTGTTATAATTATTAAATACAAAGTTCGAACACTAAAGGTGGCGGTTCGCGCCGCGACCGAGACAGGAGACAGAGACCAGAGACCGCGACAAGTGTCTCGGTCTCTTCGGCATGTACTGTAGGTCGAGACTCCGAAGATCGCGACAATGTCGCGGAGCGACCGCTCAGTTCAAGAGAGTCTGTCGATGAAGTCAGTGGTGTTTTATGTCGTGATGGAAAACCAAGTAATGAAGCTGCTATTGGAGGAAGAAGAAAGAGAAATTCCTTCGATCCGGCGGGATTCGAACCAACGTCTTCAGCATTCCAGGACAACGCTCTCGCAACTGAGCTACGGACCGTACTAGCAGACCTTACGAATTTTTGTTGTGCTTGTTGCAGATGTTTGTTTTTGCCTTTTTTACGACTTTTCTGCCGTAGTGCCATCTGTGACAAATCTATGAAAAATTTTCAATCATTCGTTGCAAAAGAAATCGTAATTTTGTGTTTTTTTTAAAGCAAAGCAAAACCTTATAACTAATAACGAGCTAGCCTTTTTACAAGACTAAACTTAAATAAGCAATTTTATATTAACGTAACATCGGTGTTTTGTGGAAAGGACGAAAGCGCCATTTCGAAAACTTTTTCAGTGGTTAAATTTCAAATTATTTTTACAATTTGATATTTAACGTGTAAGCTGGAATTCCTTTAACACTTTTCTGTTGAATGCGTAAAATGGCTCCCAGAACTGAATGGTCGGCTAGAGGGTTACGTACATTAGGGCATCGACTGTATCTAAACATTATGTGTCGCTTATACTTATAATATTCTCAATTATATTTTTTTCCTTCTTTTACAACAAAGTTCCAAAGCACAATTGAACTTTTGCTCCAAAAACGGTACGGTATTTAAAGTTTCTAAAGAAAAAGTGATTGTCTTTATTGTAATACTTATAAAAACAGCCCGATGTTGCCACAAGAACAATGTACAACATAGGTTTATTTGTTAGTAAAAATTTGTTAAAGGCTATTCTCTAGTTACAAAACAGTCTTAAAAGGCAATAAGAATTGGAAACCGTACAACTACGGCTTTGTGCAAGTAATAATGTTACTACATTGATTTTCACTTTCAATAGGTTTTAGTGTACTTAGTTCCATAGATTTAAGTGTTTTGTTTTTAAATGGCCTTTATTTGAAATATAAACTTATGTAAATTAGTCTGCCCGGCATTGGAATACATATCTTTGAAAAAAAAGGCAATTGTTACGTGGTTATCGAGTCATATGCAGGAAATAGTTTACAAATGGGCAATGGGTTAAAACCCAATCAACCAGGTCCAGATTTTAGCCGGGTTTTAACCAATTTCTGCCCAAAGTCGTAATCAGAAACATTATACGCGTAAAATAATGAGAAATTTGGTATAATTCCTATATTATTCCTATATTATTAGAAATTTCGATGTAAAAATTTTTTTTAGACGAATAAGAAGGCAACGCCACACAATACCCACTTTACAATCCTGTGGACTATCACTTACTACTGGGGATGCACGTTACGATAACATTTTTATAAAAATCGATTCAATTCTATAGCGTTTTTTTGTAACGATTCATTTCAAACAAATCGATTTAATAGAAACGCAATATATTATGTTTATTGCTATATATAGCAATAAACATTTTGTAATAATATCATTACATTTAAACAAAACTCGATTTACAAATATGTAGTTGTAAATAGTTTTTGCCCTCGATTTTAGGCGTTAATGTGTTTTAGCTTGGTGAAAAACCGGCGTTAATAAAACTCCGGGTTATAACACAAGGCCCATCTCAGAGCAGAACAAATATTTTAAAAGTAACATGGGCTGTTTTTTTTTTTAAATAATAGTATTAAGTGACGGGACGAACAAGCGTTCGCCTTATGGTAAGCTACACGCTGGTCCATAACAGTTGCAATGCCGCTCAGAACTTTAATTCGAAAAGTTCTGAGGGCACTGCCACTGGGCCCGTCACCCTGAGACATAAGTTGACAAGTCCCATGCCTGTAATTTCGCCAGCACGCTTACCCTTCAAAACCGGAACAAAGTAATGCTGACATAACTGCGTGGCAGCAGAAATAGGTAAACTGGCAGTACTACTCTGGACGAACTGTTTCACAAGGAGCTCTACTACTACTAAATTTTGAACATTGAAACCTTAGTTAGTTATAAAATAATGGTATAATTATAGATTGTCATATAAAATTATTTCTAGTAATTCTGTTTTTGTGCCTACTCAACAAGTTCACTTTAATGGAGGTTTACGAATTTTGCCGATGTCATTGTCTGTGTTCGGCAAAAAAGAATCAAGACAAATACTCGATGGGCGACACGAGAATCATAAAAAAGGAAGTTAAAGTGTGCCCATGAATGTTGAACCATGAATGTCAACATGGCAGTTTAATTGCTGCACTTAAGTGCGTAGACACACGAGCTGCATTAATATCGGCATGCGAATTCAACTAGCACTTGACAGTCGCGTCAACTTCACCCAAACTGCTTTTCAATTGCATTCCGACAGCTTTTTGCGATGCAATGGGAATGCAGCTCATGTAACTAGACCTTAATAAATTTATGCAGGTAAGTGAGCAGTAAATTTATGAAAATGTATGCGTTGACACTGCTATAATGCGTTCTTATATAATTATCGGACTTTACCCATGATATTTATAAAGAATGTAATATTTTCCAATATTATTATTGTATAGTTATACCATGGACCATAGATTCCCAAACTTTTTGGCTCCCGCCCAGTAGGCGAGATAAAAATATTTCAATGCACACCACTACAAAAAGCAATTGAAAACACGTATTTTTTTATTAACTTAACACAAAAATCATAAGGAAATGTACATAGTGTAGTTTATATAGACAATTCAAGGTTTTTTTTTCCAATGTGATAGTATCTCCTGTACAGCATCAATGCCCCTAATTGCTTCCGAGGCCCATACCTCCTTCTACCACCACTTTAGGAAACTATGCCATGAACCAATAACTCAAATGGTCTGCTAATCTAAATACTACAGGTCACGTTCAAATTAGCCGCTGCGGCACTGTTAGACGCGCTGCAGAAGCGCTGCAGCCGCGAGGCGGTCACGTTTGCAGTCACGGTTAGTGAGATATACATCTTAGTATTACAAATTAACCACAATGGATGAAAATCGAATTTAAGAATTTATAGATAATTTAAAACAACACCCTGCAATATGGGATAGCAGTTCCGCCAGTTATTCCAATCGACTGGACAAAAGACGCACGGGAAAATGTATATGTAAAATTTGTTGACAATTTTGAAACTGAAATTACAACTGAAAAAAACATAGCAGGTAAGTAATTTTTAATACCTAAATGCGAAGTGTGTGCCCCAAGAACTAGGTAAAAGTAGTATTTCGTCGTCAGAATCCATCGCGTAACTGAGTCGAAAGATAAAACATTAAAAATTTGGTCGCACTTCAGCAGCGCGACTGTCGCGCGGCTGCACCGCTTCTAACACCGGCTAATTTTAACGCGCCCTATCTCTGAAAAAGGTCAAAATTCCTTCTTATATCAGATGACCTGGAAGAAGTTTATATTATGTAAATGGCCACGGATACCAATTAATTCCTCTTTAATATGAAGTATAAGAAGTTATTGAAATATTGATCATGATCCAAGATTATTTTCTGAACTTTGAAAGTGTACTTGTAAATAGATAGAAATGTGTGTTACAAACTGATTTGTAAATTATCTCTTCCTAATACGGGTAGATGGGGCTAATCCTAAAAAAAACTAGATCGGGTTGAGACTATGATTGGAAGATACCGCACGCTAACACTTTGTTATGTTTCTAACAATATACAACGTGTCGTACAATGATCCGTTGTTTCGTATACGCACGAATTATAATAAGGTCAGCGCTGAGGTAGATATATTCCACCAATCTTTAAAATCATTTATAGCGTCTATTAGGTCTCAAAACTAGGTCCAAGATGCGTTCATTTTGTTTATTTTTTGTAGATTTTTAATTTATGGATTGCTCAAACTTCTCTTTTTTTTCTTTTAATTTTATAAATTGCAATTTCATTTTTAAATAGAATATTTAACTAAATCTATTTCATTTCATTGTTGTGCACAATTGTCATCTGTTCCAAGCTAAAGAATGTTGTAATATTAAATTAATATTAAGTAATGTACGGACAACGGCACATCAGACTACACATTTTTGTTCGAAAATCACCTCCAGTGCAACGTAACAAGATATGTCAATGTGTAGCTTGATGTGCTGTGTTTAAATAAAACAAAAGAGTAGCCGGCACTATCCACAAAAATCTGTGCAATTAGCGCCATCTAGTTGATTTGTTTGTTATCACTAGAAATTAAAGCAGCTTTAATAAATTGCTGCTTGTGAATGTAAAACAAATTAGTTACATAGAAATAGCTATTTGCTGTGCCAAATAGCTATTTTTATGTAACTAACACATATTTTTAGATAAAATATTTACATATATTTACAAACATATATTTAGATAGATACCGCAAGTACAGCAATTTGTATGAAAACCAAGCGTACCTCATTTTTTGTACCCACTATGACGTCACAAGAACTATTTAGTGATGGAAACCTCCTTCCGCTCGTTCTAAATCGATTGATGGACGGAATACGCGTGTTCCATTCAATTAAACGATTCTTAATATAATAATTTTTATTCAAATATTTGTTGATTACAAGTAGCCGTAATATTAATATATAATATAAAATAATACTAGAATAAGATAGTTAAGTCATTTATTTTAGTTGTTTTTAAAAAATGTTGATTACTTAAACAAAATTTAGACTTTAATTTTTAATCGACTTCAAATATTAAAAATTATTGTCCTTCCAATAAAATGAGCTTATTATATATAACATCTTTTCGTAATAGAAGATCTTATTAAAAACGCACGTCAATATATGAACTTGCGACTGCCTTAATTAATTTTACTAGATTGTTTTCTGTTGGTAATTGATCAAATTGATGAATGGTAAGACAAATGAAAATGTTACTGCTGACAAAATATGGTAATTAATATCTTATTAATCAGAAGAGGTTTACTTAATGACGGCCTCGTGTGAAATTTTTGTGATTTGTTTATTATGTCTCGGATTTCTAACTTTGCTACTCTGCGTATTTGGATAGCATCTTAGGTAGGAAAAACTAGACTACTGCAGTCTAGGCTCTACTCTATGAGTAGAAATGCTGGCCGAATGAATATAGGTTTGTGTTTGGAATGTATTTAAAAAAATAGGATAGAAAAAAAAACATCTTGGGAGTTCTAGAAGAAGCTTCCATGAATCAATATGTAAAATACGTAATAAATATCTATTTACGAAGATAATTCCAGTTTTATATTCAAAAGTATCTCTCGCAACGCTACCTGAGCTACGTCCTATGCTATAAATGGTGGAAGCGCTTCAAAATGGTATACAATCGCCCGAAGTAAAAAATTCCGATGTGAAATTTTTTTTATATTTTAGTTTTGAAAAATCTCTGAAGAAGGAAGAAGAAGAGTTTCCTTCTTCCTAATATAAGATCGTAATTTATATTTTATTTTTGTGTTTGAACTTGCTATGTGTCTTTGTGCTCGTGAAAAGGGGCAAAGTAGAAAACTATAAAATGAATTGTACGCCGGTACAGAAATTTACGGGCTTGAATGGTGTAGATCAATGGACCAGTTTGAGGCAATTAGCGTAATAAATAACTGGTCAGATGGGCAAAAAGGATATGTAACTGCGACGTATCTGGAAGGGCCAGCTCTGCAATCATATAAAACCCATTTTCATCAATCAAACTTAGAACGACAGAGTATCGAGTTACCGATGTGTATTTCCAAGGAATACTCTCAGTCTTGGCAAGCACGAGGAGATCCCTCACTTGTTGGTGGACCCATCTCTGCTTATTCAGATTATCAAACGCCACAGACTCCGGTCACGACCGTCGTTCCATTTGACGTGCAGCGAAATACGCCACGCGGAATGTACAATTTGAGACCTCGGCAAGTATATTCGCAAGTACAAGGACATGGTTCTTCGACAGGATACCCCCTACGTCGATTTTATCAACGCGGAGCTGCTTATTCAAGAGGCGATCATCCATATGCACCGCCACGCCGATAGGTAGCCGGGATGGTCGGACGTGGAACGCGAAACCGGCGTGCTTAAAACAAAAATTGTGTATAGTTGATAATTGTGATGTAGATTGCGATGCCTTGGTGGATACTAGTGCTTCCGTTTAAGTAATTTCTCACTTTTTTTGCAGATAAATTACATTTGCAGATTGAGAAAACGCCGAATTTTGCTTTGCGTACGGTGGGTGGAACGCCAGTAATAGTGCAGTGAATGTAACGAGAAAAACATTTTAATTATTATTGTTATTAATAATAGTAAAAATAAATTTCTCCATGTACACAACATGAGGGAACTATCAGTGTACGAAGCCAAAAGAAAAGTAACGCAAGAATTACTAAACATGACCCATACGGAGTCCGAAACAATGCTGATACCTAAAACGTTACAGAGACGCTTAACTAGCAATGAAAATTCGAAAACGCACACGTACACACACGCACGAACATACAGTTTTTTTATAATACTAAGTGACGGAACGAACAAGTCGTGCGCCTGGTGGTAAGGAACACGCATATCCAAAGCAGTTGCAGTGCCACTGAGAGCGTTAAATCACAAAGATCTGAGGGACACTGCGCCCGTTATCTGAGACATAAGTTGATGAGTCGCATGTGCCTGTAATTTCACCAGCACCCATTACCCTTTAAAACCGCAACGCAATAATGTTCACATTACTGCTTGGCGGTAGAAATAGGTAAAGTGGTAGTACTTCCCTCGACTCTTTTACAAGGAGCTCTACTAACTACTATTAAAAATCGTGTCTAAAAAAATACAAAATCTGTCTTCACGTCTGTCACTGGCCTATTCAAATTTAGTGGTAACAGTCAATCACAAAATGTATAACACTTACGTCTACGACGGATTACGTATAAAGCATAGATAAATCATACCGCGACAGCAAACGAGACTGTATACATGAGTCTTTGTATGAATGGCCAATTTTTTTTTTTTTTACTTCTTGCGGTGAATGCTTTAGAACCATTGACTTTAGAACCTATGCACAGGGGGTATTTTATACGCGCCGGAGACGCGCTGTTTGCGCATTTTGAGAAAGTAGACAAGAGATAGTTTTAATTGTAGTTTTGTTAGTTAATTTCAGTAAATTTTTTAAATGAAACTTCATGAAATTCTAAGTGTAAACTCCAATGGAGTATATGTATAAGCTTCTTGCTCGCAAGGCAATGTTTGCTTAATAACTACAAGTAAGTATTAAAAACACGCATGGGTGAAGTAGAGAAGGTAAGTAAGGGAGTCCCTACACTTATGTGCGAGCAAAAACGTTATGCAATAAAGTAGATAAAACGAAAAAAACAGTGAGTTTCAAATATGTCCAGTCTCTTATGACATTGACATAAAACATTTATGCGTCGGTGAATGTAATGGCTCCCTAAGTAAGCACCATAACCGATAAGAATTAACATATCTTAACAATGCAAGTAGAGTTTCCAGAAATGTTCTTACGTTTCGAAATTATGCATAAAATATCATTGATTTTTTACATAAAAGCAAGCCAGTAATCTATATTACAGTACTATTAACACTCCGGTCCAGTGCACATATCAGATCAAATATAACTGTGAATTCATGAAGTTAAGACACAAAATGCGTTGTAAAATTTAAATAAATATATTCATCTATTAATACAAAATCGTGATAAATCGTACCTTTGTTGTAATAAAGCTACATCTGCAAAATGACAACTTTTCAATAGAAAGGTCTAAATATACAACGAACGAAATTAGTCCGTAACTTTTTTATGCTAAAATGGGAGAGTTATGAAATTTCACATAATACATAATTTGTTTCATGTAGTTCGTAATACTTTTATGACTTTCATGTGATAAAAGCACTTCTGACGTGTCATAAATATTAAATTAATAAATAAATATTAGACAACATCACATACGTTGCTCTGATTCCAAAGTAATTAGCAATAGTACTTGTGTTATGGAAATCGGAAACAACGACTGTACCACAAACACCCACACCCGAGACAATATAGAAAATTTAGTTTTTCTACCAAGTGATCACACGATCACTTACGACAAAAATTATCACACGTGGCTTTATTACACGTAGCAAGGGTGCGAAATGTAATCTTTATGTAGTTTGTGACGCGACGGAAGTATCGTAACGTAAACAGGAACGGAAACAGATGTTAAAGGTAAATCTTAGCGAAAACGGAAGCGGAAGTATAAATTCTATAAAATATCCACGAAATTGTTGAAATCAGATCAAAGAAACAATCAAATTGTAACACAATAAAACTGTTAAAAAAACACGCGCTCTGCCGCCAAGCAAGTCGCGCTGGCGCCTGATGCTTCGCCAACGTTGTAAACTTCCGATTAAAATTCCGTTATAAAAGTTGCAAAAGCAGAAACGGAAACAGATGTGAAAAAGCGTGTGGAACTTCCGCAGTTGCGGAAGCAGAAGGTATGTTGCATCACTAGTTATTGTACAGGCAGTAAATAATCCGTAACGCTCCGTAGTACTGTATAATATTATTGTCCGTAACCGAACAATCGAACATATACATATGACGTCATGCGAACTAGTAATGATAACAGGCTTACGTGAAGAAACAACTTCCTATTATCTAATAATACCTTACCTACCCTGTTACCACACTGTAATGTTTACTTTGCCCATTATTACCATATTGAATGTCTTAAGGAAAGAACTAGTTACTACCTCATTGTTGCGAAGCGGTAGTTTTCTGTCTGGACTAAAATTAGATAGTACCCTGGCAAATAATCTTCTATTACAACCGCAATTGACTACATTCTGACCTCCTTATCATAACTAACGCATTTCCATTTCGCTAACTTTCGAGATATTGGCACCTAATTTTTTTTTGGTAAATAAATAAAATAAAAAATAAAGTGAAAATGCTTTACTTGCTCTTTTTTTATGTGTGACTAAGTGACGGGACGACCAAGTCGTGCGTCTGGTGGTAAGTTGTCAAATCCTAAGTGCCTGTAATAAAATATGGTCACATTACTGCTTGGCGGCAGAAATAAGTAAGGTGGCAGTACTGCCTTGGACGAACCCTTTCACAAGGTGCTCTACTGCTACTAATCATCTACTGTTAATTACATATCCATCATTAAATTTAGCATTACATTCTTAATTTTTAATCTAATTTAAATTAACTAAATAATTTGGCATTAACTTGCAAGATAGACAAAATTCGACTTTGCGTGCTGGTAATTGCCGGTGTCAACATAAGAAATTAAACTTTGCCTAAATCACGTATATTATTTATCTTTGCAAACAAAATGCCCTTCACCGATGAATAGTTAGGGTCATTATAAGCAAAACACATGTCAAAGATACGGGAGCTGGTCTTGCTCACTCATCAATAGCCCGAACCCTATTGATACAGTCCGTTACACTGATCGAAATACATTATTCGCCGAGGTCTACCTCTCCCAACGCCTCCACCCACTTTCACTCTATAAATTTGTGCCGTCAATCTACCAATATTCATTCTACATGACCTACTCATCGATGCATCTCAATCTCTATCCTGGTCACTACATCACATTCATCCATAACGCTCTCTTACTAATAATATATATATACTATTACTGGGCATTCTGTCTTTACCAATAATTAATACCTTTTCATAATCTAACATCCTATTATTGAAATAAGTTATTTGGAAATTGCGCGCATGTAGCGTAAATTTGAAATTTTTTTGGTAAATTAAAAATAACATGTTTAAATTAATAACTGTGTGGGTAGTGCGTAGCTTGCATTAATAATAGACATAACTGATTGATGACTTTACCATCTCAGTCAACCGTGGCCGTGAGGCCTGCAAAGAGTGCAGCGCATTGGTTTGTTTGAAAAAACAAATATAGGTGCTTTATTTTACATTATTTAATTATTTATATTTGCCTTTAGATGATAATTTTCCACGTATATATATATATATTCTATTCAAGATGTGCAATTTGGCCATCCTTTTTCGCGCTTACGCAACAGGTGGACTTAAAGAGGCGAGTTTTCACACCTCAAGAGTGTTTCTGTACATTTGTTTAATAATGTACGAGAAATAATTACAAGCATAATGCATAATTGTTGTCACTTTTGATGACTTATCACGATAACTATAGTGTATAGGAAATTATTTTTTTCCATCCTATAAGAGGAAATGAAACTATTTTTTTTATCTATATCGCGTGACCGTGACCATGAGACATGATGGTTTGTTTGAAAAAAAAAAAACGACTATGCGTGATTTAGATCCTAAAAAATAGTTTCGTTTCTTGTGTGAACAATCACGAAAACCTATTCAACTGTAACGTAGTTTAGTAATAAAAACCATTTATGTGTGATAATATTATCTAAATAAGCAATACCTATATACATATATAATAAATATACCACAAGAAAATTACAAAACTGTATTAGTCAGTAAAGCGCTTCAAAAGTTGCTGCATACAAATTCCTTTGTAAACCAATCAAAGAATCAAGATTACTATTGTTGTGCAATAATGTTCAACAAAATGCAATAATCAGACGTCGGCACAACCATCCTATCAGATTGCATTACTATCCGCTATTCTCTAGGCACAGCACAGCAGCCAGTGAATGGTAGATAACAAGGAAATTACAGCCCTGTACTGTACAGAGCCGTATCGTTGTTTTTAATCTTCTGGGTTCTGGTTTGTGCTGTAACTTGTACAGGTCCGTTGCAAGGGACTTACATATTTATGGTTCCGATAACCGTAAAATGTACCCGATTTTTTTAATACCAGGTAACAGGACGAATAGGGCATGCGCCTGGTGTTAAGTATCACGCACGCCTATTCACAGCCGTTCTCTGCCTCTCTTTCCTTGGGTCTTCCTTTCTATGATGTTTTAAAGAAAACTATTGTGACGTATCAAACACCCGAACATCGTTCCACTTCGTTTCTCTACTGTCTTTTTTTATGAGACCAAGCGACGGGACGATCAAGTCGCGCCTGATGGTAAGCGACACGCCTACCCATGACTGTTGCAGTGCCACTCAGAGCTTTAAATTGCAAAGATTTGTGGGGCACTGCCACTGCACCCGTCACCGTGAGACATAAGTTGACAAGCCCCATATGTATGTAATTTCACCAGCACCCTTACCCTTCAAAACCAAAACTTAGTAATGGTCACATTACTGCTTGACGGCAGAAAAAGAATCATCACGTCATGGTTTCCAGAAATTATTTGGACGTACATATATTACATGTACGTTCAAGGTATATGAGAAACACATAACCCTATGTAACAATATATTGCGATATTATATTTATCAATTACTGTCAAGGTTAATATTAATCTATAGTATGAATAATACTTAGATGTCCAAAATTTAAACAAAGGAGATAACCGAAAAAAAATTAAACGGTAGTTTCCTATTTTTGCCGTTAATAAACGTTTAGAAGTCCTTTCAAGCTGTAATCTGATAAAAGTTAGATAAATTCATATTTTACAATACCTACATATTTTTACTTAACTTCGTACGATACAATTAATATACGAAAAGAAAGATTAGTTTAATGTCGAAAATGATTTTTTGACATTGGTAACACAATCGTGATCAAAAACATTTTTTGTGTCGCCATTTTGTCGTGTCAGAAGTCATTCGAATTTCGTTTCTCGAAATCAAATGTTTTCTCGTCTCCGTAATAAGTTTGTTAAATTAAGTTTTTGTTTTATGTTAACAGTTTGTAATAGACAATTAAAATTGTAGAATATGAGAACTCCTCTTTTTCCAATCTCGGTAAAAATAGAACACCTGCATTCACACTGACAATGACACATTTTGGACATCTAATTAATTTCATACTATAGTGACAGAATTTCTGATTACCAAATTTACAGAATACGTTTTGTAGAATCGGTAGCAAATTTCCTTTCGCTAATCCTGGCGAAACTTCGCAGAGAAAGTTGAAAGCATCACCGGTTAGGGTAGACCAGTTACCCCGGTAGTTAAGGCCGGTCACGATACAGCGTCGTGGGAATAGTTTACTTAATGTCTATTTGTCTATCGGTGGACTGCGAAAATTGCTGCACGACGTTTGTTACGAAATTGTGAGGTGATGAAAGCGGACATTACAGGACAGGCATACAATACATCTTGTGATCTTGAAAATCAGTCTGTCTCTCAAGCAAGGGGTCGTGGGTTCGAATCCAGACTTACACCTCTGAGTTTTCGGAATTTATATGCGAAATGTAATTTTGAAATTTACCATGAGCTTTTCGGTGAAGGGAAACCTGCACACTTAAAGTAATTTAATGATGTGTGTAAAGTTTCTAACTGTTAAGTGTGTAACTGCCTCCGTGGCCGAACGGTTACCATACCGGGGCTGCCACGCAGAGGTCCCAGGTTCGATTTCCGGGTCGGTAGAAATATTTATATGGCATACTATCTCGTGAGTTTGGGTGTAATTTGTGGTTGTCTGTGTATGTGTCCATAGCAACCGCGACACAGGCTATCCCTAGTGCGGGGCTATGTTGAGTGTACGCGTTTCTATGTCGAGTGTGTTAACACGCATTGGGCCCACGTAGGAACTACAGCCCAAACCCCCTCATTAGGAAGGAGGCCTGTGTCCAGCAATGGGACTATATATACAGGGTAACTATTATTATTTATTATTATGTGCATTAGTTTCAGTGTATGAAAAAAACTAAGTATGTTTCTTAGAACCGATTATGACGATTATTTTTATTATGGGTAATATTGTGTGTCTGTAAATAGAGAATCTTAATGGCAGCAGTCCTTTACGTAAGCCCTAGTGTCTCATGCACATTTGCCTAGATTCATGGTTGACTCCATCCTTATTTAGATTTTATATTGCTTTATTACTATATTAATATACTATTATTACTATATATTAATATACTAGTCATAATTATCACTAAAACTTACTAACATCTTACTAATGTGTAAGAAGTTTTATTCTCGGTATTAATAGAGATGGTAGGTCAAATGCTTTTGAGTGATATTTTTCTATTTATTAACTACTTTATAATCAAAAGCTGTAAAGTCAGTCTGTATTGATAACTTTTTTATAAAAAAAGCCGACCTCAAAAGTTCGTGGAATTACATAAATTTGCCAAGTTTTATTGAAATCGGTTACCGGAAAGTGTGCGAAAATGGGTTCATCCCCTAATTTGTCTCCCTTAGAGGTGGACTATATTCTTGAAATTTAAATGGGGCCAATACTGACCAATACTCTTTCCACCAAAAAAAATTATAATCTTCGAAATCGGTTCCCAAATGCCATAGTAATCGAGTAGCATACATAAAAAAATACAGTCGAATTAAGTACCTCCTAAGCTAAGCTGGCGGAAAGAATAAAAAGTAATAAAAGTAAGTCAGTAAAGTAAAATCTAAATGTAACTAAACGCATTGTTGTGTCATTCATGTGACACACACACACACACACACACACGCACACACGCACACGCACACGCACGCACACGCACGCACACACACACACGCGCACACACACACACACACACACACACACACACACACACACATACACACACACACACACACACACACACACACACTTTTCTATATTGTCTCGAGTGTTTGTGGTCGTTTTTTTCCAATTTCCATAAAATAAGTGCTTTAGTTACTTACTTTAGGATCAGTATTAAGAACTACATGAAACAAATTGTGTAGTATGTGAAATTTCATAATTCTCCCATTAGCATAAAATTTATTATTATTTATTTTGCGGTACCAACAGATTTCAGTAGCAGAAGAGCTCCTTGTGAAAGAGTTCGTCCAGGGAAGTACTATCACCTTACCTATTTCTGCCACCAAACAGTAATGTGAGCATTACTGCGTTCCGGTTTAGAAGGGTAAAGGTACTGGTGATATTACAGGCACATGGGACTTGTCAACCTACGTCTCAGGGTGAAGGGGGCAATGGTAGTTCCCCTAAGATCTTTGTGATTTAAAGTTCTAAATGGCACTATAACTGTTACGGGGAGGCGTACACTTACCACCAGGCGCACCACTTGTTCGTTCCATCACTTGGTGCTATAAAAAAAAGATTTGCTCGATTTTTTGACAATTGCCTCGTGTTAATCTACAATGAATACCATGTCGATCGTCGCGTTTCCGTTATATTTACTAGATTTTGTCTGATTACTCATGTTAACCGGCAAAAAATATACTCATTTACTCATTTTGTCTCACGTCGCACCTTAAGAAGACTTTGACATTTTTCTAGCGAATTTATTTATCTTTATCGCTCAAGAAAGGTCGCTGCATCCAAATAACTTTCGACAAACTGACGTGTACACTTTACGGAAACGAGAACGAATAAAATACGGTACGGTAATTTTAGAAGGTTGTTTTATTATTAAATTACCGAGCATTTCAATCTTCGACCTTGGTGACTTGAAACGTTACTCACAGACAATCGAAACTAAAAATTTTCTTCAACTTGTTTGCATATTCCAGTCTTCAAGTTTATTGTATTGTTGACTTACTCCGAAGATTTTCTTAATAATTACAACCATTTATGTTAAAAAAATAACAACCTCAAAAGTATGCTCATCCGCTGTGTTTTTTTTATGATAATAATTGTCGGGACGAGCAAGTCAAGCGCCACGCCTGTCCATAACAGTTACAGTGCCAGTCAGAGCTTTAAATAGCAAAGATCTGAGGGGCACTGCCACTGCGGCCGTCATCCTGAGACATAACTTGACAAGTCCCATGTGCGTGTAATTTCACCGGCACCCTTAAACCTACCATGGTCTCCTCAACTTTAACTAAAACGTGTATGGAAGTCCTCGTCAAAACGAGTCACATGAGCCCAAAGACAAGGTGTCTCCTGTACAGTATATGTTCACTGTTGAGGAGTTGCTCTCATCTGTCTGCCATTTCCATAATCAGAACAGCTCTAGGTTGCCATTTTATTATTCACCGGAATTACATTCATATGCCAAGTTTCCTTGAAATCGTTTAACGGACAGTGGGTGAAATTCAATAATCGGATTCCCCTAATTTGCGACCCTTAAAGGTAGAATATGTACTTAAAATTTTAACGGGATTACTATTGACGTACCCCTTTTCCGCGCAACATACACATAAAAAATACTTTCAATTTGAGAACTTCCTACTTTTGTGAAGTCGATTTGAAAGCAACTTTAAAGATATATTATATCATTAATGACAACAAAATGGTAGTTTGTTTATGACCATGTTAATTCATGTTAATGATGGATGCTGGTGAAATTACAAAGGTACATGGAACTTGTCAATTTGTACCTTAGGATGACAGGCGCAGTGGCAGTGCGTCTGTGATCTTTGCAATTTAAAGCTCTGTGTGCACTGCAACTGTCATGAATAGGCATGTCGCTTACCACCAGTAGGGCTAGCACGCTAAGGCGCGCATATAAATACCCGTCGCTTCATATAATGAAAAAAAAAACGAGAATAATAAGTATGTCCTTTAGCTTTAGTCTCAACGGACAAATACTCTAAGCCTCAAATGATCGATCTCTGATTCATAATATCGTAAAAACCAGCAATAATCGTTTTATATTGGATAAATTACGAAACATGAAATACGGTTATCAATGATTGAACGATTAGACTAAAAAAAAAGATAACGTGATGATCGTACATCTTAATTATGCCTTTGTTTCATTACATGTTATAATAGCAAATTGTTCAGAAACCAGCAAACCGTAATACGATAGCAAACGTTTGGACACAACTGTATAGCAATTATGCAGGACCATTTATTGCAAAATACTAGCAACCTCCTACTACTATATTACTATCATCTTAGACAACAACTTTTGTTGCAGGACTTTAATTCATTCATCAGATTTTACTTTCGTACAAAAGTAAAAAATATTTAAACAGATCGCTCTGAAGATCTGGTGATAACTCTGGGCGGTTGCAAAAGAAAACACCCAGCACCAAACATCTTTTTTCTACTCCTGTACTTTAATCCGTTATAAACCATCCAGTCAGGATTTGTGTATGGTTTAAAGCACTCGAAATCTTACTCAAGTCCCTTCCATTAGTGTCGTATTTGTAGTGCTTGAAATCATATTCAGATCCTGACTTGAGCATTGAGTAGAGTTCTGGAATACGACTCTTAGTTCTGAACCAAAATTCTATTATCTATGATACTCTTTACTGAACTGAAAACAATCATTATAGTTCTGTAACTACTGTAGTGTCTGTAGTTTCAAGAAATGAACGTCGTATATCATATAATATCAAATATGACGCTACCAAAACGCTTTACCAGATTGGTTAAAATATAAGCGTTACTTGGCCAATCAAGGATACTTCTATTTCATCTCTTTAGTTTTTTCTTTTGTAGCGTTTATTTGGCTCCCGTTTGAGTTTGCTGTCGTGGATTGTTAAAATAATCCTTAAATATTGGTTGTTTCATTTTTTAAGTTACACGTAGTAAATGCATTATATGCAATCATTACATAATTACGTCTTAAAATCTCGTACCTATTACCTAGGCCACTCGACAAAGCCTTGTGGCCTAAACACGGCACTTGAATTTAAGAACCGTCATTATGCAATGATTGCGTAAAATATTGTACGCGTAAGGCGTAGCCAAAAATATGGATCTAAAAAGTGTCAGGTAGCACAACAAAAACGTAAAATTTCATTTTTGATAAATTTGTTGTTTTATTAAAAGTCATGGTAAAAAAATGCTTGTTTATGATGTAATATAGTAGTGTAGTAATATAGTCTCGCGAAGTTGTTAATATCTTTCAAATGATCTTGCTTATTGAATCAATCAAGAAAGGTATTATCAAAACATTACAAGGACAAACATATCCACACCTTAAAATGAACATTACTCCAACTTTATTTTTTGGTTGTTTTCTGTTATTTTTGTAAACAGCCGTATTTATTTACTAATATTATGCTCCTCGAATTTTGTGAAAAAAAATAAAAGAACGAAAAACAACAAAAATAAGAAACAAAACGAATTTTGTGAAAAAACAACAACAAAATAAAAACAGGTCTAAAAATTAAGTTGGCGTAGCGTTCATTGGAGGCATCGATGTAGACACACAACATAAATAATGACACCGAAGTAAATACTAGATGTTGATTGTTTTTAAACATTACATACCTACATATCAATTAGTTTCGAGTAAACAGACACAAAACCAGAGTTCCAATAAACAGATTACACACTCCCGGACACATAATTCGAACCATCGAGCATTTTTATTCTTAAAGGCCTTGAACACAAAAATATTGTTACCATTGAAGAAAAAGTATTCCCCGGTTTTACAAATTGAAATTTTCAACAAGGACTTGTGTACCAGTGTGTACCAGTTTCAAAATTGTATAAGTTAAGTTGATCAATGAAACATCGTTTAAGTTTCGGATCATATTTAATAATGAAAATGCAAAGCATGATTTGCTGTATCAATATTAAGGTTGGGCGTTTCAATGTCCGGTTCCCTGTGGCGCAGGGTTTTGTAGCTGTGATGAAAAATACACTCTTTGACATATGATTCGAGAAACCTAAACATTTCCAGAATTAAATGTTTTGAAAAATGTTGTATAGACCAAAAACGTTACTTCCACGTTTATTTTTTACTTTACAATATCAAGTGACGGGGCGAACAAGTCATGTGCCTGGTGTAAAGCTACATGCACGTCTATAACAGTTGCAGTGCGACTCAGATCTTTGAATCGCAAAGATCTAAGGAGCACTGCTACTGCACCTGTCACCCTGAGATATAAGTTGACAAGTCCCATGTGTCTGTAATTTTACCAGCACCCTTACCCTTCAGAACCGGAACGCAGTAATGCTCATATCACTGCTTGTCAAAAGTAAACCGGGAAATACTTCTCTGGACGAACTCTTTCACGACGAGCTCTACTGCAACTAAATAATGTCCTAGTTGAAAGTTTTCTGGAGTCTCGAGACTCGAGACTAATGTTTCCAGCCTCGGGAATATCGAAAATTTTGAGATTTAAGTTACTTAATTAAAAAGTATTTAAAATCTGTTGAACCAACCATCATTTTTTTTTTGTTCTAGTTACATGGACATGGCAACACTGTAGAGTGGAGTTTGATATAATTTGTGCAGATTGATGAACGGCAACAAAATCGTGCATTCTTACGTACCCACTATAAAAATTAAAAAATTACTTGTATAAATATTTGTATGTTATAATTTGAGTTAATAAAGAAATTAATTAAAATATCATGTTTTGACTGCCTATATACCAAGCCTCTAAGTATGGAAACCTACTTTGAAAGTCTCGAAAGTGTCGTTTATCCTTAGCTTATCGAGACTACGTGACTACTTGGCTCGGTATTTTTTCCGGGACGCGAAAATGCTGCAAGACTGACAGCCTTCTTATAAGCTATACATCAGGTCAATGTTACAATAATGGGTAGCCAAAACCATTAGAGCGATTACACACGGTGACTATTAGCAGCGACACAAACGCGCGTTTGTGAAATGTGCGATTACATTGCGACACTAGCGGTTTATAGGCGGTTGCATCGATGCAAACACGCAACTGCATCGATGCAGTGGCTTATGTAGAATCATTAAACGTGCATATCGGGTGTGTAAAGGTTTACTACAATAGCAACTGCGTCGCTACTGCATCAAGACTAAATCGCTGCAGACGCGGTACTAAAAGCCGCCGTGCTTAAGTCGCCGTCTTAGATAATCACCGACCAAGTTAGTAATATACGATTCATCATTAACTCTATTACAGCCTGCTGCTCAACATTTTCCTTGACAAACAAACCTTCACCTAAGTACGCTTTTGATTTTTTTAAGTATGCTAGTTTTCTCACAATGTTTTTCTTTATTGTCATTTGTCGTCTGAAAAAAAAAAGGTTTACAATCCCTGATTCTTCGCTTATGTTTTGTCTAATTCTAAAAAAACTAAGTATAACATGAAGTCAATTTTTCATAACAACAGTATGACTAACTGATTCGTGCATTGTGTATTAGTTAATCCATTCAAAACCATACACAATACCGGAGCCAAAGTCTAATACGCTCTCATAATATCTATTGTTTATATAATTGTCTTTTTTTTTTAAGTTTTTGTATTTCTTTACTAGCCAACATTAGATTCAGATCGATGGGTTCATAGTGGCAGTTGTCGCTGGCGATCTTGCACAATACTTATACATATATGAAGTTAGGGGCTGCAAGGGGCGTTTGCCGTACAAAATTATCAAATATTTTACTCGGGGTCCCAAGTCTGCTAATTTTCTTGAAACCACTGCATGGTCATTGTAATTCCATTGAGTCTCAAGTGAGATCAATTACTACAATATTTGCTAGTGTGCTAATATCTAGTTGGAATGGAAGTGTCAATGGAATGGAGTGATGGCATACTCGTACATTCATTCATACAATGACGGTCTATATTGCATTACTAAAACTACCATGGAAATTACTATAATAATAATAATATTAATAACCAGCTAACAAGCCGAGAAGAATAAAGCAAATAATAATAACAACAATAACGCACACATTCAACATAGCCCCGCACTAGGGAAACTCTGTGTCGCGGGTGCCATGGACATACACATAGACAACCACAAATTACACACAAACTCACGAGAGAAATAAATGTAGGCCATATAAATATTACTCCTGGCCCAAGAATCGAACCTGGGATCTCTGCGTGGCAGTTAGTAGAAGTGCAATCTATTCTTTTTTTTAACCGACTTCAAAAAAAGGAGGACTTCGACTGTATGTTTCTTTTTTTATGTATGTTACGCGATAACTCTGGTATTTGTTAACCGATTTGCATGATTCTTTTTGTTGGAAAGAGGGTACCTCCATAGTGGTCCCATTTAATTTTAAAGAAAATCATTCACCTCTAAGGGTGGCTATTCACGCATGAATATTTATTTTTATAAAAAGCGCCTAAATTTTATTATAAGGAGCAATTATTTTAATGGTTGATTTTACTATTCTCCAATTCAAGGCGTTTTTCTCTCTCAATGTACTTTGAGTAGTGAGAACCGATTTTTATTATCTCCTGTGTCAAGTCCCGTATAGTGACGAACTAGGGGATGAATCCGGGTTTGCGCACTTTCCGGTAACCGATTTCAATAAAACTTGGTACACGTACTTTTGAGATCGGTTTTTTTAGTACTCTGTACTGAGATTATTTATATAACACCAAGTGACGGGTTATATAACAACAAGTCGTGGTGAGCGGCACGCCTGGCCATAACAATTGCAGTGCCACTCAGACTTTAAATAGCAAAGATCTTAATCTATTGTCACAGCGCCCGTCATCCTGAGACATAAGTTGACAAGTCCCATGTGTAATGCTCACATTACTGCTTGGCGGCAGAAATAGGTAAGGTGGCAGTACTTCATTGGACGAACTCTTTCACCAGGCGTTCTATTGCCACTAAACTCGCCATTAAAGAGCGGAATACCAAAATGCAATGGCAGTTGAATAGTAGCTCGATGGCTCGCCATTGATAAGTCATTACTCTCCTACCTTTTAGCAGAATACCAAACGTATAAAATCCTGCCATAGACACACAATTGCCTCTTAACTGCCTCCGTGGCCGAACGGTTACGCAGAGGTCCCAGGTTCGATTCCCGGGCCGGGAGAAATATTTGTATGCCCTACATTTATTTCTCTCGTGGCTTTGGGTGTAATTTGTGGTTGTCTATGTGTGTGTGCCCATGGCACCCGCGACACAGGGTTTCCCTAGTGTAGGGTTATGTTGAGTGTGTGCGTTATTATAACTAAGATAGTTTAAAATCAGATTAGGTTTAAATTCGACTTCGGGCCCGGGTCGCTAGCAATAATAACGACACTGCAAAGTCATGGTAGAGCTGCAGAAAAATACTGGCGCTGTACTTTTACGCACTGCACCCGCTATCATAAAATCTGACATATTCTGTGCTACAGACACACCGATATATAGCATGTTTATTTCACGCCTGACGGCGTTCTATCTGGTATGGGTTGTAAATAACTCGTTCATAATTTATTATTAATATTTGAGTGTGATCACTTTTTTGCTTTTTGAGTTAAACATTTGTTATACACAGTGTAGAATTAACACGATTAAATTATGTCAAATGTATGGTGATAATGTATGGTTCTACTTGTGAAAGTAAATAAACAACTCCGTTAGTTGTTATTTCGTAACCAAAGGTCATAGCGCGTGTTATCCCAATACAAAAGGCAAATAATGAGATTGAGAATCGTCCTTGAATCTTAAGTTTTGGACAACATCTCTTGTTTTTGCAGGAACGCCACGGAATACAAACCGGTTCTCGTAAATTCCTAATAAATCAACTGCCTATACTGCTAAGACTTCGTAACTTACACTAATAACAAGTATTTGTAATCAAAAAATCCGTTCCGACAGACGTTAAGTTTTGTAAGTTGCGTTTTAGTTTTTATTTTGCCGTTATCAGGGTTCTGAAAGATGGAAAACTTTTTAACCGATTTGTACTCAATGACGCTAAACTAAATTAGTCTGTTTAGGTTTCGCCAATATGCACTTTAGCCGGTTTTTGTTATACGGGTATTTACAAATTTGGCTCGCTGCAAGCAATATAAACTTAACCTTAACGCATTGCAATGATTTTTTAATGTTATTGATACTCGTATTATGGTTTGCAAGGGTTCCTTTTAATACAATTAAAAACCGGAATGCAGTAATGGTCACATTACTACTTGGCAGACAAACTCTTTCACAAAGAGCTCTACTGCTATCGGAGTGGTGAATGACATGACATACGTCCGACACGTTCCAAAGCGTCTGACGCTTAGACTATTTTTTTCCATCCTCTAAGGCTTAGACTATGGAAACTAAAGGACATGTTGATACGTTGACATGTATAAATCAGACGTTATATCTATACGATGCATTTCGACGTCGAAAACATAAACATGTTATTGTCTTTGTTTAACTATTACGTGCCGTCTTAAGCCAAAAGAGATAGCATTACATTGGTCTGTGTCAAACACGGGAATCGAAAATACGTAACGTCATCTTAAATGCCAACCGTGTCCATTTCGCAGTACATGAGGTACACGATACCGTTGTCAAAGGGAAGTACATCAAATGTCAAAACAAATGTTTTTCCAAATGTACTATTGAATTATTCGCATGTATTATAATTAAACTGGACAAAAATATTGACAGTGAGAATAATTAGGTATTATTAAAAATGCGACGCTGCAGCATTAGATTTGGGTTTAGAAAAAGTGCAAATCAATCGAATGTTACATTGCACAGGCATGTGTTATTTTTTTGTCAATAAATCACACAATAGCCCAAATATTTCATATAATTAGACTTATTTAAGTAGTTCATTTATAAATCTTGCCAAATTTTGCTTTTGTTACTTTAGATAGGCAATCTAGTTTGTTATATATAGTATTTTGATGATTGTTGTTAACGATTATTTTGAGATAGTGTTGATCTTGTAAGCATACATATTATCGATATTCTGTTATAAAAACAATTCACTACGAGGTTTTTATTGTTTTATTATTATTATTTTTATTATTTCAAGTTTTCCTACAAATGAAAAAAGGAAGAAAGAATGGTTGGAAATCATAGGACTGCCGAATATAAACGTTGGATCAAAGATCATCTTCATTTATTCGCTTTATTTTGAAGAGTCAAATTTTAACAGAACGTAACTAGATTACATGACAATGCTATTCCATCATCAGGTTTATCGGTAAATAATTTTATGTCCAATTTAGATTAAACAAGACTCATTTACTAGTTATTCTCAGTTCCTGAAAACAAAATTATCCACTCGTTTCTGATTTTTCCCAATGACAACTCTAACTATTAAAACATGATAATTTTTTTAAAGCCTGCAATATAATGACATGTTAGTCCAACGTTGCCGGGTAAAGGCCAATATTAACGTATAGACAGCCTATTTGCCTTGCCTTACCATCGTTCGGTTTAATAATAATATACTACTCGAGATTAAATTATTAGACTTGTGTTTGTTTAGGCATACTTTGGTTACAGTAAACCAATGAAACAAAAAAAAAACAGTTTCAACATTCAAGCCATACATTTGCAGGTCGATAATGACTTATCGATAGATTATGGTACAACACTAAAGAAATCCGTCATTTGTAAGTTTCAAATTTTGGTTATAAGCACGTTGATTCTGCAGTTAGGGCAGCTCGTTTCTTTAATTTTTTTCCATCCTCTAAGGCCTGACGTGACGTAAGTGACAGACTCTGCTTCGTCCATACTTCTCTGTGGCTTTGTTTTGTTATTCTCAAAAATTGCTTTACTTGTTTTTATGATTCTTTCACTTTCACTGATACAAGATGATAAAAAATCGTTTGTTGATAGAAAATTATTAAGACCACTCATACGAGACAGGCACAATTGACGAACAATGTGTAATAATTGATGAAGAAATAAACATTATTGTTCTTTGATTTACCAGTTAATTTAACGAATATCAGTAAAAATCAATAAATATCATTGTTGTAAAATGAATGAATATTAAACAGTTCATTATCTACAAGTACCCGGTGTTACAAACCAGTTCCAAGCCCTGATTAATACTGTACTTAAGTATTTGTTACACAGCAAGTTATTTTAAGATTCTAAAGTAATATTTTGGATTGGACAATTTTGTGAAGGACAATTATTATTAGTTCGGAGCTATATTTACTTTATACAACTGCCGATAGTAGATAGAATTGTTATTTATTACATTTAAGTAATCAAGTTATTTCTGAAGATCGAAACAGGTAACAGAGTTAGAAGTTTAAGCTTGTCCAAAATGTAATACGCATTGTATTGTAAACTCTTAAATCGGTAAAAGTATATTTTTACTTGTAGGACGTATAAGATCATTGCAGGGGAGTGACCGCAGATCTGCAAAACGAGTCTGGTTTTCAAAGTCATAGACGTGAACTCAATGTCAAATTTCAACACCGGCGAAGCGGTCTTGTTATGATTGACTGATTAGTGAAATAATCTATCGTGAACTCTGACAGACACCAAATTACTACACACCGAATTATTTTGTAATTGTAGAGCACTGCTTATAGCGCCGTCAGGTCAAAAAGGTAAGAAATAATTAAGAAACGCAGAACATATTATACTTAAACTGAAAAGTGATTCGTGTGAAAAATGAAACTCGTTGTACGATAACTTTTTAATTCCACATATAAACAAGCAGTGGAATGAAAGATAGAGATAGCTTAAGGCTAATCACCGGAGGAGAAGCGGGAAAAACTGTTATGCTAGATAAAATGGTCTAATGGTGTTTAACGTTGTTTAATGTATGTTTAACAGTAAATAACGGTTTTACAAAAAATTTACGATACACTTAAGGATATTTTGTAAGGAATGTACTAAATCGTTACACTATAGGACGTACATTATTCGATCATATAACCTCCGGAAAACAGGCTAAAATAAAAGTTGAAAACGAATGACTTAAGAATAAAATATCGAACTTGCCACGAAATTTAGATATTTCTCTTTAAGTACTACAGAGAACCTACTAAATTTCGTATTTCACCTGAAGTCCTATAGTTATTAAGTTCACATTTCGTACCCGTCATAGTGGAGTTACATCAAAAACGTTTATTGCTCCATTAGATACAGAAAAATATGACCCACAACCTCTCCAATTCTTGTAATTCTATCTACAATATTAGTCGACGTAACTCCACTTCTCCAATTCTTCCATGAGCTAAAAATTGCTCAACGGTTCAAGTCCGCGTCTCGCGCCGCCCGCTGTCCCGTCAGTCGCCATCAAGCGCTTGTCAACGGCGGATTTGTGTCAAATTTTCTCCTTCTTTTCTTATTTGATTCCCACACCTCACCTCTGAAATCCAGGCTCGCGTCCACATACCTCGTCTTAATATAATATAACACTGTCTTTCTCTAAAAACTAATGCTATTTCAAAACGTGTGACTAAACCTCAATATCGCAAAAATGCATCAAGTATATAATCAGAAATAGAGACGAAATGTCACTTAATTTGTTTGAAATCTATTCTGCCATATCATTACGCTGACAACTGCGCTCCGATTGGTCAGCGAATTCATTCAAAAATTATTCGAAACAATTGACGGGAGTCGTCAATTGTTTCACTTCAAATGGATCAGTTTCACTTGAGTTTTGTTATAATGAAAGAAAATTGAAAATTTACATAATTTAACATTTAATTACCGATGAAATGTGATTCCGATTGTTTTGTAATTAGATGTTTTGCTGCTTTGTCCCACACCACCGAATGGAACAGCCCCCCATAGTTAGATATATTATCTTTATTACAATAAATACACAATAATTTTGGAATATAGGTACGGAGACGAACACACGGCTCACTTGTTGGCGCTGTACTATTTCAACTTTCTAATTAGTGATTTCAGCGCAAACGAGAGTTGATATTTAAAAGTGATATCAGTGCGATCTGACTGAAGTGTTGCCAGGGATGGATGACCCTTATTTCGTCTCTATTTCTGGTTATATACTCGACGCACAAAATTCAGTTTTGACAAAAAATTATGCCTGGTTTTCATAGCCACAGTTTTTATTTAATTTTTAGTTTAAGTAGATCTATATTACGTTTTGAGTTTCTTAATTATTCGTTTATATTTTTAAGCCGACGGCTCTGTTACCAATGTTCAGTAACTAGATTTGACACCCTCAACACTCGTAAAGTTATGATGTTAAAGCACACACTCATAGCCCCGCACAAGGGAAACCCTGTATCGCGGTTGCGGATCACGAACACACCATAAATAGACAAACACAAATTACACTCAAATTCACGAGAGAAATAAATGTAGGCCATACACATATTTCTCCCGGCTGGAAATCTAATCCAGGACCTCTGGCTGGCAGTCCAGTATGGCAACCGTTCTACGACAGAAACAGTTAAAATATAAATAACGACAGGGCATCGTCGGTACAAAAATTTGTAATTTACGATGTAAAATTACGATCAATAACTGAGATTACGCCCCAGTAACGCCCCAAAAAAAAAAGTATTGTAAATTCTTTCGGTGGCTAGTTCCTTCTATCACTAATGTGAAATGTATTTATTCCACGAAAAGACGCGACATAATAATCGGTACCGACCGCCTTATGTAGAATTTACCTATGCCTGTCAGGTTTCACATTACACGGGTTTGTTACAATATCTTGATCGTAAGTTTATATCTCTTAGTTAAGCGAAACTCGTAATTCTGCAGTTCCGTTAAATATGCAAAGTGTGACCTTTCAACTTCAAACTAGTTGTGAAGGTGATATTTTATGAATTATGGACTAAAACTCCATCTAAAAACTTGAAATGAACAACTGCCTCAGTGGCTGAACGGTTACAATACTGGACTGTCACGCAGAGGTCCCGGGTTGGATTCTCGGACCGGGAGATATATTTTCATGGTCTACATTTATTTGTCTCCGAGTTTAGATGTAATTTGTGGTTGTCTATATGTGTGTCCATAACTCCCGCTAACAGGGTTTCCCTAGTGCGGGGCTATGAGAGTGTGCGTTATTAATATTATTTTCTTTCTTTTATAATTTGATTTCTGGCTAAGTTGTTCAGGGTTACGAAAAATGTAATGTAATGTAACAAAAATGTTAACCTTTTGAGCGCCCGTGTACATTTAAAACGTACAGGTCATAATGTTTACACTTAGACAATTATTATTCCAATGATCATAAAAACACCCAGTGGACATTATGTACATTATAATGAAAATATCGTTACAAATGTAGTGCTATATATTCTATGTGACTATAGGATATTAAAAAAACACGTTTTCATACAAAACTTAGGGTATACTTACTTGCTTTGGTCTGAAGCAATTATACTTAATACATTTTTACATAATAATTTGATTACTACCCACCTGCCAGTTCTGTGCATGGCAACATTTAAAACTTAAAAGCAAATTAACTGAAGCAGCCATAGCCATTAGATATATAAAAAAAGAAAGTAATCACCCCAAATGTTTTATAAACCCCAACCCCGTGACATGCCCACACTCCTCCAGACTCCCACAGTTCGTACCAATACAAATGCGAGAGCAGAACACCAGTTAGTCAAGTATGTACAGTTTCAGAGAAAAAAAAATTGGAAATGGGGTAATTTTCGTCCGGAGAAACACAAAAAAAAATTGTATTTTGGTGGGTCTTAGGAGATTAAATAATATTGGCTGTTGAAACTTCGCTTCGGCCGGTAATGAGAGTAACAATGTGTAGTCCGGTTACAGTACAGAAGTGGCAGACGATTCTGAACTATGACAGATCGATCAGGTTATCTGTGATATGATTTTTTTTATAATAACAAGTAACGGGACGAAAAAGTCGTGTACCTTGTGGCAAGCGATACGCTTGTCCGTAGTAGTTGTAGTGCCACTCCGAACTTTTAGGGTCGTATTCCAGAACTCTACTCAGTGCTCAAGTTAGGACTTGAGCAGACTTGAGTATGATTTCAAGCACTGGAAATACGACCCTAATGGCAAGACCTTGAGTGTGATATTCAGTGCTCACTGCAATACTCAAGTCCTGACTTGAGTATTGAGTAGAGTTTTGGAATACGATCCTAAATCGCAAATATCTGAGGGGTACTGCCACTGCGCCCGTCACCCTGAGACATGACATATTATATTGATAAGTCCCATGTGCCCGTAATTTGACGCTAGCGTCTATGCAATGTTGTCAGCATGGTAATTATAGACAATTTTATTATCATTTTTCGATATAATATGAATCCCTTTTGAATGCCATATGATGAAGTAAAGTGTCCCACATCATGGTTTTCCTAAAGAACAGGTTCTTATAGTCTTCAAAAAGTTGCGTAGTTGGCCCCTCTTGTATGGAAATATGCGCGATTTAGAGGCCGCGTTATTATGAAACTTTATAATTTACTTGAAGACAATCAAGCGTCAATACTAGACATAAGAGTTTTTATGTAAAAATGGGGATTCATCATTGAAGGAATTATTATTATTAATCATAGGAGGAATTGGGGTACCTAATTAGTTATGCCCAAACATTTTGGTTTTTTTTTATTATATTCACACTGACACTTTGCAATTGGCCGCTGATGGCCTTGACTACGCCACCGGACTACAGGGTGAGCAGAAGGCTCTTAACCTGTTAAACCTTAAGTAGCGGGCCTGAGGACGCCCGAATGGGCACGGACCTCGGTTCAAGGCGCTACAGGAGATTTCCGCCAAAAGAGAAGGTGTAGATGTAGGTGAAGGCTCTACATCCTCGTAATTATGGCGTAGGTAGTAAAAAACAAACAAATTTGTCATTGCAATGACTAAAACTGAGAGCAAATTATACAATTTTCTACCACTTTTTTTATCGCCAATATGTGATCAGCATAGGTAATCAAATACAACCGAATTATCTACCACCTTATTTTTTAAATAATCGATTAACTATGTTGCTATATTCTCACGTTCTAAACTTAAATGGTAAAATAATTTACCACAAAACAAAACAATGATGATCTATTTAAAAAAAGGGTAAGTTTAAGCCATTGTCATTCTTGTAACATTATGGTAAATGCAATAAAGAATTGAATTGAAAAAAGAATGCAATGGATTTGCCATCTACGACCCTGAATTACTAAGGAACCAGTGTAATATTTTAAAGAAAGGGCTATGAGACTCACGTATGTTTGTACACGCCAGCATCTTATGGGAGTTAAGGTGAGCGCCACCTATATTTTTCTAAATTATTTTTGTTATGGATTATCCTTCAGAACCTTAAGTTCACTGCTTTATAATACTGAGCTCCTTGACTCGTTATTAAATTTTTATTTGATTACGAGATATAGAACGCGAACGGAACTGTTAAATAGGGGTCAATTTTTAAAAACAAACTTTTATAATTACCGTTTCATTTTGATTCCGCTCTAAATACTTACTGCACATGAGACCAAATAATGTTACGACATTATTCACTTTTACTCACTCAAAATTTTTATTTAACTTTACTCACTCAAAAATAATGGAATTTAGAAAACACGATTTCTAAGTTCAAAAAATTACCGAATGGAACCAATTATTATATATAAATAAAAATAATCCCATTATGTGCAATGAAATTCATTATTTTATTTAAAATTTTCTAATCGTGTTTTTTCAATTCCATCATTTCAGAGTTACAACAGTATTTGGTTTCATGCGATCTACTAAAATTTAATTTTAAAGTTTCCCAAGACACTTATACAATATTGCAAACATTAATAAAGACGAAAAAATAGTCATTATATCACGAAGATAAAACGAGTTGATAAAGTGCCTGTCGTTCTTTTGATTTAGCAACAATAAACGTGTAAGATATTATGACGTAATGTACATATGCGACGATTGTTAGTAATCTTTAGCCATGCACAAAAAACATATACTCTATTATATTCGCTGTTTTTTTTAAAGAGGCAATGACTTAATAGCAGTAGAGTCCTTGTTAAAGAGTTCGTACAGAAAAGTGTGGCCACCTTACCTATTTCTGCCGCCAAACATTAATGTGAGCATTACTGCGTTCCGGCTTTGAAGGGTAAGTAAGAGTGCTGGTGAAATTACATGCATATGGGTCCCTTGGGGCGCGTTCCCATTATGTCGTAACGTTTTATTTATCGTTAGACGACAGTCGCGTCTAGCCTGTTCCCATATCACGACAATCTGTCGTGACTGTGACGTGGACGTTTATTTTATTACTGAACGACTGTCGTGCCTAGCCTGTTCCCAATAGATCGTGACGATAATTTTTCGGTTTTCGGTTATCTATCGTTACATTTTTATCGTGACGTTTTATTTATCGTCAAACGAGTGTCGTTCTAGCTCTTTCCATTATCACGGCAGTCTGTTGACGTAACGTTAAAAAAATCGGCAAGTGTGAACGGCAGTTAATCGAGTTGTTCTATGTGTGAACAACTTCATTTAAATATACAATTCACGACACTTTAAACTACACGACTATCTGTCTTCACGACATAATGGGAACGCGGCCTTAGGTATTTGCGATTTAAAGCTCTTGCCACCACGCGTGCGACTTGTTTATCCCATCACGTGGTATCAAAAAAAAACAATAACAAAAAAGTAATTAATATTAACAAATATAGTAAGGAAAAATTTATCATAGTTATATCGTAATTGATACGGCCTTATTGTTAGGTAGATAAGAAAACATTTTAATGCGCGTCTTCTTGACGGCCTACCTTCCCACACATTAAACAAATTTACTAATTCAACTTTTATAAAAGCAAAATAAAAGCTTCACAGTATGGATTATGGACCTATAATGATATCTTTTCTGTGTTCAAGCCAATGCTTCTTCATTAAAGTTTTAATTGAAACCTTAACTAATCTTCACCTCGGAGTAAGTTATAAATAATATTCCCATAAAAGGAATGCAAAATCGCAACGAATAATATTACTTAGGCAACCGTCTACAAAGCTATTACATAAAGACAATTTACATTCCTTTATAAGTTGAAGACATATTCTCATGAATACAATCATTTTCATTCTCATTTACTTTGATAGGCGGGGGCAAAAACATATAACTAATCACAATGTTTGTTTGATGGGAACTGATAGTAGAAATATTGTAAACTAAAAAAGAAACTTCTAACAACTAGAATGCTAATCAAGTTCTTAGGTTCTAATAATAGTTATATATTAAATTCGTGGTGACATATGTCAGACAAACACACCAATCGCCTGATTCTAGCTAGGGAATAGGAAAATACCAGAGCAACGGAAATTACTCTGGAGCACTTTCCAAAACACCCAGACCAGAACCAATTTAGAAAAGTTTCATTTCCCAAATTGGTTTTACCGGGAATCGAACCCGAGACCGAAGGTCCTCTTCCAGCGCCGACAATGTTAACCGTTACGTCAAGGAGGTCGTCGACATTGAAATACTAATTTTTCGGGTCGAGTATCGCGTTTATTTGGTTTTACAAACTGACTGGAGCTGTGAGTCCAAAAAACCCGAAACATTGCCGTTAGTTTATTTAAAAAGCAATTATAGGCAATTTAAAAATCCGAAAATATAATTTCTATAGTAATACGCCAGTATTTCCAATAATCAACTGTAGGTAAAATACCGCAAAAAAACTTTTCAAGAAAGTTTACAGATATTGCCATATCAACGTTTCAAAACAGCTGTTACAAAACACATGTTGCTTAAAAACAACTTTAACAGACAGGTAAACAAACAAAAGCTGCAAAATAATTACTTTCCCTCGGGCAAATGAACCTTTTGTTTGGGTCTTTCTTGGCAGTTTTTACTCGGGTTTCCGCGTTTCGTGCACGGAAATTACAAGGTTGTTGCGGTAGTTACACGCAGGTGGTATGTATAAATATTGAATTGAAGGAGTATAAACTCCTTCAATGTTATTAGTGCACTAATAGTATGTTAGTGGATGCGACACTGGCGGACCACGTGCGTTGTATTCGTATATAATATGCATATGTTACTGGCCACCACAAGGTCAATTCGCCGCTCACTAGATGCGTTGGAGCACGACATAAAGTATCTATTCAACGTCAAATGTATCTATGAACTTTATAACTGATTGTTAAATAACATAAAGGCTGGTCGGTTACTTGCAGTATTGCCAGGGCCCTTGAGCTGGAAATTATATTTCGTTACCTACCTAAAAAGTTACATTTTGTCTGCAAAATTAGAAGTTACATTTCACAATTTCCTTTTTTAACCGACTTTAAAAAAAGGAAGAATTCTCAATTCGACTGTAGTTTTTGTATGTATATTACGCGATAACTTTGCATTTGTGAACCGATTTCGATGATTCTTTTTTTGGTGTTAAAAAGTTAACTCAATATTGGTTCCATTTAATTTTATAATTTTGTTGTTTAGCCTAAATCCTAAAAATAAAAAAGTACACTAAAAATATAACCAGTAATTTATTGATTTTATTTTATTTGCGCCATCTCTGGGTTACTTTTTGTCTAATTTAGGTGAGTTCGTAAGCAATTTAGGATTTACAATAAAAAATCTCAATGTTACGAAAACCTCAAAAGTTACGAAATTAGCCTTAAAACAAAAGTGTCTTATTACATACTACGCGAGAATATCAAAAGTTACGAAAAACGAAGAAATTTAACCATTTGGCAACACTGGTTACTTGTGTTACTGGTGTTTAAAACACTGGCATTAGTCCAGTCGTTAGTACAACATCTATATTTTTAATTTCATAACAAAATGTAGGACCTTTGAGCCTTATAAAAAAAATGAGAATACAAACTTTTTTTCAGATCTAAATCACTTATAGATGACTAACGTGCACGCCATGACAATAGGTGATCCTATATAGTAAAGAACCCGAAACGTTTGGTTGGTTTAAAAAAACAAATATTCGCGAATTACTCGTAGAACTGAAAAATAGTTTCATTTTCTATGTGTAACATACACGAAAACCTAAGAACTCAAAATAGAGAAAATTATTCAAAATAATACAATAGAAAACAACCCTTTAAGTGATACTACTCACAAATGTTCCTTCTGTGATTTCTATACATATATCCACAATTAAAGTATTCTGAGTCTTTGTTTAAAGTTGAAGCTAATCTTTATGAAGGCTACACGTAAATAAAAACTATTAAATTATTATCTACCCGGAAAATGATATTTGAACAGTTTTCGAAGACTTCGCATTCTAAATGCAAAATAAACTCATGATTCACTATTCATGAAAAAAAAGAATTTCATTGAGTCACTCATCAATTTTCCTCTTCATTAAAAGCGATTTTAGTAGTTTTTTAAATAAATATTATCTCATTGTGTGCTATTCTATATATACAAATATTAACATATTTATATATATTGGCCTTCAATTTGCAATCTTAATAAAAATGTGTTCAAATCGACTGGTTCTAAATCGTCACTAAAGTAATTCTTTATTGCATGCCGGTAACATTCCATATGTTAACTCTTTGTTTTGTACAAACACAACGTATTTCCAGTAAAGGCACTGCTAAATTTATGTTGTAAATATGATATTTTTATTTTGATAATATACAGGTAAGGCACAATAAAAGCTTAAATACTAGAAAGTAAAAGTAGGATTTTTAAATTATATGAATAAAATGGGGTCCCCGCGGCAAGGTGCCCAAGATGTTGGCAGCGTTCCCCCTTTATATGGCTATGCTAATGCGTTGGGCAAGGTAGCCGTAACCCGGCCCTTGGGTTTTCCAGACTGTCTATTAATTTTTTCAAAAAAATTTGTACAGATGTAGGGCACTGGAACCCCACGGGCCAAGGGTTTCGACTCCGAATGCAGTTAATAAGTAGTTGGAGCCGAGATCCTGGTACTTATTACTTTCTATTCTTGTTATAAGTTGCAAAACTACCTACACATACAGTATTGTCTTAAAATGGCTACGCCGTAATTCTGGTCGCAAGTTTTCTCATCCTCATCACCAACTCCTAAACGTCCTACCGCTAGCAACGGTACTAAGAAAACGATTCAGGGCCATATTTCACCACAGATTTCATGTTTTTTTATGATACCAAGTAATTGCACGAACAAGTCGTGTCTGGTGGTAAGTGACACGCCTGTCCATAATAGTTTCATTGTCACTCAGAACTTTAAATCTTAAAGATCTGAGGGACACTGCCATTGCGCTTGTCATCCTGAGACAAAAGTTGCCAAGTCCCACGTGCCTGTAATTTCACTAACGCCCCTACTTTTCAACACCTAGGGGTGTTCAAATCCGGAACAGTAACGCCAGCATTACCGCTTGGCGGCAGAAATAGGTAAGGTGGCAGTACGTCTCTGGACGAACTCTTTCACAAGGAGCTCTACTGCTACTAAAAATCTTATTGAAGTTAAAAATTTACTTCGACCGTTCGAAGCTTTCCCCGTGTTTTAAGTTTCTATAATTAAAGCAAGTAATATGAAATCTGTACTATACTTAGTAATACGTAATTTACGTAATTCAAATAATACGCTTTGTCAAGACTAACAATGTGAATAGGCAACGTTAAGCAATTTTACATCAAGCTTCTCTCAAAATCTACTGCGCAAGATTAGTCAACTTATCATTATCGTTAAGTAGCATTTTAAGTAGGTCGCTGAATGTCTCAGGATCTGCGTATACGCATCTAACGTTACTCAAGATACGATCGAGAACATTTTGCCTCGATTTTCCCAACATCTGTACCGTATTTATAATTGATATAATGTAATTTGCGAACGTAATTTATGAAAATAAATGTTTGCCATAAGTAGGTAGACACACAAATAGCGATCTCTACATTGCAAAAAAACTAAACCATTTTATGTCACCACTGTAAATAATAATGGATGAATCTGTTATCAAACAAAGGCCGAAACTATTAGATCACTCGACTAATTACGTACCTTCAGACAGATATATAACAAATTTATGTCGACAAAAGACCAATTTATAAAATCTAAATTGTTGTAAATCTGCACACATACTATTACTAGAACATATTAAGATAAAAGTTTATTACCTTAAATTATTGGCAAAGAGGCTCGTGTGTTGCGCGCGCTCGAGACTGCAGCACGATTCATACTGCGCGTGGTTGCCCTCGACTCGTGCGCCCGCGCAGCCGGTCATCGCGACTCGATCGGCGGCGCGGCGGCGGCGGCGCGCATCGCGATGCTGCAGTCCTGTCAGTCTTGATATTGAACTTTAAGGCATTGTATTTGCATGAAAAGGTTAAATCGAAATAGCTCAACCTTACTACGAAACTTGAAATAAGAAGTGTAATTATCTAGTATATCTGTAGGACGTAATATATTGTAAACAACAACATCTAGAGGAAATCTCTATTAACGGATGAGGTTATAAAATCTAGAAACCTTGCGTAAAAAGCAAAGTGACATGCTCCAACGCCGATTCGGGTAACTGTGGTGAACTCTGCAATTGTCTAAAACCTGTTGCGGCAAACCATAGGGTCTGCCTGTCTCACAAGGGTACGTATAGTCGTCTTAGAGTGAATACCTCGTATGTGATTTTTATGTAATATTTCAGGACAAAGATAAAAGTGATGTAAAATGTAATAAACGCAATATTTTTTGTAGTAGCATTTTAATTAGTTAAATTATACTTCTATCAGATACTACATTACTTTAATAATACGTTTGTGCAAGAAATTTAAAGTTTTTTTAACAAAATGTGACAACGCATTTGCGAGGTTTCCACTCTCAGGCGACGATATAGATAGTCCCTCTCCTTACTAAATAGCAGTGTTCGAAGTGATAATTATCATGATCTTGTAAATATACATTGGTAATATCTTGATATTCATAAAAGAATTGAAACAACAAAATGTCGTGCCCCGTGTTTATACCAGACACTTATTTAGTAGCAGTAAAGCTCTTTGTGAAAGAGTTCGTCCAGGGAAGTACACATTTCTGCCGCCAAGCAATAATGTCACAGTACTTTACTGTGTTCTGGTTTTGAAGGGTACGAGTGCTGATGAAATTACAGGCACATGACTTATGTCTCAAGACTTGTCAACTTATGTCTCAAGGTGACGGGTGCAATGGCAGTGCGCCTTAGATCTGTGCGATTCAAATAGCTGAGTGGCACTGCAACTGTTATGGGCAGGCGTGTAGCTTACCATTAAGCACAACACTTGTTCGTCCCGTCACACGAAATTATAAAAAAAATCTGAACGTGTCAAATATTAATCTGAAAAATTCACAAAAATTGTTTTCCTAAAGATTTTCTTGGTGTTTATTTAGTTTTCTCACTGTTTGTATTTTTTTGTCAAATATTAAAGAGGCAATGAATCAAGCATGAATAATTATCATGATAAATATCTTCGTAATTTTGGACCCTGCTAAATATCGTATCTGGCTTTTTGTCATAACTACTGTTGGGTAACTTTCCAAAAAATTTAAAATTGTCGATATTATTCCGGAAAAACTCTGAAAAATTGGATAAAATTGTAAAAATTTTAAAAATAATTTATAAATTTCTAATTAATTCGAAGGCTCATATTATATTCGTAGAAATATCTACGTACTTAATATGAATCTCGATTAAAAATATCTTTTGAAGTTTTATTTAGCGTGAATTATAAAATAAAAATGTATAGCTGAAAGCAAGTTAGAGGAAAACGAGATTTAAAATGATTGGACTAAAGCGAAAAAAGAGAAATAAAGGAAAAAATCTTAATAATGGCTCCATCATTTTTGTTCAGTATCTTCAACTTTTGACAGGTGTCAACTGTCAAATGTGGAAAAATACAAGAAAAATATTCATAAAAATATTTATTTTCTTTGAGATCGTCCTATGTCTACCTTTTTGGAAATTGAATTGAATATACCTACTCATTGATAGGACGAGTTCGACATGTGCTTTTTACGACAGCTAGTCACGAGGAACAATATATGAATAGAAATATAAGTCCGCATTTAATGAAAGTTTATTGACTAAGTACTTGGCATAACAACATTCGCAGTCGACATGACATATACAGGGAATTACAACTCTTTTCTTAGTATCTTTTGACGTTTTCTTAACGAGCTTATACAATCGTCAGTACATCGTTGATCATCATCCACATCTTTGCCTGTAATCTTTTTTTTTAATCTATGTCGGAAAATTCTTTATCACTAGCTTGGAATTACGAAAGTTTCAAAATGGCCACCGTAAAAAAAATAACGATTTCCCGCGAAAAAATTTCAGAAAATTAAAGCATTGAAGAAACATTACAATCTAAGACCTGACAGAATGGCTAATTAGACGCCTCAGCCTGTTGCAAAGGATGAAAAATTTTACTACTGCTTGAAATTGAGTGGAGAATGTGAGAGTTTTAAATATATAAAAAAAATTACATAATACTCGTATATAGATATTGTTTCCGCCCAACTTATCGAAATTTTATGATAGCAGATCTGTAATTTTTACAAGTAAATGACGTTAATAAATGAGTTGCTGATAATTATTACCGGTTTGCCTCCATAAAATTTTTTAACCACACATGAACAGTAAGTGAATTCAAGAAACATTTCCAAGGAAATACTTAATTGTGCTCTTATTGTTAAGTCATTATAATAATGTCACAAGGACAAGACTGTTGATTGACTTTCCCAACTTCCTGTATTTTAAGGAAACAAAATCACATTTGAAAATTTTCACTACAAAGCCATCTATAGAAAATATTTTGAACTTCATACACTTTCAGCTTTGAAGTTTGAACCAACGAAAGACATGTAATTGACAAGATAGTTACGCTACTCCTCTACAGATGGCGCTTTAAATAATTTATTAATCTTAGAACTTGTCAGTCACTAGTTCGCTAACAGATGTCACACAGCAATAAATTTATGCTCCATGAACAGCTTATCATTTTATATTATATCGTTGGTGTTTTGTAGAAAGGGCGGAAGCAATATTTAGATTTTTTCAGTGGGAAAATGTTGTCGGGTTTTAACGACAGTTTTAAAATATTTATGTGCAGTTTTATAATTCATTTTAAAACTTAAACTTAATTAAAACCAAAATTGATTTTAAAATAGGACGCAAATATTTTAAAACAGACACAGCATCCCTGAAAAATCGACGAAATATCGCTAACACCGACAATATTTATATATTATATATGTATAAATATTGTCGTATACAATGTTTTCTTTATTTCTTGTCATCAGCAACTTGCACTAAAATTGCAATACGAGATTGAAAAATATTCGTCAAGTCAACCGTACTATAAAAATTATCATATTGTTTACCGTAAGTTGGTTTAATTTCAATGTATCAATTATACTTTTTAAAATGCACTATAATGCTAAGCAAATGTTGTTGTCATCCTCGGCCTTCTAAGTCAATGCCAATTGATTTTTTTAAATACTAATGTAGTGGTGAATTCGTTTTAACGTTAATACGCATGTCATGGGCTTACATTAACATGATAGATACTATACATATAAATAATCAAATGAAAAATTGGCTAACAAAGGATTTCATTTAAAAAAACATAATAATATTATAGGTAGGTATGTAAAAAAAAAACAAAGTGTTGGCTCATAGAAAAATATTCCATTTTTAAGAATTAATATTTTTCAGAAAAGTAAATATATTTCCGAATATTTTTCGTATATTTTTTCACATTTGACATTTGACACCTGTTGACAGAAGTTGAAAACTAATGATTTTTGAAGAAGCTAATGATTTTTCTCCCTGTTGTCCAATAATTTTAAATCTAAACAAGATTATTTTATAATTAACGCTAAATAAAACCCAAAAACGATAGACGTAGAACTTAAGCCTTCGAATTATATTTTTCCAATTTTCCAAAATTTTGGTGGAAAAATTTCCACTATTTTTGAAATTTTTTGAAATACCTAGTAGCTGTTACAATAATTATTATTGTTTCCTCATCGCGTATCTAACCCTCGTGATTCGGACATTGCTAATCTTGGATTGCAACAATGAAATTACAATGTTATCGTCATTTCTTAACGGCTTTCTTTCTTAATTGATGCAAGTCGCGTCTCGAGCCCTTCGAGATAATAATATAAATGTATCAATCATATCGGCAACAGGCACGTATGGATGCGCGGGAGAAGTTCCGCAAACTCTCATTCATCGCCAGTCTTGTTCCAACCACGCGCGGTGACGCTCGCTTCACCACTATTTATTCCAACAAAACGGGATCATGAGATAAACTGTATTCATAATTCGTAAAACTAGAAACTTTTGACTGCTGGCAACAGTTACACTTAGTTTTGAACTAAAAAACTGAGTTAGTAAACTTTGTATAGGTTATCAAAAAAGTTTTGTTTGTGCCAACAAGTCGACGACAATGCCCGCGGAACCGGAAACTAAACACGGAATCATGTTTAGGGAAGTCACTCCCGATAGTAAGTAAAAAAATTGTCATATTTCAAATTAAATAACATTTTATATAAATATACCGAATTACATACTCTTATTTATTGATCAACTTGTACTATAATCGACCACGAAATGCAAAACTTCAGAAAAATAACACAGAAATCAAATTACTATCACCTGATAATGAAGATCTTATTTGTATTCGTAATCCATCACTTGCATGGAGCTGTTAACACATAAGATACTTGTTGCTTGAATAAATGGTAAATATTGATCGGAAGATGTTGAACTTTAGAAGGAGGAACGTTTAGAAACAGTAAATATGTAATTATTTACTATTATTACTTATTGTCAAAAGGAGCAGTAATATATATTTGCAGGATTCAAAATTATCAAGATAATTATTTTCTTTTGATAATTATCGCAATATTCATAACTTTTTGAATTTATGGCTAAAACTGATATACAGTGAGAAAACTAAATGTACACGAAGAAAAATCTTTGGGAAAACGATTTAGTTTTTTTTTTAATTAACATTTGACAAGTCTCGGTTACAAATACATGACACGTCATCGACATTGCAAGCGGTAGCAGTTTGTTGCCTCAATGAATTTTATAACTAATAAGATAATTATCGTGGTAAGTTTCATGATTATTATCAATGATAATTATCACTACGAACCCTATATATGTGATTAAATAACGGAAATCCTGGAATATTTGACTTTGATTTGAATAATTTACATGTACCTTTTTCCTGTAAAGCTCATACATAATAGCTTTACAGGAAAAAGGTACATGTAAATTATTTCATCTTCAGTTCGACTACCATTTAGTTCTAAGCTCGCTCACTTTTTCTTGATTCATCACCTGTGTCACTGCACTGAAGGAAAACTTTCAAAATTAGAGCCTTTCTTTTCACGATCAACTATTTAGACTACCGTAACAATTGCCGTGTTCCACGATTTTCCATTTTAACAACATATAATCACACAATCATGTTCAATAACTGAAATAATGTATGAGTTGTTTTGCATATGAATTGGTTGTAAAAAGTATATAACCAGTGCTGCAAATCACCGGTAGTACAGCCGTCAACACAACATTTACTTTTTTGTATCTTAAGTTGATGCGAAAACACAACTACTATTATCTTGTCTATAAATATGCCTGTTTCTGAAATAAGAACGATATTGCCTATTTGAATGGATAGTCCCGAGGTAGAATTGCAACAGCCAATGTCAATGAGACTATTGTGCGATTGTTGCGTGAATCGTTCGCATCTGTGCAATAGCGCATGTAACTAAAGATAGCTTTTTCTGACACACACAATACAACAACTTTATTACAAGATCAGAGACTGTGTTATATTCAACGGTATTTAAAAATAATCTTTTTGATATTTCGAAATAAAATCCAAAATTACCCTCTATGGGTAATTTTGGATTTTAATAATTAATATAAAGATTTATTATCTCACTTGTAACGAAAACTTAGTTTGAAGCACATTAAATACTTATTCTATAATAGCCTTGGGATCTGTTTGTAACAGACGCGTGGTTGTTGCGGATATCTGGATTAAAAAGAAGAAGCTGTTTGTATAAGAAATAGAACGGTCCATTAATATTGGTAGAATATTTATACTAGCATATAACATTGAAAACGTAAGAAAAATTATATTACACCTTCTAATTACAGAGCATTGGCTATAGAGCCATCGGATTTAAAAATATCAACAAATAATTAAGAAACTCAAAACGTAGTATAGGCATTTAAACTAAAAATGAATTAAAAACTGTGGCAACAAAATACCCGCTATAATTATTCGTCAAAACTGACATTTTTTCCGATGTATAAGAGAGTGTGAGTGTAAAAAAACACGAAGATCTAAAGGGCACTACCACTGCGCCCATCACCCTGAGACATAAGTTGATAAGCCTCATGTCCCTGTAATTTCTCAGATTGGTCCTACTGGAAATGGAATACGGGACCTTTCCATCCAGCGCCCACAGTGTAAATCGGCTATCTAGGTTATCTCATATAAATTTGATAACTCTCAAGTCACAGCAGTTTTTCAAGGCGTGGCTTAAAATCAATATGGATAATAATAATAATAATAATAATAACGCACACACTCATCATAGCCCCGCACTAGGGAAACCCTGTGTCGCGGGTGCCATGGACACATACATAGACAAACACAAATTACACCCAAACTCACGAGAGAAATAAATGTAGGCCATACAAATATTTCTCCCGGCCCGGGAATCGAACCTAGGACCTCTGCGTGGCAGTCCGGATGGATATTGACTGAATTATATAAATGTTACGAAAAAGGTTTTATTAGCCAATACAAAGTCTATTTTCGAAGTCACTATATTTATAAATACTAGCGTCTATATTTCAAGGTCAAGATTTAATTGTCAGCTTTTAGCTTACAATTTTATACAATGCCAATGTACGGGTTGTTATATTAATTTCGTTATATGGACTAGCACACTCAATAATAAAAAGAAATTTTCACGGGGACCACTCCCGAAATTTTGAAAAAAATATTTGCTTCATACTAAATGACATACACGTTCGCCCAAAATATATTTTTGTGTTTTTACTTAACTTAATTTCACAAAATGCATACTTTATCCAATGCATTCCATCTTAATTGCACTAAGCTTTCTTAATTATATGGACATAAAGTTTTATCTGACCGGCTCAAGCCGATTCCGCATTGATAATTGTGGTGACTTTCTAAATAGTATGTAAAAAGTATTTATTTACTACTACTACTTATCAGGTTTCGAAATTATCGAGATATTTATTTCCTTTAATAATTATAGATAATTATTCAATACACATATGCAATATATATCTGAAAATTATATCTATGCTGCTTTTAAACAGTGAGAAAACTAAATAAACACGAAGAAAAAATCTTTGGTGAGACGATTTGGTTTGTGACTTTTTTGAAAATGACATTTGACACGTCTGGATACGTTTCTGGTACATACGCCTGGCACAACATAATTAACGGTAGCATTTTGTTGTTCCAATTAATTTTAGAAATATCACGACAATTATATAGGTATAGGAAATTAAACTATTTTTCCGGATTTTTTTTACAGGTCCCATGGTTGAGTCAACCGTGACCATGGGACCTGTAAAGAGCCCGAAACGTTGCTTTGTTTGAAAAAACAGATATACGCGATATATATGTGGAATAATAGTTTCATTTCCTATTTGTAACAATCGCGAAACCTAAGACGTCGATATATGTATAAGTATATTTATCAGAATATTGCTTTACAAACATTACTATATATTTATCATAATATAACATAATTTCTATCCTAAGGTTGTCTGCAAGAAATTTCTACATAGCAATAAAGCCGCCTATTACATATTAACTTACTATTTCTAGACTTACCTCTTCTCCTCTTTCCTTTTTCTGTTATGTCACTGTAATTTTATATGCAATGAAGAGTATTTCATTCATTCATTCATTCAATCAAAATAATTAGCGTGATAATTAATATGTAATTATCAATGATAATTATGACTTACTAATTATAATAATATAGCCCTGCTAAATATACAAAAATTAAACAAATTTTAAATTGTCATTATTACTTGAACAGATTGTTTTATTTCTTTATGTATGAGTATACGAGTAGTATTTCGTAGAAGAGCATTGGAGGAATACGTAATTAAATTACTCATTTTCTGTAACACCAAGCGTTACGATTGAAAGTTAACATAATTATTTTATGTACCAGAAGCTCAAGTTATTCTCCTTACTTTAGTTTTTATTAAAGATTGAAATGTTGCAAAGCATAGTATGTTATCCAATATTTTACTCTAAGATATACTTGTACATAATGCGTATGTCGATAAACAAAACATACTTAAATATTTACTTTTCGAAAATACAATTATATTGTTAATACATATTTATGTAGATACGATGAACATCAAAATGATACGAAAATTCAAACCTACCAAAATACCTGTATTTGAAAAAGAGAGCTTATGTCAACGTCTAGAGAGCTTATGACTACGTCCTATGTAGTGCATAGTCACAATAGCAGCCTTCTGATTTCAAAATAACAATAATAATGCAGTTTGGATGTAATCTGTTCAACTGCATCGGAACTTCATCACAGTGCTGTCAGCGTCTATAAGTCGCGCCAACTGCACCAAAACTAATTTCCTTTTGCACACTGACTGCTATTTTGCATTTGCAATGCAATCACAGTGGAGCTCACGGGACTACGTTCTTACCCTGAATATAATAATAATGTGCTATTAAACAGGCTAAACAAGTGCAATTGAATTAACTACTTTCTATATAAGAACAATCTAAAATATAAATCAAGAATCAACCAGCATTTATTTCACACCGGGGTGGCGAGAGACCTGCTATCCTGTAGCATGCTTAAAATATGCTTAGTTAAGGTATCCATCTCTTATAAAAGTAATGTGGAACAGATTTTTTCTTATTTGCTTCAAATTTATATGTGCAATTGTTATGTGTTTGGAAAAAAGAAGTACGATTCATAAATGAAAATGTTACTCAATAGAACAAGAACCAGTTTATTGGGTGTACTTAACTTCTACACACGTAAATTAACATATATTTAACTTAACTTACATACATTTTACTGCGGAAAAATATCGCGAATTATATAATTTAGTTAGAATGCACAAGCCATTCCTATAATAAGAATGTCACTCCGACACTATTGGTTAAATTTGAAAACCTCGTAACTCAGTTTTTGGACGAAATCATTTTTTTACTTTTCAAGCGCAATATTGGGCAATTAAAGCCTAATATACAAATTGTAGACCCCTTTTTTAGTTATAAAATAAAGGTATAATCATAGATTGTCGTATAATTATTTCTAGTAATTCTGTTTTTTATGCCTACTCAAATGTTCACATTAATAGGAATTTAACCGATAGATAGATTAGATAGAGTACTCGTTTATTTGCTGAATCACAGTACATTACAAACAAGCTTATCACATAGGTACAATGATACTCATAAAGAAAAAGGCTAGTCTAGGTTTGCGGGTATGGTCTGGAATATATTAATATTATTAATGAAAATTGACACCAATGACTGGTTGACTAAGATTACTTTTATCAATAGAAACTTGGAAAGAAAGTTAAACGCAATTGCATTACCTACATTGATGAGAATTTCAAAATAATGGCTGAAGCTAAAAATAGGACCTGAAACCGAGACTGAAACCTTCGCGATGCGAACCGCTCAATTAACTTATTTGCCGCTGTTTCGTATACCCAGTTGAATTATTTGAAGTTTCGATAGATTTGAAGGTACTGTACTAATGCAACTTGTTTGAAAATAAAAGATTACCTGAAGCCATATACGTCTGGCAGCGCCATGGTGGATCGCTCGGACGCCACGTTGCGTCAGTCCGATGACGCTTTCTACTTTTCATATAAATTGTATATCGCGCAATCTATAAATAAATACATAAGTATACAATAAGTAAGAACTACCTACGCAAATGTACACCGAAGATATACTTTCATATGGTAACGTCTATGTGAGAAGTTGTCGTCGACATTGTGGTTATATCATCTAATGTGGTCAGATAATCTAGGTATTTCATAGACAATGTTTAGTTTAATTGCAATAAAGCCGTACTACTGTTATGTTGTTCACGTTTTCGGATTTCTTCTGGCACACGAAAAGACAGATGGAGACTGAGCTTCACATTTTAAAAAAAACTAGCTTCCTTTTCTGCAATTTAGTACTTATACAGAGGGTAATCCTTAAGTGTCCCCACGGGATTGTTCCATGAATATAAGAGATATCAAAACCTTTAAACTAATATCGAAAATTTTTTGACAACGATAACTAATTTTGTTCATTAAAACTGATTTCTTACAGTTCAACTGTTTTTCTTTCATCTACTGTGTGTTTCGCTCGGCATCAAAGTTGTTTTGCGTTTCGTGTCTTGAACCCTTTATTTATTATTGAACTCTTTACTTAGGCTTTTTCGCTTGCTTAGGTTTCAATACAAACACACGCATCAAACAATAATTTTGCAGCTTACATAACAAACAACTATTTTAAAATAAAACTAGAAATCTCCAAAATTAACGTTAAACGCCCCCATACATTTAATAGTCGTAGAGAGGCTTTAGTTCATCTACTTTGAGATGTAACAATAAGTTTACAGATAACGAAACTGCTATACATAAAGTAATAACCCAACTGTTTGCACTATGGGCGCGGGATAAGGAGGTCCCAGAGTCGACTCCCGGAAGAACCAATTTTGGAACTTTTCTGAGAGCGCCTTAGAGAGAATGCCGCTGCTCTTGTACTCATACATAAGCATGGTGTGATCGTCTGTCACATTACTATTATAAAATAATACTAAAAGACTCCATGTTGCAAGAGCCTACGAAGCTATCAAAAAAAGGTAATAGGATTTACATTATCCATAACAACACACATATGTAAGTAAATAGTTACTTATTTAATCAGCATCACCTTGAGATCGGAGAAATAAATACATTTACTATTTTACAATCGTGTCCAACGCCATAGTAAAATCGTTTTATGCTACAGTGTGTTCAGAGGTATACCCATGTTGAATTGTAGAAGAAAAATATTGCGAAAGTTATTCGATCGCATCTATTTTTCGGCGGACGGCTAGGTGAGAAACTACTTACTTATATGCATAGTTATGGACAATATTCATTTATAGAACAGACATTGTAAACCATACAAAATTTTCATCTAGTGGTCACGCTCATTCGCATATAATTTCAATAAGTGTGAAAAAGATAGACGCTATCAGTGTGTCCAAAACAAATAATATGCCAAGTCTTGATTAAGTATTCACGTATGGGTCATGCATGTTTCTTACAACGACCTGGCTATCCAAATCGTATGATAGGTATAAACAATTTTTATTTCAGTAATTTATTTTACAATAAATAATTTTATATGTAATTTCTACCGCCAAGCAGTAATGTGAGCATTACTGTGTTTCGGATTTGAAGGGTAAGGGTGCTGGTGAAATTGCAGGCACATAGGACTTTTCAACTTGTGCCTCAGGGCCTTGTGCCTTGTGCCTCTTGTGAACTGCCTCTGTGGCCGAACGGTTACCATGCCGGACTGCCACGCAGAGGTCCCAGGTTCGATTCCCGGGCCGGGAGAAATGTTTGTATGGCTTACATTTATTTCTCTCGTGAGTTTGGGTGTATTTTGTGGTTGTCTATGTGTGTGTCCATGGCACCCGCGACACAGGGTTTTCCTAGTGCGGGGCTATGTTGAGTGTGTGCGTTATTAACGAAATTTAAGTTATTAAAAAATTGAACGGTGGCACTGCAACTCTTATGGACAGACGTGTCGCTTACTACCAGAAGCACGACTTTTTCGTCCCGTCACTTGGTCTCATAAAGAAATAAATAAAAAGGCCTTTATTTTTTTTGTAAGAAAATTAACAAAACACATTCAATTAATAAATACCACACATCAATGATCTGTAATCTGTGATTGTGCTTTGTCGTTGATTGTAAAAAACTTAGACAAATAAACAGTAAGTTACAATACAAACTTTCTCCAACTCTATGCGAAGGCTTTCACAGTAATGCGTTAATTACAAAGAAGCACTTATCGTGAAGTGGAACTTTGTTGCATGAAAGCGTATAGTCAAGTATAGTAATATGAAATTAACTTGGATTATTTTATTTTGTACGCCTCTTATAAACCTAGTAATTATCAATCTAATCCTTAGTTTTTCTTCTTTCCTTATGTAATTTATGTATCTACAATGCTTTTATTTTCTCTATGTCTCTCGGGAAAATTCGTGTTTCGGCTGTCGTCGGGTTTCATTCAGTTGCCCTGTGTCTTTGGTACAAACCGGACACTTTCAGTCGACTTGGAAGTATATATAAAGTTGCTATTACATTTTTTATTTATTATACAATGGGAGAAAAAACCGCTACAGTCATAGGCATGAAAGATAATTTACAGCGTACTCATATTTATACTTGTACTTATACTTTTTACAAAAATCCAATATTTGTTCGAGCAGTGCGGATAGTGATTATTCCATCGCTGGCGAAAGTACTAACATAGTCATGTCATATAAAGAAACGCGTTCAGATACGGATTGAATTGAAATGATTAATAACCGAAAAATATTCATTTTTATAATTACAAATATTCATAAAAGGAACAAGACTTTATTTAGTTTATATATTTTTTAACTTGCTTACTTGCTGTCATGGAGTAAATGTTATTAAAAATAAGGAAATAGTTTCACAGCTCTATATAGTTCATACAGAAATCAAAACAAAACAACAATAAAGTACGTTGTTCAAAATTCAAATTATTATAGATTTTAAATCTAATAATTAAATTAACATTCGTGTGCATTCGGAAATCCGATGATTGATTTGTTGGTAAAATCACTGTATACAGAATATAGAATCTATACTAAGTACTGTCACTGAAGCAGGAGCTGAGATAACCTAACGGTTATTATCTAACAAAGCTGTGATTCAGCAATCAATAGTATTTTGTTACAAAACGAACGTTGTACGTTAATGACACGAAAGTCTTCTCCGCTTCCATTTGATAAATAAATGGGTCCAATTCCTACTTTTGCACAAAAGTTTTTGCGAACTCATGTCCTAACTTCTCTACTCAAATATTCAAATGATAAATGCACTCCCAGGGTTTGTTTAGGGTGATGTAAAAATGTATATAAAAACTATAATTTTGCATTAAAAAGTCTTTTATTGGGCTCAATTGTGTGGTGTATTTACATTGTCGCTAATAAAACTTTACGATGAATCTCAGCGCAATAACACTATAATAGAAAAGGGTAAGACTGGACGATTACTTACGTATGTACTTTTTTACGAAACCATTCTGCTGTGGAATTAAATTTTGGTGACTATTTCCTATGATATTTTAGTTTGTAGCTATTAAGATCTTAATAGTTAAAAATGCGGTCCCTTAACATTGTTTTTGTGCAGCTCAATCAAAAGTTTGTATTGGATTGTACTTCCTTTTTAACTCATGTGACTGTTCCTCTTTTTACTCGTGTGATTTTTCCATAGGAAACGATTCATTTCTTTCCAAAAAATGCCGTTCGACCAGTTAACTAATACTTCAATGGAACTATTTCGTCTATACCTATCTTATTATACGTCCCATTACTAGGCACGGGCCTCCTGTAAAGCATAGGTTCAGGCCCAATGCGTGTAAAAAATTTTACACGTCTTGCAAAGGTTGTGGCCCTTCATATCAACGTTAAACATGATCATTTATAACTAGTGAATAAAAATTTCACTCCTACTACCCCAACAAGATAGTTGCGACACGGAAACGTCACACGTGCACTTCATCGCGACCGACCTTTAACATAGGAAACAGAAAATATGTTTTTAATTCGAAATAAACTAAGCTCCCTAGTCAAGAGCATATCAAGTTTGACACTTTGGACGTTGGACCGTTCTTATTGCAAGCTCTATCAATAGTGTCAAGATTGACGTGCTTTTGACCCTGTGCCGTTTAAAAACTTTGAATTTGGAATTCTTAAACTTACTTTACTTTTTTATTTTGACTCTGGATCGCGATAATATTACTTGTATTGCCTTAGAATATAGGCTTTATTGCTTTAGAATATATTTTTTTAATAAATTTGCATAAATTTTAATTATGACAATACAAGAAAGCATGGTGAATGGTGTAGGTACAAATCTATGACACAATTGAAAACTTACTTTACTTTAGAACTTTTGTGTACCGGAATACCGTTGATTTCCGGTTGATCAATGTTTCCTCTTTGTAGATTGCACGGCCGGCCTCTCCTCGTGGTGCAATGATCTGTGTTGATTCATATATTTATGATGACACATCAATTGATTTCATTCGAGCCATCTGTTTTATTCGATATTAATATCACCAACATAAGCATGCCTGTGTAAAGTATGTGATATAAATTACGACATAATTTACTTGTTCGAAAATGTAGATTTGGTAATTGACTCAATATTTTTTAATGAATAGCAGATGCAGCTTTATAAGGGAAATAAAATAGTTTTTGTCTCTTGATCGTAATTAGAAATAAACCTTTATAATTAAGGTATTATATGTTTTCTTTTTTTATGATACTTACCAAGTGAGGAGACGAACAAGTCGTGCGCCTGGTGGTAAGCGACACGCCCGTTCATAACAGTTGCAGTGACAATCAGAGCTTTAAATCGCAAAAATCTGAGGATCCTAAGACATAAGTTTGTGACGATGTGACCTCTTTCATCGTCATCCTACCATTTTATTACCCTTTTTTCTGGTTCCTGGCCGCTTAGGTACTTTTGAAAATTTTAATCGTTCTCTAATTCATTTGCCTCGTCGCTCTTACTTTGCTTCGTTCCGTCGCCACTAAATTCTCGGAGAGGAAAGACCGTCACTAATCATATAATAATAAGGTATAGGTTCTAATCTGTAGGGAGTGTTTTATATTATTGTACCTGTTTTTATACCACTGTTTTTGTTGTACCTGTTTTGCCTTTGCCTGTCCTTCTTTTCTTCCTTTCTTCAGCTTTTCCCAGTTATGCTTCTACAATAAATTCATGTGGACCAACCATACTTTCTATCACCATTACCCCTCGGCCACAAATTTACAAGTCCCATGTGCCTGTAATTTCACCACCATCTTTAAACGCTGATTACACTATCCGATTTCAGGGACAGAAGTAGGTGTAATAAGGGGCATATGAGTTAATACAGCGGCGCCCTAATTAGGGACCGGCAGGCAGAAATAGGTAAGTCTTAATAGACAGACAGACAGACAGAGTAGTAATACAGTACTTCCTTGGATGAACTCTTTGACAAGGCGCTCTACTGTTATTAGTATACATATAATTACATTAATTTGTTATTACATATTACAGTTATAATTAAAAGAAAATTTTATGCTTAGTTTAGTTTTGTTATTATTATTTTATTTAAATAGTATGTATTAGTAAATAGATAATATAACTATACTTCGTTTCTAACCATTTTCAATAAAATGTAAACAAACAAGTCACTGACCGTAGACGATTTAGTGGTGGTCAATTGTAATGCCAACTACAAATCGATTAATTAATTGACTGAATCGATTTGTTCAATTGTGTCATACTAGCGGTTTTCCCTACACAACCTATATAAGCATATTTAAAATTTGCGAAATCTTAATTTTAAGTCCTCTTTCAAATCCTTACACTTAGACACTCGTTCAATTGCGATTGAAATTTTCGATTTATTAATCGATTACAAAATCTTTAATTAAATGAACCGAATGTTTTTTTCGTACAGCACTATGCAACCATAGACAAGTCATAGATGTACAGATGAAAAATAACCTACTTTTAGACTACCGTGAGTGCGAATACTGATTACGCGAATGACGATAGTGCGAAGACGGTTGCGCGCAAGCTTAAATGCGCGATAGTTCATTTACGCGACAGCTTGAATACGCATTTTATTCCGTCTTCAAAAAAGACAGACTATAGAGAAAGAATTAAATAAGAATTCAAAATACTAAGTACAATCAATGCTATTCTGTTCTACCTGTTAATAATATTCGTAGGTCTTTATATCCAAATGAATAAAAAACGCAATGTTAATTGCCTATGTTACACGGGCGGTGACGGTGAAGGACGGATTGCAATTCGCACATGTTTGGACAGTGGCCAAAGCCAGGTAAACGTACGATGACACGTGGCCCAACAGCGAAATTAATTGTTACTTGCTCATTGTATACCGCTATAAATAAACACTTTCCTTATCACATATTCAGCTACAGACTTCATCCGGCGACGATGACACTGTGACGGGCGATAATTGTCATTTGTCTCCTACGCTCGTTCCACATATGGCCGGGAATAATAAAATTTATGATTTAAAGAACAAACATCCAACATGACGAGTCTTGTAAGCCACAACATTTTACCACATCTGGCCCGTTTTCATACACTCTCACCGGTGACGTCTGGATTTCTACTGCTCGTGCCGACCACTCGTTTATTGACGCTTGTATTTATTTATGAGATTTGGAAAATGGCAAAAACTGTTTGCGTTCGACTTAATTTGTGTATTTTTGATATTTCTCTATCGCTCGTGAATCAGCCTGTTGATATTATAGTTTTTTGAAATGATGAAAAAGTAAGTGTCCTCCTCGCAGTGGTTAATTTTTAACAGGCACGCACGCACGCACGCACGCACTAAGCCACTTGGAGCTTTAAATCGCAAAGATCTGAGTGGCACTGCCTTTGTGCCTGTCACCCTGAGACATAGTTGACAAGTCCCATGTGCCTGTAATTTCACCAGCACCCTTACCCTTCCATCCCGGAACGCAATAATGTTCACATTACTGCTTGGCGACAGAAATAGGTAACGTGGCAGTACTTCCCTGGACGAACTCTTTCACAAGGAGCTCTACTGCAACTATCTGATATACTGCTACTATCTTATAGATATTAATAGCCATCGCGACAACGCGCGGGATCGCGTCGAGTCGCTCGAATCGAGTTTCTGTTGCAGGCTATTAAAATTTAGGCAGCAATATATGGCAGTATGGTTCAATATAACATCAACAAACTTCCTCGTCAACCAAGAACTTTTCCACCGAATATGCGCTTGGAGAGAATTGAAATTTTCCTGTACAAATTTAAATACTCGTCTCTCCTCGCCAGTGGAATTAGCAACTTTAGACGCGCGTCTAGATATTACACCAATTTTATTCATATGTAGCCAACGCGAACACGCGTCTACATGTGAACGCCTACGGTTGCTTATGCATAGTACTTGTGTTGTGAGCGTGCGTTACCAACACTCGCATTTAGCGCTTGCCATCTGAACCGGCTCTTATTGTACCTACGCTAATGTTTTATCGTGGTGCATGTACTAGCGTGTAAATATCAGCATGACCTACATTATAATATCTACGTTTATATTTACAGTGCATTGGTACTTATGTTACTGCAACCAGGTCAAAGTTTAACCGAACTTAATGAATGCTATTGTGAGAGGCTTATCTGCATAAAAGTATGTCACACTGCGATGGACTTTGCCCCGACGGCGACGGTGGCAACTTGGTTCATTTATCAGTACCATAATTAATCATACCGGTACCGGAGACCCATGGCCTGGTTGAAAATGATAATTTTCATTGGAACAATACCCGACAAGAAGTGACGAACGTATAGATTTTATTTTTCATTTTGCTACATGACGAACGTGTTAAAGTGATAATCTAATGATATATTTTCGTATGCTTAAATGTTTGTATTGTAAAACCCACAGATACTCAAACTTCAAGTGAAACAATATAGTTCATTATTGCGGAGGCCAAGAAGTAAGGAATTGCTAGACGAGTATGAGTTATTGAGTTACAAGGACGAGCGCCAGTGAGGCCTTGTATTAATACGAGTCAAGCAATCCCCGTTCCCACCGAGGCATGTATAGTTTTTTTCTCAAACAATGTGAGGAAATAATAAAAGACTAAAGACAGGAAAATGTATAATTGAAAAAGTCAAAAAATATTAATTAATTGACGTGTTAGGACAATTGCTAAAATAAAATGTTATTGTTTTTCCAGGCACATTATTAGTCTCTGAACTCTGCTGAACTGCTCATGATGTGCTTTTCTCACTAACACCCATTTTCGTGACCAAAATACAAAAAAGGCGACAAAATAAAAGAATACCAAAACACTTTAGTTTAAATGTTACCGCCATTTTTTTTACTGCTTTTGCTGTACAGTTTTCATACTTCCTTTGCAGGCCTTGGCCGGGAAGAAGTCGCACTCACCATAAATGACAAACTTTCAGTGTTCATTTTTTGAAAGTAATGCAAACATTTCCGAGCATGTTTGAGAAAAATAAATTATCCTTGAAAATAATTCTGATACACTTTTTGGTAAAACGACTTCGAT